>NC_138381.1:22368666-22412257 GCF_054177405.1 Leptonychotes weddellii | reverse complement strand
GAAGAGACAAATCTTTACAGAAACATTCCAAACAATGTATGTCAATACTCCCACTTTCGGGGCCGGGGTTGGGGGCAGGGAGGACCTTAACCTATTCCTGTCCCTACCCCACGTGAAAGCCAGACTTAGGGACTTGCTTCCAAAGACAGAGTGCAGAAAGGGGAAAATAATAGGTTCACACGGAGGAAATCTGGCAAACACCACCTTAACCAAGTGACCAAGTTTGTGACATCACTGGTGATGTTGATGTCATGTACCCCCCCCTTTGTATGAGTCAGGCTTTCCAGAGAAACAGAGAAATAGAACCATATAAAATATGAGAGAGAGAGGGCGCCTGGGTGGCTCAGTTGGTTAAGCGACTGCCTTCGGCTCAGGTCATGATCCTGGAGTCCCTGGATCGAGTCCCGCATCGGGCTCCCTGCTCGGCGGGGAGTCTGCTTCTCCCTCTGACCCTCCTCCCTCTCATGCTCTCTGTCTCTCATTCTCTCTCTCTCAAATAAATAAAAAAATCTTTAAAAAAAATATATGAGAGAGAGAGAGAGAGAGATTTATTATAGGAAGGAGATTTACTATTGGTTCACATGGTTATAGAGGCCAAGAAATTCCAAGATCTGCCATCTGCAATCTGGAGAAAGCAGTGGTGTAATTCGGCCTGAGTCCAAAGGCCTGAGAATCAGGGTCTGATGGTGTGAGTTCCAGTCTGAGTCCAAAAGACCAAGAACCAGGAGTGCCAGTGTCTGAGGTCGGGGAAGATGGATGTCCCAACTCAAGTAAAAGCAAATGTGCCCTTCCTCTGCCTTGTTGTTCTATGTGGGCCCTCAACAGATTGGACAAGGCCCACCCATATTGGAGAGTGCCATCTGCTTTACTCAGTCTGCTGATTCAAATGCAATCTCTTCCAGAAACACCCTCACAGACACCCAGAAATCATGCGTTACCAGTGATCTGGGCATCCGTTCCCCCAGTCAGGTTGACACATAAAATGAACCATCACGGGCGCCTGGGTGGCTCAGTTGGTTAAGCGACTGCCTTCGGCTCAGGTCATGATCCCGGAGTCCGTGGATCGAGTCCCGCATCGGGCTCCCTGCTCGGCGGGGAGTCTGCTTCTCCCTCTGACCCTCTCCCCTCTCATGTGCTCTCTCATTCTCTCTCTCAAATAAATAAATAAAAAATCTTTAAAATGAAGCATCACACCCGATAGGATAGGATGTGATGGGAAAGACACTTCCTTTCTGTGGTATTCTTTTCAAAAAGGCTGTAACCCAGTCAAATTGTGAGAAAGCATCAGAATATCCCAAAAGGATATTCTGCCAAATACCCTACCGGAACTCCTCAAGACTGTCAAGGTCATGAAAAAACAAGGAGAGGCTGAGAAATTACCAGAGACCAGAGGACCCGAGGGAGACCTGAGACCTCATGCAGTGTGGGACCCGGGATTAGCCCTGGAACAGAGAAGAAAACACATTAATGGAAAAACCAGTGGCTCCCAAACAAAATGTGGGGTTTAGTTAATAGTGGTGTGCCAGTGTTGGTTTCTTAGTTTTGACAAATGTCTCAGTGGAAGATGATTATATTAGGGAAACCAAAACTGGGCAAGCAGTGTGTGGGAACTCTCCGTACTCTGTAACTCTTCCATAAATCTAACGCAATTCCAAAATAAAAAGCTTATTAAGAAAAAAGAGGGCATTTTCCGTAGAGCTAAGGTTTTGGAACTTTCTAGGGTTGCAGGCTTTTCCCTGTCCATGTGATGATGAGATCGTTGTGTGTGTAGTATCCATAGATGGAGTCTATGCAGACCAGCAAAAAGCTGGTACAGTGCATGGCTCAGAGCCCACACACTGTGGTCAAATCCTGCCTCTGCCACCTACCAGCTGTGTGGCCCTGGGTAAGCTACCTCGCCTCTCTGTGTCTCAGTTTCCCCATAAGTAAAATGGGGATCATACTAGTAATCATATTTTTCTCCTAGGGCATTAGGGGAATGAAATGAGTTGATCCATGTAAAGTGCTTAAGATAGAGCCTGGCAAAGAGTAAATGCTCTGTACATATTAGTTATTGTTATCAAAAAGTCACTCATGTTTTTAAGCGACTTTGCTTTTTGACCACAGCAATATCGACATACATTTAAAATTTAGGTGTGACGCATACTATTTATTCAGTCTGTAAGAAATATGGGTCAAGGATTTGTGCAAGGGTAGAACCAGGTCTACCTATGGATTTTCAGAGGTTTTGCAATTAAACTTTGAATCATCCCACTCGCACTCCAGGGCTGGTCTCCACAGCAGCATGGTGACATCTCTGGACAGATGATGCAGACATCCTGGGTCAGGTGTCAGATAATCAGGAACTTCAGACAGCGTGGGTCTCAGGGGAGAGGAGGAGGACGCTGGCCCGTGCCTACAGTGACCTCCAAAGCACTACGTGTATATTTGGCAAATAGAGCCCTAAGCAGTCTGAATTGTACATACAGGGAAAGGAAGATCAGGGCTCCCAGACCAAGGTTATTATTATTATTTTTTACCACAAGGGAGGACATGGCCACATGAGTCATATATTTTATCTCATCATGAAAGGAACCAAGATCCACCAAGAACCTCTTTTAAAAATTTCAGCTTTGTACATGTGGAAACACATTCCCCACCCCCACTGCCCACGAGCCTTTCAAAGATTGCATCAAAGACCTAAACACCTTTCCCTCTTTCTGGGAAGTATGACCTGGTCAAAGAGAGCATGAAGGCCAAAACTTGCCAGTGCCCCACCCGAAGCTAGGAGGGGCGACATGGAACAGACTCTCCCTCATAGCTCACAGAAGGAACCAGCCCTGCCCAACACAGCCCTCGGACTTGTCCAGAACCAGGAGACAGGACGTTTCTTTGGTTAAGCCACCTAGTCTGTGGTGCTTTGACATGGCAACCCTAGCTCACCAACACATACAGAGAAGAGAGGGACTGCGTTTTCCACATATTGCATAACCGGTGCCTGACCTAAACCCCAGGACCCAAGTGTCCCAAGCCAGTCCTGCTGTGTGAAGGTTGCAGGGAAGCCACCAGAGACCTGGCTGCAGTCCTGGGAGGGGATGGTGTGGGCCCTCAGCAGGTGCTCCACAGAGAAACCAGGAGCAGACGACAGGAACAAGGGCAGCATCGCCGGACACTTCACTTCTCTGCTCTCTGGGACCTGCTCGGCCTCTGTTCCCTGGGGGCTCTGCGTGTCTCTGGCAAAAACTGGGAAGGAAAGAAGACAGCTAAGTTATGAAAGAAATGAAGTTTGGACTTGTAAATGTGGCTCTCTTGTATTATTATGAATTAGTGAAGAGTTGGCAACATCAACTGTGTGTCCTTTTGTGTTTTTACTAGAGGAAGTGGGACCCAGATTTGTTTGGCCAACCACTCCAGGACTGGCTGCAGAACCCTGTTCTGATTCTCCCTTCCCCAAGAGGTCTCCCTCAGTGACCCCCCACAAATGTGAAACCCCTACTGTAAAACAAAAGTTCTTTCCTCTGAGTCTCTCAGTCATTCATTCACATGTACTGTTTGTGCCAAAGCTTTCCAGAATAATCCAACCAACCAAATCGTCTCAATCAGTTCAGACTGCTATAACAAAATGCCATAGATGGAGTGGCTTATCGACAGCAGAAATTTCTTTCTCACAGTCCCAGAGGTTGTAAGTCTGAGACTGGGGGGCCAGTGTGGTTGACTTCTTGTGAGAACCCACTTCTAGGGGTCAGACTGTCAACTTCTTGCTGTATCCTCACATGATAGGAAGGGTGAGAGAGTTCTGTGGGGTTCTTTTTATGAGAGTGCTAATCCTATTCCTGAGGGTTCCATCCTCATGACCTGATCATCTCCCAAAGGCCCACCTTCTAATGCCATCACACTGGGGGTTAGGATTTCAACGTATGAATTGGGGGAGGGAAGTACGAACATTGAGTCCATAACACAAATAAACAAAATCCCCAGGTACTAGAAGAAGATACCATTGAGCCAGACTGGCCCAGGCTGAGATGGGTTTGCTCAGCAGATGGAAGCAGAAGGATCTTAGGATAAGCTGGCTAGATCTACCAAAGGCCAATCTTCACGTACAAAAGCCATGGAGTAAATGAGAAGCCACAGGAACTAGGGAAGAAAAGTATAGGGCAAAGGTGGGTCCACCAAGGAATAAGTGCATCTGTGGTCCTCAGCAGAAGCAACAATGGGACAGGTGCTCAGGTGGCAAGCAGCAAAGAGTCCCAAGGTGAAGTAGATGACACTTGATGATAATGGGACAGAAAACCTAATGACTCCACTGATCTGGAGAGAAAGGGGATGAACAGTTACCTGCGCTGCCCCTCACCTGGGGAAGGGGAGAGATATGTTTGATGCCTAATTGCAGCCTCCATGAAACATCGGAATCATCCAAGGGTGTTTTAGGGAGATGATCCTTGGGTTGTTCCTTAACCCACTGACCCCTTGATTCTCGCGGACTTGGTGGGATTGGGGTCAGAGCATTCCTGCTACACAGGACACTGTTCGCACTTCCACCAGTAGCTAAAGAACATTGTGATGGCTCATACTCACAACAATGCTCTTAAATTATCAGGAAAAGATCGTTTTCTGTGCTGATCCTATCCAGAGAAGGATAGATGACAACCTGTATGTAGTACTTTACAGTTTGCAAAGAGCTTCTGAATACATTGCCTCATTTCCTCCTCATCACAATCCTGTGAGGTACAGATCATGTGTCATTGTTTTGCAGAGGAAGTCACGCACCTTGCCCAAGGTCATAGAGCCAGCAGGTACTGCATTTCCTGATGCCAGGTCCCAAATCTTTCTGGAAAATCTTATCTGCAGAGAAATAGCACTACACTTTAAGAAAGCTGGCATTAAACTTTGTTAAATTAAAATCCTATTTCCTAAAGGGCTTATTGATTCATTCACCCCACAAGCATCACTGAGGCCCCCTGTGGGTCAGGCACTGTAGCAGGTGCCAGGCCGACCCTCAGCTATAGGCAAGACCCAGCTATCCCTAATGTCATTCCCGTTACTGTTCTCAACACCTATGGCTGCTGCAAATGTCTTGATAAAGTCTGGCTGGGAAGTGGGTGAAGGCCATTTTCTCTCTCTAAGTAAGCAGTAGCTTTCATTACAGCAGAGGCATGTCTTCTGGTTCTAGTGTGTTCTTTCCAGCACTGAACAGAGCTCCTGATGGACGTGCAGATCTGCAGGGATATGTGAACTCTCTGGTACTTTCTTCACAGGGAATGCCAACAGGAAATTTCCTCCACTCTGGAATTCGTTTGGTCTGGAGAAGGCCTGTTTATTTCCCACTTCTCAGAGCTCCCAGGGAATCCCAGGGAGTCTTTGGGGTGAGGTTTTCCGTATGATGGCATCTCTATTTGAGCCAGAGGGTGACATTTCCAGGGGGAAGGGACATGCTTGAGGTGATAGCAAGTCAGTGTGTGAACTCATGACTCTTCTCTCACCTGGAACCCCAGGCATGTTCCTGTGTATGTCCCAGTGTGTCGGGTTATAGTACAACTAATTTTCAGAGCTTAGAACCATAAAATGTTGGAGCCAGAAGGAAATTCAGGGGTCACCAACTCCGGTTTTATTACTTCATTGTTGGGGAGGCTGAAGCCTGGGGAGGGGGCGAGGGGAAGGACTGGTCGTTTCAAGGCAGGACTAGGGCTAGAATTCAGATCTTCCCAAGGTCACATTCCATGCATTTTATGTACACTGGGTACCACCACCTCTCTACCCCTACTTCTTTGCTTAAACTTGGACAAGGTCCAGGCATTGTCATTAGGAGACTTTGGATGGAAAGAGAGAAGAGCTAGTCTGGGCATGCACTACTGGGTCCGCCTGCATCTGAGCTCTCCTGGATTCATCCTTGGACCTCAACTAACTACCAATTTCTAGGGGCCAAAGAACAATAACCACCTGACATTCAAAATGACACACAAGACTGTGCCACATGCTGGCTTGTGCTTGGATTAGTCTTGTCAACTATTCACTTCTGAGACACGTGTGCTTCTGTGGATATTTACCATGTTCAAAACTGGGCAGATTCTTGGGCTGCTGACCTGCTCAGGATTTTCCAGGTGTATGTGCCTCTCTCATTTGGGACCATCCCACAGAGCAGGCAGGCTGCTGGGAAGATGGTCTGAGGCTGACCCAGAATCCCTATCAGAGTCTACAATGGCTGGGCCCTGTTGTCTAAGCTTAGTCACAGAACCTCCCTGGGCTACAGTGTTCTTCTCTGAACACTGGGGTTTATGATACTTACCTTATGGCTTTTGAAAGGACCAAGGGAGGAACTGATGGAGAAATGCTTAGAAAAGAGTAAGTGCCAGCAAGATGGATGGGCTGGCAGTTCTTTGTTTTGTCTGCTGTTCTGCCTTCCGTGAGGTGACTTAGCTGTGGGCAGAGATAAAGCCTGCTAGCTCCTGCAAGTCAAAGGTTTGCTATCATTCCTAAAAAACTAACTACGTGGGACAGGACTGTCCCATTGGAATTAGGATCCCCGGGCACCAGGGAAGTAGGTTAAAGGTCCTGACCAAGCTGGTGTTGTACCTACCGAGAGGGTGTTGACCACAGAGAAGAATGTGGGTTGGGTAGAGCAGTTTCAGGGACATGGGGGAAAATATACCCCCTATAAGGGTCTCCTATCTGGCTTGATATACTTTGAAAATGCCCACTTAGTAATGCAGTTCTTGATTCCCAGTGAAGCGCAAATCCCCTTGGAAGGAGTAATCTAATACTAGTATGAATTGTGTATGTCAAAGTTAGTGAGTTTGCCAGCTCTCTTCAGGACCAAGAGCCTAATAGTTGGGGAGGAAGGAAGAGCAGGGAAGGGAGAAGGGAGAAAGGGGGGGAATGAAATGCAGATCAAGGATAGAGGATAGGATTGTGCAGTTACAAATGTTAGTACGTTTCTGGCCTAAAGTAAAGTTTGGGGATTGCCTGTGACTTGAAAATGGATAAGCTCTCCTTTCTCCTTGGATCCAACAATTTTGAGTTGATTGAATTTATTTTGATGTTTTGCTATTTATCAATTAGTAATTTAATTTCCAAGATACACTTTTATCCATTTTGAAGAAACATCAAGTTCATTTTCTCCTAATTGATCTGCATGGGGCACCTGGATGGCGCAGTGGGTTGAGCATCTGACTCTTGGTTTTAGCTCAAGTCGTGATCCCAGGGTCGTGAGTTGGAGCCCTGCGTCTAGCTCTGCACTCCGCTCAGAGTCTGTTTAAGATTCTCTCTCCCTCTCCCTCTGCCCCTTCCCTAGCTCTCTCTCTCTCTAAAATAAATAAATAAATCTTAAAAAATAATGATCTGCACACTTAGTGCATGCGTGGTACCTTAGGAAGTGTGATAGCTTATTGACTCATGTTATCACACATTCTGCAATAACTCCAGTCAGTTAAGCGTCAGACTCTTTCTCTCCTTGATCCTGTTGCCAGGTCTTTGCGGATGTTCTTGTTCTTTTCCTGGAAGGGTGCTTCATAAATAATACATATTCTATAATTTTTTAAGGCGATAATGATGAGGATGAGGATGATGATGATGTGCTTTAATTAGCCAACTTCCTCATTTATTTTCCTTAAACAATCTCTGTCTCCTTGACCTTCTTCGATAGCACATAGCAGGGAAAGGATGGGTCCCCCTGGCCCTGTCCTCCCAAAACAGCTTAAATCCATCCAGATTACTTCCTCTCTCTTGGTCTTGGTTCTCTCATGTTAAAATGACACCAAGCTGGATGCTTGCAGGGGTAAGGCAAAGTGAGTGAGTGAAACAAGACTGGTGGGGACTGTTGCCGGCTGGAGAGGCTGTTCCTGTGTAAGGGCTGGTGGCTACCGGGTTCCAGATGTCCACCCTTGCAAGAATAAAGACCCACTTCTACTACTCTCTTTTTTTTTTTCTGAAGAAATTTAGAAAGTCATATTTTTAAAAAAAATCATCTGGTTTTTAAATGTTGACAACTAATTCAGATTTTTTATTTATTTATTTATTTTTATTTTTTTATTATTTTTTAAGATTTTATTTATTTATTTGACAGAGAGAGAGGTAGTGAGAGCAGGAACACAAGCAGGGGGAGTGGGAGAGGAAGAGGTAGGCTCCCCGTGGAACAGGGACCCCAATGCGGGGCTCGATCCCAGGAGCCTGGGATCATGACCTGAGCCGAAGGCAGACGCTTAACGACTGAGCCACCCAGGCGCCCCTAATTCAGATTTTTTAAAAGCGCTGCAAGCCAGACAGAGCTCAAACAGAGTCAACAACAGCCTGTTATCTCGGAATGGAATGATCCAGAAGGCCCCTCTCCGTAGGCAGCCTGCGGTTCTTTACATAATGTTAACTCATGGTAAGAAGGGAGATTCTGATTCCCATCCTAGTCTTAAAGCTAAAGCTTTAGCTGCTGTAAGGCCAGAGGAAAGAGCTGAAGTCTCCACTCTGGCTGACCATCAGAGTTACCCAAGGAATTTGAAAAATTACAGATTATGAAGTCCCACTTCGGGCCCACTGAGCAGGGAGCTCCAGGAGTGGCACCAAGACATTTTTATTTTTATTTATTTTTATTTTTTAAAAAGATTTATTTATGGGCACCTGGGTGACTCAGTTGGTTAAGCGACTGCCTTCGGCTCAGGTCATGATCCCGGAGTCCTGGGATCGAGTCCCACATCGGGCTCCCGGCTCAGCGGAGAGCCTGCTTCTCCCTCTGACCCTATCCCCTCTCATGCTGTTTCTCTCTCTCTCTCTCTCTCTCAAGTAAATAAATAAATAAAATCTTAAAAAAAAAAAAGATTTATTTATTTGCAAGAAAGAGAGAGCAGGAGCAAGCGGGGAGAGGGGCAGAGAGGGGACGGAGAGAGAGAGTCCTTGAGCAGACTCCCCTCTGAGTATGGAGCCTGATGTGGTTCCACGCAGGGCTCCATCCCAGGACCCTGAGATCATGACCTGAGCTGAAATCAAGAGTCTGATGCTTAACTGACTGAGCCACTCAGGGGCCTCAAGGCATTTTTATTTTTAAAAGGCTTCCCAGAGGACTGTTGCTGCAAGAAGTTCACAGTCTACACCTTGAGAAAGGCTGCTTTTGGACACTCGTACTCTAAATGCTCACTACTAATGTAAGGGATGATTTATGGACATTTAAAAATCATCCATATATCTACCATTCATTCCTTCACCAATCCATTTGTCAGCCCATTGTCAATATGTCCATCCATCTATCTGTCATCCAGAAAATCTTTGTCAAGCACCCAGTGTGTGTTCCGGCCCCTGCTGTAGCCACCGTGGTGACAGCAGCAAAGGGCAAGTTCAGGATTGGCTGTTCCCAGGTAACCAAGGGGCTCTCCTAAATGGCCACTACCCATAGGCTGTGGCCTCTGGTTCTTGCAAACTTTGATACCCCCGAAGCTGACTCTGGATAAAATTGTGAAACAAGAGAGTTTCCAAATATTGAGACTCTAACCACTGGCTCAACTCCAGAAGAGACGCATGCCCAGGCAATAAGATGTAACCAATTACCAGTTCCCACCAGAAAGACTCGGCCATGTTAGATAGGAAGAAAGCTGTCTCCGTACCCAGACTGCAACAGGGGCAAGACTTTGGGAAGACACACAGGAAAACTCTTTCAGTTTCTAAAATATGTCTGTGGGATAAGATTTGGAGTCAGATGTGGAAGCTTCATTTTGTTTCACCGATTAGTCATAGCAACAATCTCAACCGAGGGGACACGAGAAGAAAGAAATATAAATTTAGGTTCCTGTTCTTGAAACAGTTAAGGTCTTATGGAGATACCACATTTTTATTGAGAGAATGAAGCAAGGCAGGATAGGATCAAGTACGCAGTGTGTGTGCAAACAGGGAGTGCTGCGGAGGGACTAGAAGTCTCTGGAAACTCTTCCCTGTGGATAGAGGAGACCGAGCTCCTATCTAGTTCTAATTGTGGTTTCCTCTCTCTTGTGAGGAGATCCTGTTCTGGAGCAATTCCTGGCTGCACCTTCCCACTACCTGCAGGTTCAGTTAGTCTTGCCCACCTGGTCAGATAGTTCTTAGAATCAGTTTGACTCCATCAAACAGCTGTGTGGGCTTGGGGAAGGTTCTTAATGTCTCTGAGTTTCAGTTTCCTAGTATGTAAAATGTGGATAATCATACCAACCTCGGAGCACTGTGATGAGGATTCAATGCGATAGTATATATTAAAGAGCCTAATGGCACCTTGGCATATGGAAATTCAGTGTATGATAAAGATGGCACATCAAATTACTAGAGTAAAGATCTTTTTAATAAGTGGTGCTGGGGCAACTGAGCGAATACTTGGAAAAAATAAAATTAGATCCAGACCTCACTTCACACACAAAAACAACCAGCAGCTAGGGCGCCTGGGTGGCTCAGTCGTCTGCCTTTGGCTCAGGTCATGATCTCAGGGTCTGGGGATCGAGTCCCACATCAGGCTCCCTGCTCCGCAGTGAGCCTGCTTCTCCCTCTACCCTCCCCCCTGCTCGTGCTCTCTCTCTCTTTCAAATAGATAAAATCTTTAAATTAAAAACAACCAGCAGCTGCCAGGTACATGCAGCATTGGAGCACCTGAAAGGTGATTAGTATGAGTTGCCATCTATCAGAAGTGTAAAATGCTTGGTATGAAAAAAAAGTAAAATACTGATTACATGTTGAGATGATAATATTTTGGATATACTGGGTCAAATAAAATATATTATCAAATTAATTTAATCTGTTTCTTTTTTTTAAATGTGGAAACTAGAAAGTTCCAGATTACATATGTAGCTGACCTAGTACCTCTACCAGCCCATGCTGTAAAATTTTCCCAAGGCTGATAGTCTGCCACACCCAAAGTTTGCCCGGTGGGTGTCTTGTGTGGAGTTTTCTGAAAACAAAAACTTGGGCCAAATTTGGTGATGGGGCCTGAAGACAATCTTCACTGATTGAAAGAGACTAGGGGAATTAACATCCAATCCTCCATTGGGACAACATGAAGCTGCTTTTCCTTCTTTGGGGATAAACTGAAATGGGTTTTTGTTCTGTGAAGAGGCATAAGTAAATTACAAGGGCTCAGAAATATTATCAATTATAATTTTTATTCCTTTAACTTTGAGTCTTGTAATAATATCCCCTAGAAAACACTAGAATCATTTCTTTAAGATAGTTAACAAAGAATTGTCTCCACAACTATTCAACATTGTATTAGTTAACCATGCAACGGGATGAGAGAAATCAATTTTAGGCATAAGAACTATTTCTTTTTAAGTAAAAGAAATCAATTTTCTTCTTTTTATTTTTTTTTAAAGATTTCATTTATTTATTAGAAAGAGTGAGAGAGAGAGCAGGAGAGAGGGGAAGATCAGAGGAAGAGGGAGAAGCAGACTCCCTGCCGAGCAGACATGGGGCTCGATCCTGGGACTCATCCTGGGACTCATCCTGGGACTCTGGGCTTGTGACCTGAGCCGAAGGCAGATGCTTAACTGACTGAGACACCCAGATGCCCCGGAAATCAATTTTCTGTTTGCTGAAGATATGCTTGGGTATTTGGAAAACCTTAGAAAATCAATGATAAAACTAACTCAAACAATAAAAGAATTCAGTAAGGTGGCAAGGTATAAAACTAATGTACAAATATCAAGAGACATCATATACACAAATAATTCCAGTTAAAAGACATAATGATAGAGAAAATTCCATTTATAATAGTGTAAGGGAAAATTAAATACTTAAGGATAAACTTTGTTAAGTTTTTTCTTGTTAGAAGCATACAATATCTAAATAAGGAAAAATTTTAAAGACTTCTGAAAAACACAAAAATAGACTTTAACAAATGGAAAAGACATTTGTTGTTGTTGGATATGATGACTCAACATGGTAAAGACATCAGTTCTCCCTGTGTTAATTTATAAATTTAATGCAACCCCCACAAAGATACCAACAAGCTTTTTATGGAGTTAAACAGGTTGATAGTAAAATTAATACTGAAAACAAGCATACAAGAGTAGACAGGAAAACATTAAAAAAGAAAAACTTTTGAGGAGGATAGGTCCAGGAGGCACTAAAACATACTACAATGTATCCATAATTAAAACATCACGGTATTGGTGCAGGAATCGACAATTAACCAGTGGAAAAGAACAGAAAGCTCATATAGACCCAAGAACACATACAAATTTCGTATATGAGAGAGGTAACATATTACTAGAGCAATGATTTTTTTCATTTTTTTAAAGATTTATTTATTTGAGAGAGCATGAGTGGGGGTGGGGCAGAGGGAGAGGCAGTGAGAATCTTAAGCAGACTCTGCTGAGTGCAGAGCCCAATGCGGGGCTCAATCTCACGACCCTGAGATCACAACCTGAGCCAAAAACAAGTCGAATCCTCAACCAGCTGCGCCACTAAGGCGTCCCTAGAGTGATGATTTTTTTAAATAAATGATGCTGGGACAACTAGAAAAAGATAAAATTAGATCCATATCTCACTCCATACACAAGAATAAATTCCAATTGGATTTGCGATCTAAATGAAAAACATGACAATGAAAGTACTAGGGAAAAAAAAGAGGTGAATTCCTCTCAACCTCAGTTAAGAGGTCAACTCAACTCTGAGTCAAAATCCAGAGACAACAAAAGAAAACACAGATCAATTTGACTAAATAAACAAAACAAACAAACAACTGCATGACAATAAATCACCATAAACAACTCAAAAGACAACTAACAAGGGGAGAAAATATTTGCAATATATATCACAGATACTTGAAGAAATTCTAAAGGGACAAAGGACCAAAAACCTTATAGAAAAATGGGGGGAATTCACAAACAGACTTTTATATACATATATAACTATACACAAACACTGAACTCTAGTTAGTAACTGTGTGTCTCATGGGATATGAGATATGGGTTGGCAATCCCGAAACTACTTTATGTCTATACTAGGATTGAACAATAAGTGAACATATGATGGATAATGAGAGCCAGCTTTTTTGCAGTTCAAGAAAAGTTACAAATAAGGAAAGTGGAGGGATAGAATAAAACACACATACACACAGATAGATGGATACAGAAATAAATAGTGTGGGTGTGTGTAGGGTTTCCTAGGTCTGTCTGCTGAGGGGGCCTAGAAGAAATGACACCCCATTTGCAATGAGATCAGTTAGTGTCAGATCTTGGTTTCTAAATACCACTCTCAAATAAAAGGAACCAGAGCACATTGGAGAAATGCTTGATTCCAGGGCTGGGGCTGGAAAAATACAATATGAGCCTGAAACATCTTATGGTGCCAAAAAGTAAAGAAGTTAAAAAGAAGAAGAAGAAGAGGAAGGAGAAGGAGCATGCCAAAGGACACAGGAGCCCACCGGAAGGAGTTCCTAATGCCAAAGGTGGAATACGTTGAGTAACAATAATAATAATATTATATTATAACCCATGAACTAAATAAATATTCATTAGTTCATACTGTTATAAATAAACAACTAAATAAAGAAATATTGGAAGAAAAAAGACAACTCTGTCTCACAGAATCCAATTAATACCTGCAAAGGAATAAGGAAAAGAGAAAATCACCAGTGAGCAAACATCACACTGGTAACTGTTAAAAGCAAGAACCATCAATGGGTGCTTAAATCAATGGGTAAAAGCATGATGAGAAACAGAATGTTTGCATAGTTTAAAAGTATCTCCCCATAAGATATCCATCAATTACAAAGGGGGAAAAATGGTTACTTCATAATGGAGCGACTTACCACCTTAACCAAGTGGTCAAGGCTAACCTCACCAGGGAGAACACATATTGATATCACGTACCCCTGGTATCATGCCCAGAGAAAGGCACAGCATCATTTCTATGGGGTTCTTGCCCAAAATGCATGGTCTCAATCTAATCATAAGAAAACATCAAACCCCCAAACCGAGGAACTGTCCCAGACCAGAGGAGATTTCTGTAGGCATGAGGACTACCTGAGTGTGGGACTCTGAATGGGATCCTGGACAGGAGCAGGGACATTAGTGAGAAACGTGTCGAAATCCAACAATAGCGTAGCTAATAGTATGGAACCGATGTCAATTTCCTGCTTTTGCTAATAAGAGTGTTTGTCTTATATAAAACATTAATATCAAGGGAAGCTGGGTGAAGGGTATATGGACACCCTACATTATTTTTACAAGTTTTCCATAATCTGAAATTACTCAAAAAACAGTTTTGAGAAAAGCCTATTTGCCTGGTCAAAGATCTGGAGTCAAGTACAGACAGATGCCCCAGGCCAAGAGGTTAGCCTTGACCACTTGGTTAAGGTGGTAAGTTACTCCATTATGAAGGTCAGACTCGCTGAGCTCCCGAATATTTAGTTCGTTTTTTGATTATATGTCCAGTCTGTATGCCTTATGGACCCAACCCTAGGAGACAGAAGTTAAAATATCATCATGCATTAAAAGATTTATCCACCGGCAGTGAAAACACCATGAAGGAAAACAGAATAAAAAACTTGGGAAAAGAATAAAAGTGACTCCTGTTTTAACTTCTTTGAAGGTCAGCATAAAAAGAAAAAGTGCTTCTGCATTCCTGGGAGATAGTGCCTTAGAAAACCAAAAGGAATAGAATGAGAAGAGCTGAATCCCATATGAGTCATCTGAATCAGCTTGGTTTCCCTATACTTTGTGCATAACTGATCCCTGCTTCCTGAGCTAAATAATTACTCCACCCCCGCTCCACCCCTCACCCTCCTCCATCCCTGTGAATCTACCATCTACATCCCACGGGAAGCAGCTTTGTCAGAATTAGTTGACTGTAGCTAGGATGGGAGTAAAGTAATGGAAAAAACAGAGAAAGGGAGAAGTGCATGGGGGTAAGAACCAGAAGGGCCTTGGCTAAGAGCTAATGGTGCCTGCAGACCCACTCCCAGGAACCTGGCAGGGTCCCAAACCCCTCCTGCAGAAGTTTCCATATACAGGAGGGATGGCCAGAGGGTGTGGGAGGGAGGGCTGCCACCAGCTGGTCAAAGGGGTCTTTGAGGCAAACAAAACATTGGGAACACACGAGCCTGTTTTTCTAGAGCATTTCTGGTCAGCATTTCATATACCTTTGCTGGTGGCTCCTTGGCCAGACAAACAGAGGGTGTCAGTGTCCTCTCTGGGGATTGGCCTGATAAGAAACTGACTGGTAGGGCGCCTGGGTGGCTCAGTTGGTTAAGTGACTGCCTTCGGCTCAGGTCATGATCCTGGAGTCCTGGGATCGAGTCCCGCATCGGGCTCCCTGCTCAGCGGGGAGTCGGCTTCTCCCTCTGACTCTCCCCCTCTCACGCTCTCTCTCTCTCAAATAAATAAATAAATCTTTAAAAAAAAAAGAAACTGACTGGTAGCCCTACAGGGGAAAAAAGTCACCACTGGCTGGGCCACCAAATGAGCTCCAGCCTGAGGGGAGCCGCTGTTCTGCTCACAAAGGCAGGTCACAGCAACCCAGCCCAAGTCTGTCTCCTCAGACAAGTCAGGCCCACCATCCTATGCATAGGTAGCCAACCACATGCTTCTCTTGCTCATCAAGGAGCCTGATGCTCCACATCATGGCTTCGTCCATTTGGATTAGTAGCGCATGGACGGATGATGGATGATGGGTACTACGGGTTGTGAGGTGGCCGCGTCAACTTTCCTTCTAATAAGTCAATTTTAGTGGGAGAGGGGGACAAGGATGTCACAGGAATACAGTTACTGTCCAGGGTGGGCATCCTGGGTGGGCTCTGAAGGGAGGACCTGGGCAGCCTGCTGGCAAGCGGGCTTCAAAAAGGAGCTGGGCATCCCTGGACAGGGAGGGAAGTTGCTGACAAGGAGAGACCTGGCCCAGGTTTGTGGCAGGGACAATATCAGACTCTGGCAGGCTTTTCCAGTCAGGGGACTCTGTCGGGGCTCGGGGTGGCACAGCAGCGCCTGAGTCTCAGCGTGGGCGAAGGAAGGAGAAAATGCCGTTCTACTTCAGAGGAGACCTCAGGGTTCTGGAACCGGGTGGGCAGGGGTCAGCAAACCACAGGCCACAGGCCTCCTGCGCCTCACTGCTGTTTCCGTAAACAGTTTTGTTGGCACACGGTCATACCTATTCCTGTGTGTATTGTCTATGGCGCCTCTCACGTCTCAGCGGCTGCCAAGTTGTTGTGACTACTTGAGGCCACATGGCCGGCAGAGCTCTAGTAGTTATTATCTGGCCCTTTGTAGGAAAGCTGTGCTGACCCCTGGTCTAGGGCGTATTGGGTTCTGTGTGTGCTTTCTAAAAAGATAAACCCCCTCTCAAAAGAAAACTCCCCTTACGAGGGACCCCAGATTCTGTTTTGACTGTTCTACCAAATGGTTCTAGTGACCAAGACTCCACATTTCCTTCCAGCACCTAAGGAAGTCACAGCATTTCTGCGAGCCCAAATCCCTTCATACAGGGACCAAAAATAGGGTCTTCGCTTAGGACACTTTGGGGGATGAGGGTCAACAAAAAAGAGAGGAGGGAGAATAAGAGGAGTCAGGTTTAAAGGTGAGAATTCTGTGAAACTGCTAGTGGATGGATGCTATTTTCAATCTCAAAATAAATGGGTTTTCCCTCCAGAGTGACAACTTTTGCTAACAATAACTCACTGCAGACAGATCCTCAGTGCAAGTGAATTGCTTATTTCTGGGGACACCCAGAGTCCCAGGCAGGAGGTAAAGGGTTTGGGAAGGAAAGCTGGGAGCTAGCGTGTGGAGCAACAGACTTCCGAGTTTCTGAGAGTGCAGCGCTGTGTCCTCAAAAGGAATTAGACTTCCAAACATTGTGAGCTCTTTCTAAATTAGACCTGGAGTCTCTGACGAAGGTGAATTATTCCAGCCTTAAGTAGCCACTGGGGACTCCGAATACAAATAGTCTTCACAATTTTTCCAAAGCCAACAAGTTCTTGGCCCTAGACTGGGCCTAGGTTGAGCTAGATCGCAAGTGGGATCTGAAAAAGTTCTAGAACATCACTTCCCCCTCAAGAGACGTATAATCTGCATAGGAAAGAAGATATGTGTCCATGAAACATAACAGAGCATCCCTGTATATACTTGACATTAAGTTCAGCTATAGGTAACTAAAAACCTCAAGACAAGATAGAAAGTCCACAGGTATGCCTTCAAGAGCTGGTGGGCAGCTCTGTTCCATGGGCCCCTTAGCCCTCCACCATCTCTAGGGTCTGGTCCCCATCCCCTCGGTCCAAGGCACAGCTGCATTCCAGGCAGCAAGAAAGAGGAAGAAAGTAGGAACAAGTATTGTGGCTATCATCAGAAAGACAAGAAATAGCAAGTGTTGGCGAGGATGTGGAGAAAAGAGAGCTTGCGGGCGCTGTGAACTACCCTATGATCTAGGAATTCTGCCTCTGGCTATTTATCTGTAGAAACACTGGGCACTTCTAATACGCGACAAGCATCTGTAGAATAGATGAATGCATGAATGTTCACATTAAGCATGTTTTTCTGTCTTCACCTCTTTCTCTTTCTTCCCCTATTCCCTTCCTGATTCTTCCTTCTTTCTTCCCCACTTGTGCAAGTGCTTCTCTCAGACACATGGACATTATATGGTGCTGCTGGGCTTGAAAGATTATTGACCGTCCAAAGCCCAATGACTCGGTATCAGAAAATCTAAGTTTTCTCCTTTTCTCTACCTTTTCAAGAAGTGTGTCGTAATTTCCCAGCGGGAGTGGAAGTGATCAGGACAATTGAAATGTTTGCACAGGCACAAGAATGTGAGGGAGAGGGAACAAGAGAAAAGAAGAGGGGAGAATTTGAAGGGGTGAAAGCAAACCACATAGGTTCTGACCAGTGGAAGGAAATTCAACTTGCATTCAAGGGCAATTTTGCCATTGATTGTAATTGTCATCAAGCAGGGTGCCAGAAAAAAAAAATTTCATGCTGATTTTTATTCATTAATTTTAACGAGTGGGACTTCCTCATTTGCCTGAGAGGGAGCTAGACAAGGATGCACAGTTTACTGTTAATTGGAAAATGAATAAAATGTCAACATATCTTTTGTTTCCCCTAAAAATATCTAAATTAACACAGGGCCCTGATTACCGTCCAATACATGCATTCAGGCTGTAAATGAGCTCAGTTTTTGACAGCTGAGCAAGTGAGAGATGTACTATGTAGCTATTTCGATAATAATAGTGACCCCCAGAACTGTCCCATCCCAAGAAAACAAACACACACACAAACACACACACACAAGACTAGGAAGGGGCCAAGGGCATATAATGCCTGTCTCAAGGAAGGTTTCTGATAGCTGCCACCTGATAGTTTTTGTTTTTTTTTTAAAGATTTTATTTATTTATTTGAGACAGAGAGAATGAGAGAGAGAGCACATGAGAGGGGGGAGGGTCAGAGGGAGAAGCAGACTCCCTGCCGAGCAGGGAGCCCGATGCGGGACTCGATCCCGGGACTCCAGGATCATGACCTGAGCCGAAGGCAGTCGCTTAACCAACTGAGCCACCCAGGCGCCCCACCTGATAGTTTTGATAACAACCCATTCACCCAAAGTTAGACCACACCTGGCTGTGTGAGAGGCTGAGAATCTTTCATCTGGGTGACCACGTGTCTTGCTAAAAATATCAGTGACTGTGGAAAAAAGCAGCACGCTTCCTCTTCGTTATGGAAGAGTTGTTTTTATGGCTATTTTTGTGGGTAAATTTCATTTTGTTTTAATATTAATATTGTTACACTAACAGTCTTTTGGCTAACATTTGCATGACATACTTTTTCCATTCCTATCTTCTTCAAATTTTCTGAATGGATTCTTTTAAGCCAAGTATCTTGGCCATAGCACGTAGCTGGATTTTGTTCTCTTTTCTATTCAATCTGATAATTCTGTCTTTAAATAGGTGACTAAATCCATTACCTTTATTGTGTACTATTTTATTTTTGTTTTCTGTTTACTATCCACTTTTTCTTTATTTCTGTCTTTTCCCTCTGCCTATGATGGATGTTGAGTTGGGTAGAATTGTATAGATCTTTCTATTCCCTCATGCTCAAAGGAATTTAGACTTGGTGGAGGAGTCCAGTGAAAGTCCCTGGGATGTGCATATTGGCTCTGATCAATCCATCTAGTGCCATGTGTATACTCCCAAGCCAGTCATCGCCACTGGGATGGGAGTGGGGGCGGTGGTGATACTCTCCCTGGCCATGCTTAGGTCATGAACGAGCCTCGTAGTCAGGCAGAGGGATCAGACCCACCCAATAAGAGAGATGAGACATGGAGGAGGGGTACTATTACCAAAAGAAGGGGGAGTAGATTTCTGCCAAGGAGGATCTATCCTAAGTACATATACACTTAACAACAGAGCTTCAAAATATATGATAAAATTGATAGAACAGAAGGGGAAATAGACAAATCCACAATCAATTGGAAAGTTCACAACTTTATTTTTCCTACAGCATTGGAAGACTGGAATAGAATTCATTTTCTCTCATCTGCTTGAATAATTGGAAGATTAGTAGCTCCTTGCCCTCAAGGTAGGGAAATATTTTTTTTCTCTTGCTCATTATTCTGCCTTAGAATTTAATGAGCCATGGAGAATGGTTGTGAAAGAAAAAGTGAAGGAAGAGAGTGCCTTTGAGATTAAGCAGAGGAGGCAGGGGGATTTTACCCAGAATAAGGTCAAAGATGGGAGTGGAAGTGAGTCTAAAGCAGAATCACACACCACTCAGGGACACAGCTTAAGGAGGTTGCGAGGCCTCACCTGAATGGCAATATGGTGCTTTGGGGAGGTGGATCTGCAAGCATTGAGAGATGCTTTCCAAAGCTTTCTTTTTTTTTTTTTTAAAGATTTTATTTATTTATTTGACAGAAACAGAGACAGCGAGAACAGGAACACAAGCAGGGGGAGAGGGAGAAGCAGACTCCCCGCCGAGCAGGGAGCCCGATGCGGGACGCGATCCCGGGACTCCAGGATCATGACCTGAGCCGAAGGCAGTCGCTTAACCAACTGAGCCACCCAGGCGCCCTTTCCAAAGCTTTCGAGAGCTTTCTGCACCCAAGTGAACAGGTGCTGTTGGACGTAAAGGGAATGTGTGAGCTATGACAATGGATATCTAGGCAGTCATTAATGGAGACAGATTACTTATGAAGGGAGGGGCCTCCCTGATGTCCTGGTGCGGGCTAGGACCCAAGAACATATGCAAAATCTGTAGGGAAGTGTGAGGAAAGATCCAGTAATGAATGAAATTGGATTATCATCATAATTCAGTGAGAGCTTAGAGTTGAGTTCATTTATTTCTTCCTTTTCACCATATGCCTTTCCCTTTCCCTTCCTTCCTTCCTTCCTTCTTTCCTTCCTTCCTTCCTTCCTTCCTTCTTCCCTCCCTCCCTCCCTCCATCCCCCACCCTTTCCTTACTGCACTGACTAGAACTTCCAGTATGATGTTGAATGACAGTGGGGGGAGAAGACATTCTTACCTTATTCCTGATCTAGAACTCTTATGTCTTCTTAAGGTCTTTTTATCCCTGATAATGTTCCTTGTTCTGAAATCTTCTTTGTTTGGTAGTAATATAGCTATTCCAGGTTTTTTTTGTTTAGTGATGACATGGTATATCTTTTAATTTATTTATGTCTTTATACTTAAAGGGGATTTCTTGTAGAAAGCATATATCTGGGCCTTTCTTTTATGTTCAATTTGGCAATCTGTGTCTTATAATGAATTATCTAACCATACCAAGTAAAAGACAGAAATTGAGGGGCGCCTGGGTGGCTCAGTTGTTGGGCATCTGCCTTCAGTTCAGGTCATGATCCCGGGGTCCTGGGATCGAGCCCCACATCGGGCTCCCTGCTCAGGCAGGAAGCCTGCTTCTCCCTCTCCCACTCCCCCTGCTTGTGTTCCTGCTCTCGCTATCTCTCTCTCTGTCAAATAAATAAATAAAATCTTTAAAAAATAATAAAAAATAAAAGACAGAAATTGATTATTATTATGTGGTTAGATTAAAATTTACCTTATAGCTCAATGTTTTCTATTTGTTCCATCTGTTCTTTATTTTTTCCTTTATCTGTATTCTTTTGGGTTAATTAATTGAACATATTTGATGATTCCATTTTGTCTAATAATGTATTGACATTATTCATACCTTAAAATTTTTTATGTGGTTACCTCAGCATTTACAATACACATCTTTAATCAAAGCATACCTTCAAATAATATTATATTGCTTCATGTGTAGTGTAAGGACCTCACAACAATATATTCCTAATCCCTCCCTTTCATCCTTTCTGCTATTATTACATATATTTTACTTACACATAAGCTTTAAAAAATATATTATTTTTGCTTTGGACAAGCCATTTATTTTTTAGAGTAAACATTAAAAAAATACTTTTATTTTACCATCATTTATTCCATTTCCTTGACCTGCATTTTTTGTGTAAATCCAAGCTTCAGTTCAATATCATATTCCTGTGCCTGAAGAACTTCTCTTAAAATTTCTTATAGTATAGGTCTGCTGACAATGAATTCTTTGTTTTTTCTGAAAAATTCTTTATTTCTCTTTCATTTTTAAAAAATATTTTCACCAGGTATAGATCTGTGGGTTGATGTTGTTTTTTTTTTTCCCCTTCTTTTCTGTACTTTATTTTTTTTTTGAAGATTTATTTATTTGTGAGAGAGAGAGAGACTGCAAACAGTGAATGAATGGGGGGAGGGGCAGAGGGAGAGAATCTTCAAGCAAGACTCCCCACTGAGCATGGAGGTGGATGGGGGCTCAATTTCACAACCCATGACATCATGACCTGAGCTGAAACCAAGAGTTTGGACACCCAACCTACTGAGCGACCCAGGCGCCCCACCTTTCAGCACTTTATTAAAACTGCCACTCCTAGAGGCGCCTGGGTGGCTCAGTGGGTTAAGCGTCTGCCTTTGGCTCAGGTCAAGATCCCAGGGTCCTGAGATGGAGCCCCGCATCAGGCTCCCTGCTCAGTGGGAAACCTGCTTCTCCCTCTCCCTCTGCCTGCTGCTCTGCCTACTTGTGCTCTCTCTCTGTCTTTCTGTCAAATAAATAAAATCTTTAAAAATAAATAAATAAATAAAAATAAAACTGCCACTCCTTGGGGGACCTGAGTGGCTCAGTCCATTAAGTGTCTGACTCTTGGTTTCAACTCAGGCCATGATCTTAGGATCCTGAGATTGAGCCTCGCATTGGGCTCCACGCTCAGCAGGGAGTCTGCTTGAGGATTCACTCTCCATCTCTCTCTGCCCCTCTCCTGCTCATGCACGCTCTCCCTCTCTCATAAATAAGTAAGTCTTTAAAAAAAAAAAACAGGGGCGCCTGGGTGGCTCAGTCGTTAGGCGTCTGCCTTCGGCTCGGGTCGTGGTCCCAGGGTCCTGGGATCGAGCCCCGCATCGGGCTCCCTGCTCCGCGGGAAGCCTGCTTCTCCCTCTCCCACTCCCTCTGCTTGTGTTCCCTCTCTCGCTGTGTCTCTCTGTCAAATAAATAAAATCTTTAAAAAAACAAAAACAAAAACCTGCCACTCTTCTGACTTGCATGGTTTCTGACAAACGGAAAAGAAAAAGAAATCATTTTGCTCACTCATGTTTATGGACTGAATTTATAACCAGTTCTCGTATAGCATATTGCCATTTGGTTCATACGATCCTGTGAGATAAGTAATTACTATTCCCATTTAAAGATGATATTCAGAGAGAATGAGAAGAGGAGGCAGGGTTCCATTTGAGTCCTACCTAATCGCATGGGACCGCCACTCTGGGGTGCCTTCTGAGACTGTGAAGTGTGTGAGATTAGGGACCAGGAGGCAGCACTGCCCATGTCCTCAGCCTATACTCAGGAAAGCTTTGAAGGACTGAAGGGATTGGGGGAACAAAGGCATTTAGGGTGAGGGGAAAGACGTGGCATGGCTCTGGTTAGACTGAGGTGGGGTGGGTGAAGCTGGTGGGCTTCACACATGGACTCAGTAGGAAGCAGATCTTGGGGGAAAGAGTACTAATGAATGGCTGGACACATGTGGAAGGCTTTTCTCTTTGCTCCCACGTGAGAGGGGGTGGAGTGCTCACAACCTTGGAATGTGGACCCCATACCAGGGCAGGGGTGGAGCATGTCCTGATGTTGAGGAATCCAGGCCTTGGGGATTAGGGGTGAAGGCATGTGCATGGGAAAGGCAGTGATGAAGAATGGAGCTGCAGGATAACAGCCTTGAGGCTTCTGCCCACTCAGAACTCTCTCCTCTTCTTCAGAATCACCCCAGCCTGGAACTCCAAGAAGAAAGCATGGGGGGGGCGGTTTGCACCTCTTTTCTTTTACACATGTGCATGCACCCCCCCACCCATCCCCCCCCCCACACACAATTCTTTTGTGCCTTCCCCTAGGTTTAATTACATATTCATTCATTCATTTCTCTATTCATACCTTTATCTAAATAGATATTATTGGCACCTCCTACCCTGTAAGCCATTTTTCCTGAATGCAGGGGGTGGGGGTGGGCAAAGCATGCAGCTGAGTGGCCCACAGTTCCCTGCTCCCCTCCGAGATGACCCCGAGTAAGCCCTGCATGTGAGGCTCCGTTTTCTGGGGGCCCACACAGAGAAGTAATGCCCTGGTGTTATCTGGGCAGCTGGCCTGGCACCAGATCCCTGCTGGGGGCATGAGCAAGGTTCACCTTTGAGTCCACGTCTCCCTACACAAGAAGCTGCTCTTCCTCACTGTCTAATACACTGTGTGATTCTGTCCTAACCTGTTTCTCCTGCCTCCTCCTCCTGCCCCCGCCCCCGCCCTGGGGGGACCACCCTGCTGGACTACCTATTCCTGAGGCTGGCCTTCCACTTCCAGGCATCCCAGCCTTCCTGCCTCCCCACTGCCCATTCACATCAAAGTCCACCTTCAAGGCCACCTCCTCCAGTAAGCCTTCTGGGAATCCCCTAATCGGAATTGATCATGTTAACCTCTTGGCTTTCACATCAAATTGCCTGTACCTCTGTTCTGTACCTAACCTGGTTTGGTCTATTTTCAATAGAGGCAGCTCCTCGAGAATGGACTATCACTGTTCTTTCCCAACCCCAGGTGTGCTCAACAATGTTGAGACATGACTGGGCCTTTCTTGTCGGAAACACTTCCGTGGCCTCCCTTTGCTCTGGAGATCAAGTCCGAGCCTGTGAAGCTCCGTGTGAGCTGGCCTCCCTCTCCCACCTCATCTGTAAACCCCATTAGAGCAGGGACCAGAGGAGGCCACACTGTGTGCCACTCGTCCCAAATGGCTGGGCAGACAGAGCCGACCGAGCTCAGCCCCAGCCCCAGCACGGGGTGCCTTTGGGCTCTGCTGGGCTGCAGTGGCCTGGAGGAAAGGACACCCACTTTCCTTGCAGAAGTAGTGAAGTGAGGACGGGCCCCCAGAGAAGCCCTCTGCTCCCCGCTTCCTGGAGCATGAAAGAGGCATGCTAAGCCCTTCCCCTCCATCCTTGTCTGGCTCCGACAGAATCCAGGGCCGAGGAGAGTAATTCTCTGGAAGAACACTCTGCAGCTGTGGAAAGTCCCCTTAGTAATGCTTCCTGACCCCTTGGTCTAAATTGTTTGCATGTCTGGCTTCACAGGCTTCTAAAGGAGAGGTCCACATATTTGGGGTATGATTCCATCTGATGCTAACCTGATATTTCTAGCAGCTTCCACACACCCCCAGGAAAGTGGAAGTCATGAATTGGAGGAGGATATGGTCACTGGTCTGGAATCCCAGGCTTAGAAAAGCACAAAGACGGGGCGCCTGGGTGGCTCAGTCGGTTAAGCGACTGCCTTCGGCTCAGGTCATGATCCTGGAGTCCCGGGATCGAGTCCCGCATCGGGCTCCCTGCTCGGCAGGGAGTCTGCTTCTCCCTCTGACCCTCCCCCCTCTCATGTGCGCTCTGTGTCTCTCATTCTCTCTGTCTCAAATAAATAAATAAAATCTTTAAAAAAAAAAAAAGAAAGGAAAGCAAAGCACAAAGACTCAGCATCTAGTCCGCCAACCTTGGCCCCTGGGCTCATTGCAATTTCGGTTTTATTCATCTATCAAATAACGCGGTAACTAATAATAACTAAAACAATAGTTAGAAGGAGAGTTGGATTTTCAAACTTTTTTCCCATGGCTAGGGAAACCTCTTTAAAGAAAAGCTGTCACAGGAAGCGGCAGCGTGAGGACGTCCTTGGAGCTGCAGCTGCGCTGGAAGTGGGAACTGGGACTCTGTTTCCAAACTCCCTTCCCATGCGAGGCAGAAACCCCGGGGCTCCTCTGGGCCCTGTTTAAAAAACCATTACTGACTCAGCCATCCCTGCTTCTAGGTATTAAGAGAAATGCAAATAGGTCCACACAAAAACCTGTACACAAATGTTCATTGCAGCCTTCTCGGTAACAGCTCCAAATGGGAAGCAACCTCAGTGTCCATCAGCAGGTGAACCGAGAAGAGCAAATGATGTATTTGTACAATGGAATATGGCCAAGGGACGAAAAGGAACGGATGAACTATTGACATGTGCAGTGGCATGAATGAATCTCAAAATCACGAGGCTGAGGTGAAAGGAGCCAGACCAAAAGAGGTACATCCCATACAACTGCATTTGTATGAACTCTAGAAAATGCCAACTCGGGCGCCTGGGTGGCTCAGTCGTTAAGCGTCTGCCTTCGGCTCAGGTCGAGATCCCAGGGTCCTAGGATCGAGCCCCATATTGGGCTCCCTGCTCGGCGGGGAGCCTGCTTCTCCCTCTCCCACTCCCCCCTGCTTGTGTTCCCTCTCTCGCTGTGTCTTTCTCTGTCAAAAAAAAAAAAAAAGAAAATGCCAACTCATCTGTAGTGATGGAGAGTGGGTCAGTGGTTGCCTGGGGGTGGGGGTGGGGAGGGTGGGAAGGGGGCCAGAGGGCATTAGGAAGTCTTTAGGGGTGATGGAAATGTTCCATATCTTGATTGAGGGATGGTTTATAGGTACATGTGTTCTATATATCAAGACATATCAGATAGTACACTTTATGTACAATTTATTGTACGCTAATTATACCGCAGTAAAATTATAAAAGGAAAAAAAGGCCATCAGATTGTTGTGTCTCAGAGAACTAGCTTATTTTTATTTTTACTTTTTTAAAAGATTTTATTTATTTGCCAGAGAGGGAGACAGAGAGAAGAAGACTCCCCGCTGAGCAAGGAGACCCACGTGGGACTCGATAGCAGGACCCTGGGATCGTGACCTGAGCCGAAGGCAGACGCTTAACCATTGAGCCACCTAGGCGCCCCTCGAGAACTAGCTTAAAAGGCACAGAAATTCTCACCAAATTGTCACCAAAGCTAGTCCTGGGACCTTGTTCTCCCCAACACCCTGTGACCAATGTTGAACCCAACGTCTGTCTGGCTAGCATTCACCAGCTGGGGAGAGGCTCTAGAGGTTTCCAGGAGGATACATGAGAAGACCTCTTTGTCCTCTGGCTGGCAAATAACATTAGAACCTGCAGTTTTTGGACTGTGAGCGGCTGCCTGCAAGAGTCCCAGAGCCCCACTTGCAGCGCCTTCACCGGCAGGCTGGGTCACCTCCCATAGCGAGCGTTTCCAAAAATCCGGGCTCCAACCTCCCTCACTGCAGAGCTCTATTTTCCACTATCTTCAAACCGCCTTCTTGGAAGGACTTGCTCCCACCTGAGTCTTGCTGAAGACGGGCATCAGGTTTATGAGGACCTGTCCCCTGGGAGCCGCTTCTCCAGGAATGGGGTCACCGTGCAGTCAGCAGTGGAGTGGGGTGCAGGCTCACGGATTTTCCAAACATTGGAATGAAATGAAAAAAAAAAAAAACCACACTCGTGCTACTACAAGGTGCAAAGCAGAGAAGCAAGGCAGACATTTATTTATGTCCTTCTCTGCCAAGAGCCTCTAAGTATCTGGCAGGAAGGACTCAGAAACAGACCAGAAAAGTATTAATCAAGCAACATGAGTTTTGGTTTGATTGTTTTATTCTTTGCTTTTGACTTCTTTCCCGGTACCCATTAGTGCTGGGAAATGCACAGGAAGCTCAGAAATGAGGGTATCGATGATCCACTCAGAGATAAGGTGAGTGTGATGAGTGGCAGTGTGGGGGTGACGGTGGCCCGGTACTACTTTGAGATGACCCCAAACACATTCCAAATTTCCTTAGGCCTCTAAACTGTTAGGAATTAAAGAAGGGGGGAAATTCTTCTGGCCTAGAATCATCAGCAAGGAGGAAATGGGGTTTAAGAAATGGAGTGGAAGAAAACCATGAGGGAGAGGAGAAAGGGTAAGAGAGTCCAATGATAAAGCAAGAAATAAATGTAAAAGAGAGTGGAATTTAATTTGATTGGACACAATGCTGAATATGACAATAATTACGTAAAAATTAAATAAAGCCCAGAAATACGTTCATTCATACGTCTCTATACACCACTGAAAATGCACACATCTGGAGGGGAACACTTCCGACCACAAGCAATGGGAATGTCCGTCAGAGTGTGGGGTAATCAAACGGGAGTTTTCATTTATCTCTATTGTTTAAATATTTTATCATTATTCCCAAGACATCTGTGCATTTTTATTTCATTATTTATTTTTCAACTTTTTTTTATGGTGGTAAAAGATATGTAACATAAAATGTATCATCTTAACCATTTCCAAGCATACGGGTCAGTAGCATGAAGTGCGTTCTCGTTGCCGTGCATCCATTCTTCTCCAGAACTTTTTACTCTTCACCCCCAACGGAAACTCTGTAGCCATTAAACAGTAACATCTCCCAGTCCCTGGTAACCACGATTCTATTTCCTGTCTCCATGAATTTGACTACTCCAGGCACCTCATGTAAGTGGAATTATACAATATTTGTCCTTTGGGGCCTGGCTTATTTCACGGAGCATAATGTTTTCAAAGGTCATGCATGTTGTAACACATGGCAGAATTTTATTCCCTTTTAAGATGGAATAATATTACGCTGTATGGGTATACCATATTTTGTTCATCCATTCATCCATCCACGGAAATTGGGGTTATTGCTGCCTTTTGGCTATTCTGAGTAATGCTGCTCTGAACATGGGATTACAAATATCTCTTTGAGACCTTGCTTTCAATTCTTTTTTTTTTTTTTTTTAAGATTTTATTTATTTGAGGGAGAGAGTGTGAGGGGGAAGAGCAGAGGGGGAAAGAGTGAGGGGGAAAGAATCTCAAGCAGACTCTGCACTGAGCTTGGAGCCTGATGTGGGGCTCAATCCCACAACCCCAAGATCATGACCGAAGCCGAAACTAAGAGCCGGACACCCAACCAACTGAGCCACCCAGATGCCCCTTTGCTTTCAATTCTTTGGGTATACACCCAGAAGTGGGATTGCTGGAGCCTACGGTAATCTAATTTGTGCTAATTTATTTGTGCGAGCAACCACCGTACTGTTTTCCACAGCAACTACAGCCTTTTACCCACCAGCCGTGCACAGGGGTCTGATATCTCCATTTATTTGCCAACACTTACTAGTTTCCCTTTATTTTTTTGATAACAGCCATCCTAATGGGTATGAAATGGTAACTCCTTACGGCTTTGATGTGCATTTTCCTGATGATTAGTGATGGTATCATTTCATGTGGATCTGTGAATTGGGTTTTTTTTTTAAGTTTATTTGTTTACGTATTTTTAAGTAATCTCTACACCCAACGATCTCAGGGGCCCAAATTCATGACCCTGAGATCAAGAGTTGCATGCTCTTCGGACTGAGCCAGCCAGGTGCCCCATCATGTGAATCTGAGAATTTTTTTTTTTTTTAAGATTTTATTTATTTATTTGACAGAGAGGGAGACAGCGAGAGAGGGAACACAAGCAGGGGGAGTGGGAGAGGGAGAAGCAGGCTTCCCATGGAGCAGGGAGCCCGATGTGGGGCTGGATCCCAGGACCCTGAGATCATGACCTGAGCCGAAGGCAGATGCTTAACGACTGAGCCACCCAGGCGCCCCTGAATCTGAGACTTTTTAAGTAATACAGTATTTAGAAGATTTCAGCCTGAGATGTGATCTTTCTGCACAGTGTGGAGGCTGCCCTCCTCTGCATTGGTAGCTAGACAGAGTTATAGGGGTCAGGGATGTGGGAAGGTAGAGGAGAGAGGGAAGGGAAGTCCTATCAATCAGCATATTAGATAAGGAAGTTACAACCCACCTGAGCAATACACAGCTATTTTGCTTCTAGATGCGCAGAAACCAGCCCCTAGATAGGGCTGTCCAGCTGCCTTGTGGCTGAAAGGCAGCCTCTGCAAAAGTTAAGGGCAATTTGCAGGTGGGAAACATCATTCCCAAGTAGTGGTGAAGACACAGTCCAGGCTGGGTGCAGACTTGCGTGACCTCTGGAAAGTTTCTGGAAATGGCCCCGAACAGCTGTTCACTAATCCACACAGTTTAAAGAGATTTTCTGAAAGGGTGTGGCAGCCTGGCTATCTTCACTTTATCGAGCTTCCCATTTGCAGAGTGAGCTCAAGGATCTTTCTCTGCATCCTCCCACCTTTCTCTCTGGTCAGCTCTGGTCACTAGGGTTTCTGACCTGGGGGCAGCAGGGCGGCGGGGCGGTGGGGTGGGGGTGGGGGGGATGGAAATTGTGTAAGATGCAGCCAAAATCAAAGCGAGCGATAAGACTTCTTGGCTGAGATTTTGCTACCTCTGAGCTCAAAAGCTGAAGGCTTTTCAGTAATATGACTTGTCCTTGACGTAACACTTTTTTTTTTTTTAAAGATTTTTTTATTTATTTGAGAGAGAGAATGAGAGAGAGAGCATGAGAGGGGGGAGGGTCAGAGGGAGAAGCAGACTCCCTGCTGAGCAGGGAGCCCGATGCGGGACTCGATCCCGGGACTCCAGGATCATGACCTGAGCTGAAGGCAGTCGCTTAACCAACTGAGCCACCCAGGCGCCCCAGACGTAACACTTTTTTAACAAATTTTGCCCAAACCCGAAGTCAAGCTGGATATTTGTCACCAGCACCCTTTCCTGTCTTATCATTTCCAAGCCTAATTCGGCTTCCTGGGGTGTTGTGGTGTTTGTTAGTTTAAAAATAAACAAACCCCTCAAAACAAATTAACAAAATCCCTTTGACATTCCCACAAAAAGCACACTGTACTGGGAGGTTTGCAGTTGGGGAAAGTGACCTAAGAGAGTGACTTACTCAAAATCTCGATGTCATTGCAGTTCAATTAAGCTGGAAGGGCCCCCGCTTTGAGGGGCCTGTGACCTGCCATTCCATCTGGCAAATTGGCCCTTCCCCACATCATTTCCTTTGTAAAGCCTTCCTCGGCTCCCCTAGGCAGTTAGAAACTCCCTCCTCTGGACTCGCTCAGCACCTTGAGGGCACTTAGTACATCCAAGTGGCGCCCCGTGTAGACATATCCTCTCTCCCATTAGCCTAGAACCTTGCAAAGTGTCCAGCACACAATAGGCCTTCTGGAAGAGTCAGGCCAGTTTCGTGCCGTGGCCTCCGATGTAGGCAGGAACCAGGCTGGACCAGGCTCCATAGCTTCCAACCCCCGTGTCTACTGGGGACCGGGGAGGGACCATCAGCACTGCCACTGGTGGGATCCAGAGTACTCTTGTCCCTGGTCCTCAGGAGGATGCTGCTCCCACAGCCAGCCCCCATTGGGCTTCCCATACTCAGAGGGGAAGTGTGGGCTTGCTACTGAGAAAAGCCACAGACCTACAGTACTAAGCACTTTCCCAGAAACTTGAGCCTGACCCCGGGATAGCACCCTGCCAAGCTGCTCTGGGCCAGTGCCCGTTTTGGTACTTCCTGGGGGCTTCCTGACTCTGGAAAACATGGCTCCCTGCGGCCAGTGTCAGGCCTGCCTTCAGGGTCCGGAAACTGCTGGGGGCTGAGGAGCCGCCCAAGGGCAGGCTCCTTCTCCATTCAGATTGCGGTGGGGAATATAAATTGAGGCAACACCCATTTGTGGGATGCCTGGGGCTGTCTGCCCCCACCTCTGCCCGTTTCCTGTGCCCTTGGCCACCAGGAGCCGTTGGCAAGGCTTCTGTGTCAGATGCAGCAGCTCGGGGCTTTTTAAGTTTTCTTCCAACGCATTTGCTTTAAAATAAAGGACTAAAAAAAAAAGAAGAAGAAGAGGAAGAAGCTAAAATGGAGGACTAAGTTCCTCTCTCTCTCTCTCTCTCTGCATTTGGAACATTCAGCAAACACTTGAACACATCCAGGGGAGCTTTAAGTAGCTTGGATTTGACCATTATTACTCTTTACATCTTTTGTCTAACTTCTTTGTGTCCCTTTCATGCATTTATAATTTTTTTTGAGTTACCAAAACAATAGAACTGGACACAGAAAATTGGAAAGTACAGAAAAGAGGAAAAGAAACCCGTTTACTCAAAATCTCCTCAGCGTAACAACCATTTGGATGTATTTGAGTTCTCTCCCCGGCGAGTGTCCCTGCTTAGCTGAAGTCAGAGTGAACGTGACACACTGGGATCCGTTCTGGGCTTTCGTCCCCGTTCACATGGTGCCATGAGTAGCTTTTTCTTGAAACCCTATGTTCACCATAAATCGTTTTAGCATTTACAGAATATTAAAGGATGGAATTTAAAACCGTCCCTTACTTGTTTCTTAAAAAATTTTACTTCTAGGGGCGTCTGGGTGGCTCAGCGGGTTAAACATCTACCTTTGACTCAGGTCATGATCCCGCGGTTCTGGGATCGAGCCCCACCTCAGGCTCCTTGCTCAGCGGGGAGTCTGCTTCTCCCTCTTCCTCTGCCTGCCTCTCCCCCTGCTTGTGCTCTCTCTCTCGCTCTCGCTCTCTCTCTGTCAAATAAATAAATAAAATCTTAAAAAATAAAATAAATAAGTAAATAAATAATTTTACTTCTAGCAGAGTTATTCTTTAAAAAAAAAATGTGTTGGCCTGTTGGTGGGAATGCAAGCTGGTGCAGCCGTGCTGGAAAACAGTATGGAGGTTCCTCAAAAAGTTAAAAAGAGAACTACCCTACAGCCCAGCAGTTACACTATTAAGTATTTATCCAAAGGATAGAAAATGCTGATTCTAAGGGGTACATGCACCCCAATGTTTACAGCAGCAATGTCCACAATAGCCAAACTATGGAAGGAGCAAATATGTCCATCAACTGATGAATGGATAAAGAAGATGTGGTATATATATACAATGGAATATTATGCAGCCATCAAAAAGAACAAAATCTTGGGGCCCCCAGGTGGCTCAGTCATTAAGTGTCTGCCTTCGGGTCAGGTCATGGTGGGATCGAGCTCCGCATCAGGCTCCTTGGTTGGCGGGAAGCCTGCTTCTCCCTCTCCCACTCCCCCTGCTTGTGTTCTCGCTCTCGCTGTGTCTCTCTCTCTGTCAAATAAATGAATAAAATATTAAAAAAAAAAAGAAAAAGAACAAAATCTTGCCATTTGCAACAATGTGGATGGAACTAGAGGGTATTATGCTAATCGAAATAAGTCAGTCAGAGAAAGCCAAATACTATATGATTATACTCACATGTGGAACTTAAGAAATAAAACAGATGAACATAGTGGAAGGGAAGGAAAAATAAAATAACACAAAGACATAGAGGGAGGCAAACCATAAGAGACTCTTAACTATAGAGAACAGACTGAGGGTTGCTGGAGGGGAGGTGTGGGGGGGGAATGGGTTAGATGGGTGATGGGCATTAAGGAGGGCACTTGTTGGGATAGCACTGGGTGTTTATGGAATTGATGAATCACTAAATTCGACTTCTGAAACCAATACTACACTATATGTTAACTAACTTGAATTTAAATTTAAAAAAATAATAAATAAAACACATCTTTTAAAAAAAATGTGTTGGCATTCTTTCCTTGTGCCCAGCTCTGGATGTGCTGCTCAGCTGTCTTTGGTTTGGTTTTAGTATCTAGGTTCCTGGGGAGTCCCTGCCTCTTCAGGGCTCCTCCCTGTAGCCAGCCTGCAGGGAAAGCACAAGCACACGGGACTGCTGGGACTTCCAACCTCACCTGTAGGCCTCCCTGCTCTTGTGTCCCCATGGTGGGCAGTGGTGAAGGCAGTCAGACCCGTAGAATCAATGCGTGGGCCATTTTACATGATTCCTGACCAGCAGCTGAGAAAGTATAGCCTGTCTGCACGTGGCCAGACAGGTGGATGATGATTTCGCCCAAGGCCCTTAAAGAAGAAATGAAAGAATAAATTAAGGGTCCTAGAGCGCCTTGGCTAACAAATACAGGACTGACAAAGTGCTATATACACAAACCACGTGGGAGGTAATTTTTGGAAGATTTAAGGGATTTTCAAGGGCAATTTTTATTTGACTTTCTACTTGCACTCTGACTTTTGGACAAGACATGATTCCATGACTGTTGGGAATGACCGAAGCTAATTTGGTTGCTCTTCTAGCATCTGTCATGTTCTTTCAGTAACCTCCAGAAGGGGGAGATGATAGAGGCCGTTCGTCCCCTTCCTCCAACTTCTCCATGTGATGGCATGTGACAACAAAAACAAGTCTTCCACCAAATTCTGCCAAGGGCAAGCCTGCATAAAAGCAGTCTATGTAACCTGTTCTTGTAAAGTCAGGGGTGGGAGAACCGGCCAACGTTCCGTGTGTCCAGCAACAGAGCCCTCCCTGACGTGGGAAGGCCAGGACCAAATGGAACTCAAGACCTAGGCTATACTCCGGAGGGGCTAGGGTGGTGGATACCGTAACAGCTTTCTAGCTAACCACAGTGAGCAACATTCACTTACCTAAGAAAAAGTTATAACTTATTTCTAACCTCTCCTGTTGATGATTGAACCCCTTCAATTGCCAAAGACACTTGAATCTCACTTTCGCCCTCTCTGGAATGTGGATTCCTAGTTAGACCTTTTGCATTGTGAACTCACCACTTCCAGGATGCAGATGAAGGTCAGCTTACACCTGGAAACAACCGAAACATTACCAACAGGGGACTGCTTTCATAACATTGGGCACAGCCCTGTAACAAAACCCTCTGCTACTGAAATAAAAAAATAAGGAAGCTCTCTGGGAATTGGAGAAGCAAAGCCTCCAGGATGGAGGATTCAGGGCAAGGAGCAAGGTACAGATGTGCAAGTGAATAATAACCTACATTTAGTGTACATGGAGGTGGAGAGGAATAAGAGTTAATATTTGTGCTCGCTTATAATTGCAAAAAGAGTCTCTGGAAGGATATGCCAGAAATTAATGAGTTATGGGGGTATTTATGGGGGTAGGGGTGGGAAACGGGTTTGGAAATGTGGCCAGTAGGCATAGGCGTGGAAGCAAGACTTGTCACTGTAATATATTTTATACTGTTTTGATTTTTAACCATGTGACTATATTACCTATTCTAAGCAAATAAATATATGACTTAATTTTCACAGGCATACATCATACTGTTTATACCAAAGTATTTTAAAGTAATTTCCAGCACAGGCAATATGACAGTGGCCCTCCATCCTGGTGTCCCTTTAAGGCAGTGCTTCTCAAACCAGGGGGCCAGGCACCCAAAACCACAGGGCAAACATCTTACCAGAAGATCTAGATGGAAAACAGACACAGACATATTCTGGAGTAGAATGTAGCTTTGCTGAGAGCCCTCCTGGCTTGCTGCATATAACCAACCATCAGCCTTCAGTTCTGTGAGGTGGCATGAGCAATAATTAGGGGATCTCTGTGCCCAGCATGATGTTAGGGTCTGTCCTTGGGAGTTTCATCTATCTGGGGGCTTTGGACTTTCTAAAGCAAATTTCATTTTGTCTCCACAACACCTCTGAGAAGTAGTAAATATTATCCCTGTTTGACACTGGAAGAAACGAGGGCTCAAAGGCCACGTGATTTGACTACAGTAACTCTCAGATCAGGACTTTTATTCTGACACATGAACAGTGGCTATGCCCTGTTACGAATTTATGTGTATCTGGGTTTTGCGATTTAAGACAAGTGCCATCATTGTCTTGCGCTTGACCCTTGTTTTGTTTTGTTTTGTTTTTATGTAGTGAATTTTCCTGACAGTTTCTCCAGGAATGTCTACACACACACACACAGAAGAAGGTCCGGGGACAATGAAAGGAGGTAAAAGAACTTGAGGCCACAAGGCTTCCACCCCTGCGGCTGGGGGGCCACCAAAGTGGCTCTGAGCTTTCTGGCGGCCACTGCTGAAAGGGAACCCCAGCCACCTGTCCCAGTCTCGGCCCCTGGAGGAATGCTGACAGGCGGTGCAGATCTGTGACAGCCCACAGGCTAACGTCTCTGTCCACAAGTAGAGGTGGAAAACAGAAGTCTGGAAGTGGAGAGGCTCTTCCTTACCCTTCCAGACCCACTTCCTGGAAAGGGTGAGGTGGGGGTTGATCCTGTGATCGTAGCTCCTTATCAGTGTTTCAGCCTCTGCTTCACCACCAACATGCTCAGTCCAGAGAGGTTGTCACCCTGCAAAGGGCAGGGGTGCACAAGGGCCACCTCCTGGTGCCATTTGCACTCTGATCTCAATGGCTTCTATTTGCATCACCCTGATGCTCATGTAGGAACCAGGACGTGGCATTTTCTCATGTGATTCTGGCATTAACAGGGAGGAAGGTAAGACAGGGGAACGTCATTGCCTTCACTGCAGGTAAAGAAAGCAAGACCTACAACAGGAGGTGGAACCAGGCCTCGAACCCGAATCAGGAAACGCCCGCCAGGAGCTCTTCCAGCCCCCACAAGCGTCAGCGCGCAGAGTCTTGGGATCTGGAGCCGCCCACGCTCCTGGCCGCCAGGGCCCGTTCTCGTCCGCTGCTGCATCTCCAATGGCAGGCGGTCAGAGTGGCTTCCCGGGCCAGGCGACCTGGGCAGTCACACCGTCGCGTGACTGCTGTCACCACCTGGAAACCCCTAATAATTTTGCCTTTTTTTTAAAAAAGAAATGTATTGTGGTAAAACACACAGAACATAAAATTTGCCATTTTTAAGTGGATAATTAGTAGCATTAAGTACATTCACAATGTTGTATGGCTATCATCACTATCCATTTCCAGAATGTTCTCATCACCCCAACTAGAAACTCTGTCCCCCGTATCTCCCCATCCTCCCCAGCCCCCAGCCCCCAGGCGCCCATATTCCACCTCTGTCTCTATGAATGTAACTACACTAGGAACCTCAGTAAGTGGAATCATTCAGGATTTGTCCTTTTGTGTCTGGCTTCTTTCACTCCAAATAATGTGATCTTCAAGGTTCATCCACGTTGTAGCATGTGTCAGAACGTCCTTCCTTTCTAAGCCTGAATCGTCTCCCATCTCGTGGTTCACCCCATTTCACTTACCATTCATCCGTCAGCAGACGTTTAGGTTGCTATTTTGCTTTTGGCTATTGGGTGTAATGTTGCTATAAACATCAGCGTATGCGTTGGTATTCGGTTTTGTTTTAAAAACGGAAGATACAATAATAAATGGAATGTGGCAGGTTAAAAAGCTTCAAAACCCAACGCCAATGGGAAGAAAAGAGCAAAAAGGATCTTGGGTGGTTAAAATGTAGGGAAACTTGCTCAAGGGCAAGGTTGTTTCCTGGTTGACTTTCTTCCTTGTTCATTTGTGTCAACCTGTTTGTCCTTAACCAGTTGTCAGACACCTTGTTGGTTAAACAACAGCTTTGGCAGGGGGAAAGAAACATTAAATGTATCGGGGCGCCTGGGTGGCTCAGTCGGTTAAGCGACTGCCTTCGGCTCAGGTCATGATCCTGGAGTCCTGGGATCGAGTCCCGCATCGGGCTCCCGGCTCAGCGGGGAGCCTGCTTCTCCCTCTGACCCTCCTCCCTCTCAAGCTCTCTGTCTCTCATTCTCTCTCTCTCAAATAAATAAATAAAATCTTAAAAAAAAAAAAAGATTAAAAAAAAAGAAACATTAAATGTATCTACTGACTATAAATGTATCCCACTTTCAGAAATGCTTAATGTGGATAATCATTAAAGCTGGATGATGTGTATGGGGAGATTCACCGTACTGTGCTTTGTTAGAATGTCTGAAATTTTAATAAGAAAATAAAAAATGATTTGGAAAATTTTAAAAGGGTATCTCAAAGTAGAGGAAAGAGGGCCCATCCTATTTCCTGACTTAACCCATCTTTCCTGGCTGAGTCTCCATCGCAGGGGTTGGAAGTGTGAGACTCAGTTCCCGTCCATGCGTCCTGACTGTGCTGGGTACCCCCGGGGGGCCCTCCCGGGGGGCCTGAAGGTTTGTAAGCAGGTTGCCATGGAGTTATTCCCCTCCTCTCCGCTGCTGGCCCCATACACTGAACTGAAATGAATTCCAGTAAAATTAACCTCCTGGATGGGGAAGCAAGAAGAGGAGGGGGAGCCCCCAGCTTTGCTCCTGGGAAGTGATTCTGTCTCCTGCCACCCTGGAGAGGGCCAGGAAGGGCTGAGTTGCCTGGGAGAGGGGGCCCCACACTGTAAACCCATGCTTCCTTCAATCCCCAGCCCCCATCCTTCCTTATATTTGGAATTGTAACAAAAGAAGGAACATTAAACCAGATAGTAATACTCTGCCAGCTTTCATGTGGTCCGGGAACATCTGCTTGAGAAACTACTCATTGTGGGGTGAGTCACTGGGGTCCGGCCTCGCATTGGCTGAGAGAATCTCCTGATGCTGGAGAAAAACTCATCTTTCTCCTATTGGAAGGGAACAGACCCAGGGCCGCCAGCAATTGGGATGCTGTAGCACATTGCTACCACCCGGCCTCTCAGCTCCTCTCCAGCCCCTGGCGGTGTGCACGGCCTCCTGGAACTGCTAAGCTTGGAAAAGGCTGGGAAAGCGAGACAGGCAATCATAGTCTTGCCAACAATGTCTGCGCGTGCGTGTCTGCTCCTTAAAGAATGGGCCACAGAGCCTGCACCTGGTTTAAATGAGCTATCCATCCTGGGGATGTCAGTCCTGATGTGATTGAAAACGTGTGATGGGTTCTTAATCCTGCAATAAAAATCTCACTTTCCAAGGTAGCAGCCCATTCCTGATTTGGATCTGAAGACTTGGGCCTGGCAGGCGGCTCCCAAGGCAGCTCAGTGAGGGCAGGGCTCAAACGCTGGAGTGTGGCTTATTGTGGGGAAGGCACTGTAGGGCCCTGAGCTGCGTGGCCTTGGGCAGGACACTTCCTCTCTTGGTCCTCAGTGTCCCCATCTGTAAAATGCCTGACTCTGAAGAACTCGTCCGGGCGAGAACTTTGGGGGAGACAAAGCCAAGACATCACTGGTGCTGTCTCTTCAACCTCTACAAGAATTGCCCCATTCTCTCAGGAAAAAGTGGGGTGGTGGGAGGAACAAGATGGCCCGGGTCATGAGATGGATCTTTGTTGGTCTGTATACAGCAGGGACCCCAGGCAGAAAGGAACAGTCCTGAGCTATCCTCTCTCAGCCTTGACCATCAGTCTTCCAACTGCTAACCTTGAATTCTGGCAAAATAGAGTAGCCTGGAGCTTAGGGGTTCTGAGCTCAGCCCTAGCTGTTATTGCGCTCGCTCGGTCCCCAGGTCTCTCTGAGGCTGTGTCCTCACCTGTGAAATGCTGGGGTTGGGGAGGTGGGGTGGAGGGGAGCACTCCTATTCTAATTCTTTCTGAGGGTATTGTAAGAATCAAATACGAAAGCACTTTTAAAAGGATAAAATTCCACTCCTATTTAAAGGATTATTATTTACTTAATTCATTGAAAGAAAATCACAGTGAGAACTTCCTCTGTCCTGGGAGGGTGGAGTTTTCTGGGGATAATTTCGACTTCATCTGGTGGGACTTTTACACCTGGCCTAGCTAGTCAGTAAACCCTTATCCCAGAGACATTTTCAGCTGGATCTCACTGTTCTGTAAATGGGCCAAAATATGGCCTTAGCGTATTGACCTAAAATGTTTCCAGGTTGGCTTTTTATTCACAGCAGGCTCAGGCTGTTAGCCCAAAGCCTGGCAATGCCAAACTCAAATTTTTACACACCCAATTGCTTAAAATATAACCCAAATAAACATATTTTTAGCTACCTGAGGGCCTACCTACTTTGCATACCCCATGAAACTGCACCCAACATCTGCTCACCACATCGATGTTGCCTTCTGGAGCTCCCTGACCCAGAGACCACCCCCATCCTTGCTACCTGGATATGTAAGCACCCTCTGCCCCCAGGAGTTCGCATGGTCTGATCCCCTTCTTGGTGGTTGGCTTCATGCCTCTGTCTCTGGAAGGTCTCTTGCTGGGATGACCTTTCCTCCTCCTTCAGCATTGTCCAAGGGCCATCTAGTGAGGCTTGCTGTGTGTTAGTGCCGCTGCGGTCCCTTGTCTTCCTTGATCAACCCTGAAATCTTCAGACTTACCACTCACTCAGCCTGCTCCTGAGTCAGAAAACCTCAGTCATTTTTCCAGTGGCTCAGCTTCAGCGTTTGTGCAAACATCAGCCAACCTCCTTAGTCTGGAAATTCTTTTTTTTTAAAGATTTTATTTATTTATTTGACAGAGAGAGACACAGCGAGAGAGGGAATACAAGTGAGGGAGAGGGAGAAGCAGGCTTCCCGCTGAGCAGGGAGCCCGATGTGGGGCTCGATCCCAGGACCCTGAGATCACGACCTGCACCGAAGGCAGACGCTTAACGACTGAGCCACCCAGGCGCCCCAGTCTGGAAATTCTTTACTTGGAGCCATGCTCCTCAGTACTCAGGGCCTTCAGAACTGGCAGCAGCTCCTGAGAAACTGGGGGGCAAAATCCCAAACCCAACCCAAACGTCTGGGCTGCAGGTTTATCATGACACCTCTGATGAGACCCGCGTGCCTGGAGGTGGGCAGGGCTGTGCCCCGGGTAGGGATCGGGTCGGACGGGTCTCCAGAGTGCTGTCACCGTGAGGTTGGAACTTGGCAGGTAATTTACCCAAAAGAGATGACTGAAGGGGGCGAACTGGAGTTGGAGGGGCCCAGAGAGATTAAGAACAGCTTCGTTTTACAGAAAAGGAAATTGAGGTCTGGGAAGTTGTGCGAGTGACTTGCTCACTTCACATACTAATTTCCGGCAGAGCTGGGGCTCAGAATCCATGGCTTTTCAACAACACCTTGCTGAATCTTGCACAGAGCCAGGCTGTACCCATGGGCTACTTACATGATCTGCAAGAAGAACGACACCTGCAGATGGGCTGTTATCTTCATCTTACAGCTCTGGCATCTGAGCATCTCCTTCCCTGGCCCTGGCGACTGGTTCGGGTGAGAAGTGTGCCGGCAGAGCTGATGATCATCAATATCACTTTTGCTGGAGTAGTTGAAAGAGTGCGTGTGTTCTTTCTAGCTATCCACAAACCTGGACAGTATGGGCTGAGACCTGCCATCATCCATCCCTTCCCTCACATACGGACGGCGAATGGATTCAGCCCAGAGAACAAGAGGTAGAGACTGAATCCTGGGAATATTGTTTGCGCGCCTGGATGGCGCTTCACCTGAAGTCTTCCTGGGCTCTTCAGTCACAAAAGACCTGGAATAGCCCTTTTCTACATAACAAATTTGAGTGGGCTTTTCTATCCTTCTGAGCACACACTGGGGTACCAAACTGGCCATCTCCTTACTGTTATTTTCTGCCATCATTCTTTGGTCGTGGTCCTTTTGAGCATAGTACTCATGCTTGTGCATTTCCTGCCAGAGCCCTCCTGTGATGCTCCCAAAGTTCAGCTTAGTGTGACAGACATTTATTGGACTTTTACTGTCTGCCAGGCCCTGTGTTGTTATGCTTTGAGAGAGAAACAAAGATTAGGACACAGTTACTGCTTTCAAGAAACTTAGAGATTCATGGGGCGCCTGGGTGGCTCAGTGGGTTAAGCGTCTGCCTTCTGCTCAGGTCAGGATCCCAGGGTCCTGGGATCGAGCCCCACATTGGGCTTCTTGCTCAGCGGGGAGCCTGCTTCTCCCTCTCCCTCTGCCTGTCACTCCCCCTGCTTGTGCTCTCCCTTGCTATCTCTCTCAAACAAATAAATAAAATCTTTAAAAAAGAAATTTATAGATTCAGAACTTATTATTAAGTGAACCACAACACACAGTACTATGTGCACTTAGGCAAGCCCATGCAAGGCCCAGGAAGAGCATCTAGAGAGAAGGAACTCCGTGTGGGAGGTGAAGGGGGGCTATTGGAACAGGACTCTGAACGAGGCAAGGTCCTCTTGGTGCAGACAGCTTTTCCCCAACATCAGCTGGCCCTGCGGTGAGGAACTGTGGGTCGTTAGCCCTCCTCCCGATGGGCTAGTTCTTTCTAACGCGTGATGCCTTCTGTAGAGAAGTTTGGACCAAGTTCCTCAGGGCTGAGCTAAGGGCCATTCAGCCATATGAACCACTCTGGGGTTTTCAGGTTGGAGAAGAGATGAATACATTCAAGTGTGTATTTCAGGAGCTTGGATATTTATATTCATATACTTGAGGATTCATCCATGGAAAATAAGAAAGCATTGCATTTATTTGGGAGGCCTCAGAAATTGGGACAGGACCGGATACGGGTAGACTTTACGAGATCCTTTCTTTCTAAGACCCTGGTGAGCTGCCTCACTACCCTCCTGCCACACCTGTTCCCCTGTCCCAGCCACACGTGAAGCTTGAGCAGTACTGAACTGCTTCCTGTTTCCAGAAAACACGGATTTCCTTAGCTCCATATCTCATTTTTCCAGGAATGCCTCCTTCTTTGTCACCAACATGGCAACTTCTCATCCTTTACTCCCCGCCTAGAACCTTCCCACCCCTTCCTGGGACACCTATGTATTCCTTCTCTTCTGCTCCCACAATCCATTATACACCCTCTGTGGGGAGAGGGGAAGACGGGTTGAGACCCAAAGTCAGGAAGGTGTGAAATTGAGAACATAGGAGGCTCTGCAGGGCCAAGGAAGCTCAGTCGGACAGAACTATTCTTTTCTCCTCCACCACTGAGCGTCAACTCTGTCCCCATCCAGGGCTCTATTTAGAATGACATCATCTGTGTCCTGAGATGCTGTCAAGGCCCTTCTGGACGGACTTAGCCCAGTTGGACTACCCCTGCCTAACTGCTGAAACCACCCATAAGCCACCTGTTGCCCCAACGTCATGGTCATCATTAGATTGTGTTGTTACTGGCTTCGGCGATATCTCCCTTTTGGATTACAATTTCCTTAGGAGGGGGACTGTGTATTTTCATCTTTCTGTACTCGACGTGGAGCACAGTACTTAGCTTATAGGCAGCATTCAATATATGCATATGGAATGAGTCAGTGAGTGAAAAAATGCAGGAATGAATGAATGAATCCTTCCCACGGATGGGGACTGGTGATAAAAAGAAAAACAACAGGTCCTGATCAGCCTAACAATGGGCTTTTGAAGCCTTATCTTCCTGACCTGAAAAAATAAGGATAGTACACACCCACATCTGTGCTTGAAAATGTCAATTCTGGGGCGCCTAGGTGGCTCAGGTTGAGCGGCTGCCTTCGGCTCAGGTCATAATCCTGGAGTCCCGGGATCGAGTCCTGCATCACGCTCCCTGCTCAGCAGGGAGTCTACTTCTCCCTCTGACCCTCCCCCTCTCATCTGCTCTCTCTCTCTCTCATTCTCGCTCTCTCAAATAAATAAATAAATAAAATCTTTTTTTTTAAAAAAAGAAGAAAATGTCAATTCAAAGAGCACCTAACTTTCTTAGAATGTCAAGTTTCCCCAAGGAAATCTGCTGCCTCTTGAAATGGCCTTTTAGTCTGAGGATTCCTGTCAGAATCCTGCACGGGCTGGAGAATCAAGTGCCACCCCCCCAAACCCTTCTTAATGCAAAGGCTCTTTGCATTAGGGGTCTCACGCTAGTTAGGGCAGAGCTGGACACCCATCCAGTTCTCTTTCTAGAAGACCACATTGTCCTATCACACTGATGACACCTGGAGGACTGCAGACATTTAAAATGTGCCAAATACACTCCATAGACATGGGTGTCATTGCCAACCAATAGATGAGACCATAACTAGAGGGGATAAAGGGAAGTCGGTCAAGCTCCCTGGAGATGTAAAATCAGGGAAGAGACTACTGGGACTTCTTGGAACCTCTTTTGGTTGAGAAGAAATGAGACAAAGTAGAAAATGGAAATGAGAGAAAAGAGGAGTTTGAAAAGAGGTTATTATTAGAAACTGGCCAGTTGGACTCTGAGTCAGTTTCCTGCACGGTTTCCTGCCGGCAACAATGGCACAAAGTGGCTGTTGGCTGAGGAGGCTTGCTTGGCGGAGCGCAGGAGGAAGGGAGGCTGGGCTTGTAGGGCTTGGGGTCATTGGGTTTGGAAGTTAAGAGGGCAGGAGGCTATGCATCTTACAGTGTGAATTCCTAATTCCATTGGACCCTGTTGAAGAACTGATGGAAGAGGAAGGCGGGCTGCCCTGGAAAGATTCTAGAATATGGCAGTGCGCAGCGGATGCAGGGCAAGTTTCAGCACCCAAGAGGCCTGCTCTTTACCTCATGGCTGAAACCTGGAGCTGTTGTCAAGAATGCGGAGAACCAGGGCGCCTGGGGGGCTCAGTCGTTAAGCCGCTGCCTTCGGCTCAGGTCATGATCCCAGGGTCCTGGGATCGAGTCCCGCATCGGGCTCCTTGCTCAATGGGGAGTCCGGTTCTCCCTCTCACTCTGCCCCTGCTTGTGTTCCCTCTCTCGCTGTGTCTCTCTCTGTTGAATAAATAAATAAAATCTAAAAAAAAAAAAAAAAAAAAAA
>NC_138381.1:22357924-22368566 GCF_054177405.1 Leptonychotes weddellii | reverse complement strand
AGTTTAGCTTTCCTGGTTCTGTGACCCCAAGAGATTTTTGGCTCCAGCAGTATTTTTGAAGGCATGTTTCTGTGGTTAGATGGTAGAACTCCAAGTGCAGAGGTTAAGCACGTTTCTTTCAGGCTGCATGTGGCAGACACTATTAATTGGCCACCCCCCAAGGCTCTCCAACCCCCTTTCTACTTTGCCATTTCTCACTATCCATGCTAGATTTGTTTGATATTCACTCCGCAGTCTTTCTTGTTCTAGCCCATGAGATATGCATGGAAGCCTATGGAGGTAGAAGCTGAGGGGTTCTGAGAAAGCTTATGCTTTCATGATAAACAAAACAGAGAGTCAACCTGGGATTTTCCCTTCCTCCTTCCTCTACCTGCTGTAAATACAGATGTGATGGCGAGAGCTGTAGCAGCCAGCATGTGATTGTGAGGGAAGATCAAGAAAATTGATGGGACATTTGCTCTGGTGTGACCAGTCCACTGAACCAAGGCCACAACCACCTCTCTCCAGGCTTCTTATTTAGAAGATTAAAAAAAAAGCAAAGCCCTATATTTGAGTTTCTGTTTTTTTGCAGTTGAATGCAATCATAACTGATACCCAGGACTTCTCAGTACATTTCATGTGCAGACGTGCATTGCAAATCTCTAAGAGGGGAGAAGAATGGGCAGTAATTCCAAACGTGTTTAAATGAAGTACTATTTTTTAAAAAATAATTTTTGTGAGACTAGTGTTTCAGGTGTACTCTTTGGGAAACTCTGGGCTAGGGGATCACAGGCCTGGTGTGACAGGCAGACACACCCTAGGGTGCCTGCCATGTTCGTGCCCTGCTCCATCCCCTCCCTTTGGGAGTAGGCACCACCTGACTTGCCTCTAACCAGTGGTCTATGGCAAAAGGGACAGGATGCCACTTCCACGATGATTACAGAGAGAGGGAAGTCTAATTCCGATGCTCTCACCTATATGTTCTTCTGGAAATTTCATAGGAAGACCTTATATTTTGAATGTCAAATGAGGACAGAGAAGGATGACAGATAACCAAAAGAGGAGGAAACCAGCTTCTCCACTCTGAAGGGCAAAACCGTCTCTAAGAACAGTGTCTGTACCCCTCAGTGAGGACAGCCAGTTTCTCTCCAGCTAGATGAAACATGGAATGAATTGCCCATTTGAGGCCACTTAGCGTTCCAAAGACTTGAAGGTGACGAAACTCATGACAGAACAGCATGTACTTGGAGCTGTTTCAGTTTTTGAGAGTTTTCTATGTAAAGAGCTTGCTAGATGAGAACATCTTTATTGGAACAAAATGTCCTAACAGAGAGGCAACCTGGGTGGCTCAGTCGGTTAAGCATCCGCCTTCGGCGCAGGCCATGATCCTGGAGTTCCGGGATCGAGCCCTGCATCAGGCTTCCTGCTCGGCGGGGAGTCTGCTTCTCCCACTGCCCCTCACCCCACTTGTGCTCTCTCTCTCTTTCTCAAATAAATAAATAAAATCTTTAAAAAAAAAAAAAAGAAAGAAAGAAAGAAAGAGAAAATGTCCTAGCAGAAAAGTAGGTGGGTCCCAGGGGAAAGCCTAGCTTCATTAATCCTAGACCCCACAGACCAGAACCGGCCTACAAGCTGGAGCCTTATACTGGCAGCTGGTACTTTCCCAGCTGTGTTTGTTTTCTAGTGCTAGATAACACTTAGCACAAATGCAGCATTTATTTTTTAAGATTTTATTTATTCATTTGAGAGAGAGAGAGGAGGAGCAGAGGGAGAGGGACAAGCAGACTCTGCACTGAGCATGTGGCAATTCGTCTGGCTCCTCAGATGGCTCTAGTTAGTCCTAGAGGAACAGAGCCTTTCTGCTTGTGAGTATCTCCTCCTTGCCTTCCTCAGACAGCAGGATCCCCTATAAACCATTTCCATACTATTAGGGAAATTTCTGGGCCCTGCCATCACCATTAGGGAGTTTCTCTGACATCATCTGAGACATTGTGGGTATTTTAAGTTTCAAGATCATTTTACATCCTTCAATCATAATAGGAGTAGCTTCAATCACTAATGTCCAATAGCAAGGTAGTAAACGTCTCTCAAAATGAAATTACCTAGTCCGAAGTTCCAGTAGTCCTCACTGTAAGCCCCCGTCTACACTCCACATAGATAGGGCTAGGGCACAAAGAACTTGTCCCTACCCACACTCAGCTTCTGCCCTACACTGTGTGCGTGCAGGCAATCTTACGGATTCCCATTTAGCAGGTCTAATTAATATCGCTCCAAGGGCAGACTTAGAAGCCTTCTGTTCTGTAGCAGTAGGTAGGGGAAATGTTCCCCAGCCAGATGTGGACATCCTCCAAAAACAACCAGGTTACAGAGATGCAACCACTTTACATGAAGCTTCTTCAAACACACTGCTTCTCATCCAAACTTTTTCTGGAATTTATCAGCGTTTCTGCCTGTAGCCTCCATTAGAACTCAATCAACAGGTTTGAGGTTTTCAAAGCTAGGTAAGGGAGGTGTTCCCTGGCCAGACATAATATCCATTTCCATAAAACATTCAGGTAGAAGAGACACACTTCTTTACATAATACCTGCTTAAACATTCCACCTTTCATAGTCCTATCGACCCTTACATTTTCATGTTTTCTCAGTGTAATTGTAGCCTGAGTCAGACCTTCACGAGTTGGTTTTGGTACCGCAGTGCGTGCGAGTCCTTTATCAGGGAGTCCTGGAAACTTCTCTTTTTCATCCCCTGATCATTTTAGTCACTTTCATGCAAAAGGTTTTAGGTCTCCAGGGAGGAGTTGGTTGAATCATGGGACCCTGGCCCTTTTGCCAAACTTTATCTTGATTAATCAGCCTAACTGCTACCCCAAGAAATTGCTGGTCAGATTTCCCATTGTCATCTCTGCCTTCTGGCTTTTCAAAATTCTCCTAACTGGGGTAAATAGAGCCTTGTTTGGGGCCCTTTAATGGGGGGGACCACCTGTGGGGTTTCTTGCTCCACCCAACCTTTGGTAGTACTGTATTAAACTTTTGTTATAACCCCATCAGTATCCATCAATATCTATTTTATTCATCCCATTTTTAAATAACCATCTAAAGATTTCCACCCTGCTGGGGCAAGTCCCATAACTCTCCCCTTTCTGTTCCTCTTTGTTTCATTCCTATCAAGTTTTGCTTTATTTACCTTATTTCTTAATAACAGTTTAAGAATTTCCACCTAATGGGAAAGAGTCTCTTGACTGTCCCCTCAGCCTCTTCCAGTTCTCTTGTTAATTAGCCTAATGTTTTTACTAGTATCTGTAAGACCCATGAAGGGAAATAAAGACTGTTACTTGGTTTTGCAACAATAAGGTTATATAGGGCTCATGTGAAAGGGGCCCCCTTACCCACAGTATGGCCATGACGTAGGCAGGATCCCCTATAAACCATTTCCATACTATTAGGGAAATTTCTGGACTCTGCCATCATCATTAGGGAGTTTCTCTGACATCATCTGAGACATTGTGGGTATTTTAAGTTTCAAGATCATTTTACATCCTTCAATCATAATAGGAGTGTCTTCAATCACTAATGTCCAATAGCAAAGTAGTAAACGTCTCTCAAAATGAAATTACCTCGTCTGAAGTTCCAGTAGTCCTCACCGTAAGCCCCCGTCTACACTCCACATAGATAGGGCTAGGGCATATTCGGTGGGTGGATATTCCAGTCATCATGACGATGTGAAGGATAGTGGGAAGGCAACAGGCGGGGACAAGGGGCCCCTTCCCTAAGAGGAAATCACCCTTAAAAGGATTTTACACTGCCCTGGAAGGAGCCCTCCACCCTTTCCCATATGATAGATAGGTGACAAAAACCTGATTGGACGACAGGCGCAGGGAGGGTTCATCAGATAAAATAGCCCGCCAACAAGCCCATAAAAACCCCTAGACTTAGAAACTGCGGTGGTAACCCTCTCGGGTCCCCTCCCTCCTCAGGAGCCTTGTACAATCAGCTTTGCTATTGCAAAATAAACCTGGCTTTGCTGCCCACAACTGTCTGGTCTACCTCTTCGTTCTTCGAAGCAGCGTGACCAAGAGCCGTGCAAACCGACGGAGAAAAAAATACTGCATACCAGCTGCTTAATCTGGGGTGCTCCACTTGGCATTTATAGGGGAAGACAGCCAGACCCTCCTCTCAGACTAAACAGACCTTACAGTGGCTTTTAGCCGGTCCACCAGGCTGGCTGCTCCCTCAGCGGTCACCTCCTGTGTGGCTGGATCTTATACAACCGTCTGTGATTGTTCGATAGTGATATGTGGGTCCTGAGTCGATTCTAACACGCTTTTCCACTCAGCATTCAGAACCAAGACACAGAAGCCAAATTCATTACTCTGACAATCCTTTTTAGTAAAGGTTCTTCAGGAAGCTGATACTGATCCACAAAATGAAACAAGGCCTTTATACCTCATGCCCAGGTTTTAACAGTTTCTTGGTTTTGCCCTCCCCACCACTGACTACCTTCTGGGGGACCAGAGGTTGTCCCTGCACAATTTTAACCTTGGGGGACGGCTGTGAGGCTAGTGGCCAAAACTCGGACCAAAATCTAAGCTCGGTCTGGCATCCAAGTCTGACCCAGCACACTTTCCATTTCACTTGAGGTATTATTACAGAGCACAGATTGCAGCCCAGTAGGTGCTCCATACCTTGGGCGACCACACCAGAAATCAAAGGTTCTTCATCCCTCATCCTTTCATCCTTTCTCTTCCCAAACCACCTGTTTCCATGAGCCAGGGTCATTCTAGCATCCCACTTTCCTGACGCAACTAAAGGTTTATGGTCACCAGTTCCAAAGTGTCAGTGTGGGAGTTGTGGGAGTGGGGGGTTTCCCTGCCCCAACACCAATTCTTTGACAACAGATCGAAAGAGGACATCAACTCCCTCCATTCTGACCTCAGGCTGTACTTTCTTTTCTTTTTTTTTTTTTTTCCAGGCTGTACTTTCTAATTGATGAAGTTCTTCTTTCCCCCTTATCTCTTTAGTCAGGCAAAAGACCCAGCAGGCAAAGCGTCTCTCCCGTGATGGGAACTGAAACTACCCCCTTCCAGCAAGAACGGTTGCCCTGAGGCCAGCAAGACTCAGCGCCACTGCCCCCCAGACCATGATTGACCTATCTCTACCGCCCACCCGCATGGACCCACCGACCGTTGTCCCACGTTCTCTTTATATAAACCTGGAAGTATGTTTAGCACTTGGGAGATAGCCTTTGGGAGGCTAGCCCGCTGTCTTCCCAGTGTTGGTTTCACTGAAATAAATCCCTTTCTTGTTTCACCACCCCTCGTTTCTCTGCCCTCAGATTTTGTCAGCGGGGAGTGGTTGAAAGTGGTCAGTTTGGGACCCCTGGATCCAGGCACTCTTGCACCCCTATGCCCTGATTACAAGATCGGTGTTTTACAATTTAACTGAATGTTGACACTACCTACCTGGAGATAGTATCAGATCCCACAAGTTAAGGGTTCAGTCCTACAAGACTGGCCCCCTTCCCACCCCCGCTTTTCAGATGTCAGTCAAAAAACTAGGCTGTTACTTGTGGTTCTGATGGACTTGTTATAGATCGGAAGTTCAATGACCTCCTCCTTGAGTTCAATTAATTTGCCAGAGTAACTCACAGAACTCCGCAACATTTTACTTACTGGTTTATATAAAAGGATATAACTCAGGAACAGCCAGATGGAAGAGATGCATAGGACAAGGTATGGAGAAAGGGGGTGCAAAACTTCCATGCTCTCTCTGAGCCACTCCTGGAATTTCCAAGTGTTCAACAACCTGGAAGCTCTCTTGACCTTCAGTACTAGACGTGATTGATTAAATCACTGGCCTTCGGTGACTGATTTAACCTCTAGTCCTTCTCCCTTCCCCAGGTATCGGGGTGGGACTGAAAGTTCCAACCCTCCAATCACAGGGTTGGCTCCCTTGGCAGTCATCCCCAACCTTTGGTGACCTGGAGGTAAAAGTCATATCATTAACATAACAAAAAACACCTTCATCTCTCACACCACCTAGAAATTCCTTTAAAAGCTTTGTGCTAGATGGGCCCATGGATGGCTCAGTCTGCCCTCAGGTCATGATCTCAGGGTCCTGGGATTGAGTCCCACGTTGGGCTTTCTGCTCAGTGGGGAGTCTGTTTTTCCCTCTCTCTCAAATAAATAAAACCTTTAAAAAAATAATTAAAAAATAAATAAAAGCTTTGTGCTAGAAATTGGGAGCAAGACCAAATATGTATTTCTCATTATAAATCACAATATCCCAGGGACCCATTAGAAAAATTGACAGAGGGGGCGCCTGGGTGGCTCAGATGGTTAAGCGTCTGCCTTCGGCTCAGGTCATGATCCCAGGGTCCTGGGATCGAGTCCCGTATTGGGCTCCCTGCTAGGCGGGGAGCCTGCTTCTCCCTCTGCCTCTCTGTCTCTCTGACTCTCATGAATAAATAAATAAAACATTAAAAAAAAGAAAAATTGACAGAGGACCCATGTAAATCATGGAAGAAGAGATACAATTGACCAATAACTGTGAAAAGATAATGATGGTTATTAATGTTAATCAAAGAAAGGTGAGTCTTTCAATTTTAATTTATTTTGTCAGTTTTAGATTGGCAAAGACTAAACAGAATTATAAAACCTAGTGCAGTTAAGGTCTAGAAAAGTCAGGTAATTTCACAATCTGTCGTTAGGATTGTAAATGCATACAAGTAATTGTCAACACCCTTTAGAATCTCTAAAAGAAAGTTTTATTCGAGCCCAAGTTAGGACAGCTGCCTGGGGAAACATGCTCTTCACAGGGAAGAAACTGCTCGGGGAAGGAACAGTTTTTACAGAGTTAAATAATTCTTCGTCTTGTAAAAACTCAAAAGATTGTAGATCAGCATATTGTAAAGGAATGCAGGGAGTGGGAGCATTGATTCATCTCTCTCTCTTTTTTTTTAAAGATTTTATTTATTTATTTGACAGAGAGAGACACAGCGAGAGAGGGAACACAAGCAGGGGGAGTGGGAGAGGGAGAAGCAGGCTCCCCGCGGAGCAGGGAGCCCGATGCTGGGCTCGATCCCAGGACCCCGGGATCATGACCTGAGCGGAAGGCAGATGCTTAACGACTGAGCCACCCAGGCGCCCCCATTGATTCATATCTCAAGGACAAGATGGATTTCCCTTAGGCTATGTAGGCATTCACAGGGCGGCTGTACAATGCTTGTGTGGGGCCATAAATCAGGCTTTGGGTTTGAACAAAGTTTATATACAATTGGGTTGACTTAGAAAGAAATCTAAAATGGCTTCCCGTGTATATCAGGCCTTTAGAGAGTTTTTCTCTCATAATCAGGAAAGCAATGATTTAAATTGTGCCTGTGTTCGGGGCCACCTTTTATGCAGATTTTTATTTCTTCATATTGAGACCTATTCAGCACATATTGCCAAATGGAAAACAGCATGGTCCTACTTACCTGGAATTGTGTGTTGTATACATATGATTGCCTACAGTGGTTATACCTGAACAATTTACAGACAGAGAGAAGGGTGTAGAAAGATGGTCACAGTAGCTCTTTCTGGACGGTGGGTTGGGGTTATCTTGTTCTCACCTGCCAAGTCTGAGAGACCAGCCTATCCTCACCCCATCCACAGACAGCTCCTCCGCAACAGTCCCTGGTCCTCTGCTGACTTGGTCTATGGGGGCACAGCCTCAGAAGGAAAGAAGGTCATTCAGAGGAGAGCAAAGGAGATCTTTGCCTAAGGAGAGGAAAAAAGGAAAAGTCATTCATTTTAATACCAAAGAACCACCACCTTAGAAACTATGAGAAACTCCCTCGACTAGCTACCCTAAGAAGACTAAAGATAGTCGCTTATGTGGATTTTCAGTATCTTTGTTTTTTCTTCCTGGAGCAAGTATCCATACCTCCTACTCCCTTAGATTGTGCTTCCAATCTTTTCTTTTTTTTTCCAGAATGAAAATTTTACATGTGCAACTCAACCAAACCATAAGGAAGTGTTCTACCAAAAGGTGTTTCCTTAGCCCAGCTCCCTGCATGACCCAGACCAACAGGGGGAGGGTTGGTGCACTTGCATGTCTGGGAACAGGGAGAGTTTCTTCAACTTTCCATTCCATTTTCTTGGAAGCAGTTGGGCTTATTTAAACTGTGTCTGGATGGGAAGTTTTATACAAACAAAAAATGATATTTACTTCAGAATCAGTTTTAGATTTTGTTTTCCCTGGGCCCAATATTCACTATAAGGGGAAAGGCTAAAAAAGAGAAAAACAAAACAAAACAAAACACGTGAGTCTTGGGTTTTCTCTCAAGAGAGAGGCAACTGACATTCTACAGCCCTTCCTTCTGCTCAGGGGCTGGAAACCCCTAAGAATGTGGAAGTTGGTGGATAGGGACTCTGGTGAACTAGACCCTTTAAAGGGGCAACCTTAGCGCTGAGCCAGGGGTATCACCTAATCCTCTGGGTTTTGAAAGAAGGCAGAGATTGGATTTTCATGGCAAATCTCCTGATATGTAAATATGGGTAACTGATTAGAATATTTAAAAGCTATTGTATGAACCAAATGAAATAGAGCAGAAGAAACCCTAGAGATCATTGACTCGATCATTTTATTTTTTTATTTTTATTTTTTAAAGATTTTATTTATTTATTTGAGAGAGAGGATGAGAGGAGAGAGAGAGCACATGAGAGTGGGGAGGGTCAGAGGGAGAAGCAGACTCCCTGCCAAGCAGGGAGCCCGATGCGGGACTCAATCCCGGGACTCCCGGATCATGACCTGAGCCGAAGGCAGTCTTTTAACCAACTGAGCCACCCAGGCGCCCCTGACTCGATCATTTTAGAGATAGAAATGTGAGGTCAGAGGAAGAAATGACTTGCCAGGATGGTACCAAGAGTCTAGAGATCCACTGAATCATGGTGTGCTTTAATTAATTGGCATTCAACTGATGGCTCTTTTGAATAACAAAAACCTATTTAGTTGGGTTAGTTCTTCTTCTCCCCCACCCCCACGTCTTTTCTCCCTCCCCCACTGTCCTCCCTCCTTTCCATTCTCCAACCATCCTGCCTGGATCCACGTTTCATTATTTTCTGGACAATTTTAAATTTGAATTCCTCTGATGCAGGAGGCATTCAGGAGAGTGTTTTTAATTTTAAGTACTTAAGACTTTTGCAGGTGTGCTTTTTCATGTATTTTTAATTTTATTGCTCTAGGCTCAGGAAATTTGTCTTATAAATCTCCACTTTTTATATCTTGTAGAGGTTTTCCTTGGAGCCAAATATGTGATCAATTTTTATAAAGATTCCAAGGGCAAAATAAAATAATGTTTATTTTTTATTAGTAAGACACTGAATTCTATGTATGTACTAAATCAACGTTGTAGATTATAATATGCAGATCCTCTATGTCATTTATTTCTGCTTTACTTGTTCTGTCAGATTCAGAAGAAGACATATTACAGTATTTCACTATATAAATGTGTGTGTGTACACGTGTATGTGCATGTGTTAAATTAAGTCTTTCTTGTATTTTTAGTAGTTTTTGTTTTCTATATCTTGTAGTTATACTGTTGTGAATATCAAAGTTTATAACTGAATATTTTCATCAAAATGTACCTTTTACCATACTGTAGTGTCTCTCATAATTCTGATGGATGTTTTTGACTTGAAATTCCACTTTGTCTGATGTTAGTATCTCTATCTACCTGCTTTCTTTTTGAGTGTATCTTTTTGATATCTCTTTGTCCAATTTATTTTCCTTAAGTATGCCATTATTTTAATATAAACTACTCAACTTATTATAAAAAAATTTTAAGTACAGAAAAGTATGAAGAAGAAAGCAACAAATTACCCAAAATTCTACTACCTAAAAATAACTGATGATAAGATTTGCTTGACATTATTCCAGACAGTTCCTTATGCAAATATAGAACGAAAGGTCTAGAGAAAGACAGAAAAAGACAATTGTAAAAGGATGGTATCATTCTATATGTAACACATTGTTTAATTAACATCTAATATATATTAATTTCAGAGGTAGAGGTCAGTGATTCATCAGTCTTATATAACACCCAGGGCTCATTACATCATGTGCCCTCTTTAATGTCCATCACCCACTTACCCCATCCCTCCACCCCCACCCCTCCAGCAACCCTCAGTTTGTTTCCTATGATTAAGAGTCTCTTATGGTTTGCCTCCCTCTCTGATTTCTTCTTGTTTTATTTTTCCCTCTCTTCTCCTATGATCCTCTGTTTTGTTTCTTAAATTCCACATATCAGTGAGATTGTATGATAATTGTCTTTCTCTGACTGACTTATTTTGCTTAGCATAATACCCTATAGTTCCATCCACGTTGTTGCAAATGGCAAGATTTCTTTCTTTTTTTTTTTTTTGATGGCTGAGTAGTATTCCACTGTGTATAAATACCACATCTTCTTTATCCATTCATCTGTTGATGGACATCTGGGCTCTTTCCATAGACATCTTGGCTATTGTGGACATTGATGCTATAAACACTGGGGTGCAGGTGCCCCTTCAGATCACTACATTTGTATCTCTGGGGTCAATACCCAGTAGTGCAATTGCTGGGTCATAGGGTAGCTCTATTTTCAACTTTTTGAGGAATCTCCATACTGTTTTCCAGAGTGGCTACACCA
>NC_138381.1:22326682-22357424 GCF_054177405.1 Leptonychotes weddellii | reverse complement strand
TATGGAAACAGAAGGAAAACAAAGGTTAATCATGGAGCAAGTTATACATTCAGTTTCTGAGTTTGGAGAGCAGCCAGTTGAGAAAATTTCTAGATGTGAGTTAGAAGCATCTTTAAATGATGGGACAGAGATGGCAGTTTCAATCTGATGGGCCTTCCTGGTTTGCAGTTTGTCTCTGATGATGCCCTTAAGGTGTTCCAGTGAACTCCCTTGAGTGGCCTGACATCATCTATTGTGGGGGTTTCTCTGAAGTTTACACGTAGATGACAAAGCCTCAAAGACTGACTAGGAGGAGAATCTGATAATGGGTTTTCTACTGAAACACAAGTTTTTATAGTCATCCCATTTTTTACCAAAGATGATTATAATGAAGCTAATTTGCTTGTCTAATAAGTCTAATCTTATTAAAATTGGCCTGATAGGGGCGCCTGGATAGCTCAGTCGGTTAAGCGTCTGACTTTGGCTCGGGTCATGATCTTGGGGTCCTGGGATGGAGCCCCACGTTGGGCTCCGTGCTCAGTGGGAAGTCTGCTTCTCCCTCTCTGCTCCTCCCCTGACTTGTGCACGTGTGTGCTCTCTTTCTCTCAAATAAATAAATAAAATCTTAGAATAAAATAAAATTGGCTTGATCATTTACACAATTGTACTAAGAATAGTGATTCTATGCATATTCTCAAAATATGACATTCCAGCCAAAGCTTTGGCAATATCCAAGGGGCTTTATTAGTTCCATAAAGTCAACCTTAGTTTTTCAAAACTGCCTGGTAATTATGAATCTCAGATTCCATCTTTAAAAGTCTGTTTAGGCTGGGGCACGTGGGTGGCTCAGTCAGCTAAGCGTCTGCCTTCGGCTCTGGTCATCATCCCAGGGTCCTGGGATTGAGCCCTGTGTCCAGCTCCCTACTCAGAGGGGAATCTGCTTCTCCCTCTCCCTCTGCCCTTCCCCCACCCCTTTGTGCTCTCTCTTTCTCTCTCTCTCAAATAATTAAATAAAATCTTTAAAATATATGTTTTGGCTAAGAAGTCAAGGTAAGGAATTGTCCCATTGTGCACTCTTACAGGGAGACCAGAATCTTAATGAACTTATATAAATACATATATTGTCATGAAGAATAAGCATATTCGAGAATAGTTTCTGAATTCTGGAGGGGTCAGGTAGGGGGAAAAAGATAAATGTTTCAATTTTAGTTTACAAAGATATGTTTTACCAAATTGCTGTAAGTTATAGACAGCTAAAAAGAGAGGACTAAAGGGAGTTCTTTCATTCTGGAAAATAAGATGTTAAAGAACCAGCAGTGTTTTAAATTAAGTCATAAAAATTATAATCATCTTTATCAGTTCTTTCATTCCCATGTAATGAATTCTTGTTTTGCTTGGTTTGGGGTTAGCAGCTTTATGAATCTATCAGCTTTCCAGAGTTTTTGTCAGGGTCATTTACATGAATCTCTTTGAAGATGACACATTTTTGCCTATAGTTGATTGTAAATGCTTTCAGAGAAGAATGAAAAGTAATACAGTAATTGTGAATGATGGCAAAAGATTAAAAATGGCCATCGTTAAAGATCTGGTGAGAGTTTACTAAAAAAAAATTTAAAAAAGAAAAGAAAAAAATCTATCTGCAATTAACAAGTAAATTTGGTTATTTCTGTGATATATATTATTTTAATAGCTGGAATTGTGACTGATAACATTATACCAGGACATAAAGACTTTTAGGAATTTCATATAATTTCTGAATTACTTTTATTAATAATATATACCCACATAAATACAATCCAAGAAGGTTAAATATTACTTTTTTTTGGACAATGTTTCCCATGCAATTTGACATACCAAATAAGCCTAAATAAATGAACATTTCTCCTTTTATAAGGAGCGAGAGCCCATCTTTGAGGTTGTTCAGAGACCCTCTGGAAAAATCCCCAAGTCAGTTCAAGGTTAAAAAGACTCCACGGGCGCCTGGGTGGCTCAGTCGGTTAAGCGTCTGCCTTCTGCTCAGGTCATGATCCCAGGTCCTGGGGATCGAGCCCTGTGTCCAGCTCCTGCTCAGTGGGGAGCCTGCTTCTCCCTCGCCTCTCTGTTCCTGTTCTCTCTTGCTATCTCTGTCTCTCTCTCTCCAATAAATAAATAAAATCTTTAAAAAAAGTCAAAAAGACTTCAGTCGCAATTTGATTTTGGAAAGTTTGTCACAAATGTGAAAATATTTAAAACACTTGCTCAAACAAGAGCAGAATCACTGTGAAACAATAGTTATCCATCCCACCAAACTGACAATTTAAAGATTTTAAAAGCAAATACAGAAAGTTACACAGTTGTGTAAAAAAAAAAAAAAAAAAGACTTAGCTCTTTTAATATTGAAAAGACTCCATTTTTCTAAGTAATCAATGACCTGAAAAAAGACAATGTGAAACACAGGACATATTTTCATAGGACACAGAATCTTTGTTTTCCAGGCAGACTACATTAAAGCCCCCCACTCCCACTCCCGCCAAAGAAAACCTTTTATAATTTTTTACTAAGAGAAAACTAATACTCTAAGAAATTTTGTGATTTTTTTAACATAGAGAAAATTAAACTTGATACTAGTTTAGTATCAGTACATTATCAAGCTCATTTTAAAAACCCTTATAAATAAATTTAGTCAATTTTAGCCAGCTTTCTCCTTACAGCATAAAATTTCCTTTCTGCAAACCTGCAAATTCCTATATCCATTTAGTTGGGGTTTTTTTTTTTTTTTTAAGATTTTATTTATTTGCGAGAGAGAGAATGAGAGACAGAGAGCATGAGAGGGAGGAGGGTCAGAGGGAGAAGCAGACTCCCTGCCGAGCAGGGAGCCTGATGCGGGACTCAATCCCGGGACTCCAGGATCATGACCTGGGCCGAAGGCAGTCGCTTAACCAACTGAGCCACCCAGGCGCCCAATAAATAAATCTTTAAAAAAAAAAAATACTATCAGTAACCTCTGTTTTCTAGTGAAAACTAGGAAGGAGGCATTTGTAAACTAACATATATTATCCAGTAGTAGATTAGCAAATTTATAAATACATAATTATAAAAACAGAATTCTTTAGAAGCATTTTTTATAATACAACTTTTTAAGGCAGCAAAAGACCTACTTATTAATGGATCCAAATATCTTTTGTATCTGTAAAAAATTAAGAAGCCAAAAGTACATAAACTTATGTTTAGAAATTAATGTCTCAGTATATTATATTATCTTATTTGGAAATTATCCACATAGTCAATGAATACCCATTATCCAGTTCAACTTAGTATAAACCTTGATCTTATTTGCATCTACTTAAATTACTACTTGCTTTTAACAATTATGCTTGGATTAGACATTAAACAGCTAATCATCATCTTAAATTATATTTTTTGTGGACAAATTTGGTAACATAGAGATAACATGAGCTTATTTGACCTGTTTGTGTTATGTTTAATGTTGGCAACTCGGAAGACATGCCTATTATAATGCTTATTTTTCTTTTTTTTTCCCTTTAAAGATTTTATTTATTTGAGAGAGAGAGAGCATGAGAGAGAGAGAGGTCATGAAAGAGAGAGATCACGAGCAGGGGGGAGGGGTAGAGAGAGAAGCAGACTCCCCACTGAGCAGGGAGCCTGATGCAGGACTCGATCCCAGGGCCCTGGGATCATGACCTGAGCTGAAGGCAGATGCCCGACCAACTGAGCCACCCAGGCATCCTAATGCTTATTTTTCTTTAAGTCAATTAAATAGAGCTTGTTTAAAGAAATATCATATGCACATAATATACATACATACACAAAAACATATCAACAAACACATATCTTATAGCTTTTTTTTTATTATAGCTTTCGCTTAAAAATTTTAGCCATGTCTCATTTACAATAACACAAAACTCAAGAGAATAGTTGATCCAAATTGTATTTCTGGAAAATGGACTCAGGTTACCTGTTCAGATAGCCAAAGCTTTTCACCAAAGATTTCTTTATTTGTGTACTGTAAGGATTCTTTTAAAGAAGCTATTTTTGGAGTCATTTTATCTTTTAGACGCTTCTGCATACCAAGCAAAGAATTCATTCCATTGTCTCTGAGAGGTTTGGGATCCTCTCCTTTCAAGGATGTCCCTTAAGATGGACTATCTTACCTAAAATAAAGTTTCCCTAAAGTGACCACCACAATTCCAAAAGTTCGTCCATTTTCCAAAAAGACAGAAGAACCTGGTCCATAGAAGGTGTACACACAGGGAACAGGAACTTTCAAGGGAGGGGGAGAAGGAGCTTTCCACCAGGTGGAACCATCTTTGGCCGTAGATTCCCTATGAGGTCTTAACTATGAGGGGTCTTGTTTTTTATCAGCTGATCCAAAACACAGGGAATCGTGTGTTTTCCTCCCTTTCCAACAGAATAGGGTGACTTACCAGAAGCTTCAGCCAACAAAATACAGATATGAGAGAAGCAGTAGGGTGAGGTGCCCAAGGGTGTGGTTTCTGGAGACAGACTGCCTGGGTACAATTCCTTGCTCCACCATTTACTTGGGCCGATTATTTAACCTTTCTGAGCCTCAGATTCCTTATCTCTAACAGGGGGTAATAAGAGACTCTACCTCAGGAGACATGAATTAGAGGAGATAATACAGCAAGGTGCTGGCATTTAGTGCTCATAATGCGGCTGCTATTCTCATTGTCCTTATGGAGCTGAGTCCCTCCCCCGACTCCAACACGTAAAACTTCAAAGAGGAACTCTGATCACCCAACTCAAGGCACGCATTCACTCCTGTGGTCAAGGAGACAGGGAACCATGACAGGTGGCCCCCGCTGGAACCACATGGGGGGATGAGTGTGAAGTAAGGTAACTGCCTCCAGAAGGAAGGGTGATGAGGACTAACAGAGCATGAAGTTAGCCCAAGAGAGGGGAAGGGACTGTTATTCTAGAGTCTCCACAGTTGGTTCCTCTCGTTTTGACAGCTACAGACATCCCTTGTACTATACACCCAACTCAAGTGGATTTGACATGAGGTTCTCCGAAAGGCAGGAAGCTGGTGTCTGCAGAACGTACTGCAGGTTCTGTCTGATGACCTAGGTTCCACATGGAGGAGAGGCAGAACCCGAGGGTGGCCGCTGTGTGGGGGGTGGGCAGAGAGCAGAGCCAGCACCAGAGGGCAGGCTGGACTCCGCCCCATCGCTGCTTGCTTCTTGGGCACTTTCTCCCAGCACTGGCTCCTGGTACCACTCTGCCTCCCAGCACCCACAGAAAAGACATATTAGCACCTAAAATTCCGTGGTCCTCTGACAGGGTTCAGTTGTGCAGGGTGTGAGCTTGACCCTGTCTTGCTGGTGAAAGTGGCACATGGAGAGGCTAATTTCATGCTGTTCCTATTCTAATGCTTATTGCACCCCCTCTCCTGGGGTGAGGCCCACATCAAGAGCTCTCTCTGGCATGTGACACATTTACTTTTCCTTGCCCCCAGTCGGTCCAGCTGTGTGATTTTGCACCTGTGCAGAGATATTCACGGTGCCATGATCCATCTTTGGACAAAGGTCAGGTAACCATAGTAATAATAGCAAACACTGCTCTATTAATCACCAGATGCCAGGCACTCTGATGGAGAAAGCAGGCATTGATGACAGCCTTGCCAAGTCTGAGCCTCATTTTTCTCACTTTTATGGAAGATCTGAGACCCGAAGAGGGGAGATCACCTGTTCAATGTCATACAGAAAGCCAGGAGCTGAACAGGGGTGGCTTCCATAAGCCGCTCACAGGGTAGGCGGGAAGAGAGGCCCATGAACAGCTAATTAGAGGGCCGTGAGAAATGCTATCAGGGACGAGGGGGGAGGAATAGGAAGCAGCCTGTGGCTGAACAGAAGAGGGAGGCATTTACTTTGTCCCAGGGAAAGACCCGCTGGGATGAAGGGCTGGGCTGGAAAGTGTAGTCATCCTGGAGAGGGCCTTTAAGTTTGAGTAGGATTTTGCCCCATGCTAGGAGCTGAACTGTAAATTCATATGTTGAAATCCTAACCCCCAGTACCTCTGAATGTGCCTGTATTTGGAAATAAAATCCTTAAGGAGGTAATTAAGTTGAAATGAGGTCATTAGGGTAGGCCCCAGCCTAATATAACTGATGTCCTAATAATTAGGAAATGGGCACACTGGACAGGAAGGCACTTAAAGCCACAGGGAGGAGACAGCCATCTACAAACCAAGGAGAGAGGCCTCTGAAGAAACCAACCCTGCTAATCTTGATCTTGGACTTGCACCCTCCACAACTATGAGAAAAGAAACACCTGTTGTTTAAGCCACCCAGGCTGTCGTACTTTGTGATGGTAGCCCGAGCAAACTAATACACCATGCCAAGCAGTCGGGGAGGATGGACCTGGCAGAGGGCTCAGTTGAAACACAGTCCCAGAGAGTAGAGACCCCATGGTCTGTTTGGGGATTTGGCAGTGAAACTCAGGTACTGGGACTGAGTTGGGGCCGAACACTATGGGGCTTGAATCCCAGGAGGTAGGCATGTGATATAAATAGATTCATGTTGTAGAAAGATGGGGATTGGATCAAAGGTGTTTGGGAAGGGGAAGGTGTGAAACAAGGCGCACATTCCTGACGTCCAGTCTGTCCTCACCGGAGTCCAGCTTTCAAAATGTCTTTTTGAGGGGCGCCTGGGTGGCTCAGTCGGTTAGGCATCCAACTCTTGATTTCAGCCCAGGTCATGATCTCAGGGTCGTGAGATCAAACCCCTTGACAGGCTCCATGCTCAGTGCAGAGTCTGCTTGTCCCTCTCCCTTCCCCTGCTTGCACTCTTCCTCTCTCAAATAAATAAATAAATAAACAAAATCTTTTCAAAAACAAAATAAAATGTTTTTTAAAAAAAGAGGTCTTTTGATTTTCCCCTTTTCCACACCTCCACTCCACCCTGGTGTGGCCTTATGTCAGCACTACCTGGTTGATCTTCCTCCATGTGGGCCACCAGTCTCCAGGCCCTCTTGCCCTGGTCCTTGAGCTGGGTTGCGACATGTTTTTGTTTTGTTTTGTTTGTTTGTAAAAATGAATAGTGACGAGAGGAAGATTTTCACAGGCTATGAAAGCCAACCGGTGAAAAAAAAAGTAGTGTAATCTATCCTGGGGAAAAAAACCACTTGGGTTATTCCTAGTTGGTAGAATTTTAATTATTTTTAAGATTTTTATCTATTTATTTGTCAGAGAGAAAGAGAGCACAGGCAGGGTGAGCTGCAGGGAGAGGGAGAAGCAGGCTTGCCGCAGAGCAGGGAGCCCGATGCGGGACTCTATCCCAAAGACTCTGGGATCATGACCGGAGCTGAAGGCAGATGCTTAACAGACTGAGCCACCCAGGTGCCCTGAAAACCATTTTAAAACGCTATAAATACAGGAGAAGAAAATATAAACTCTACTGACGACCTCAGGGAAAGGAAGGCCTTCTCTACAAGATATGCGTGCACATACACACAAGTAAGACGAAGGGAAAGACAAAGGAAAAGCGGAAAGTCTCACGATTTGATTACAACATAATCAAACACTTCGCCATGACGAATGCCCACGTGTGTGTGAGCAAATAACACTGAACAAGTGACGGTGAAGAGAACAGGACAAGGGCAGGACTTATCTGGGATGACAAGGAATGAGAGAGATCACCCTGCGCTGGGGGGAGGTGCGGGGGGGAGCTGTGGGCACGGGAACTGCAGTGTGGGTGCCACCCTCTATAAAATGGAGATAATTTCTGTTTAGATCTGGTTCGTATTTACCTTGCCTTCCTTTCTCACTTTATGTCCTTGGGTCCGCGCACGCACGCTTCTATGGCAGTGGAGATCCTCGCCACGTTCCAGACAATGGAAAGGGGGCTCCTGGAGGTGAAGCAGCCAGAGACAGGTGACCTCATACTATGCTGTCCACTTGCCTCCCAGGGTTGCTCTAAACTGTGAGGTCAGAGCAAGGATGGCAAGTGCCCTGAGGCCAAAGTGGAGTTTGTAAACCATTGAAGACAGTTGTCCTGGCGAGTCGTACCACACCTGCCAGCCCGGCTGGCTCCCAGCCTGAAGCCCTTTGACTGTGGCCTGCCTATAATCTGGCCACTGGCCACTGCCTCGTGGACTCCAGGCTCCTTCCCTCTGCCTCCATCACTGCTCTCGAGCCTGAGAGCCTCCCCCCTGTTTGGAGGATGTCAAACCTCCCCATGCCCGCCCTTCCCTTGCCCTTCCTCCTGCCTGGCACTCTGCTCCCAGGAATTGCTGTGTCCTGAGCCTGTCCCCGAAACAGTGCTGCCCACTGACCTGGGCTCCCTTCCGCCTCCTCACCCAGCTGTGCTTTTTTTTTTTTTTTTTAATTTTATTTATTTATGTGACAGAGAGATACATAGTGAGAGAGGGAACCCAAGCAGGGGGAGTGGGAGAGGGAGAAGCAGGCTTCCCTCGGAGCAGGGACCCCGATGCGGGGCTCGATCCCAGGACCCCGGGATCACGACCTGAGCCGAAGGCAGATGCTTAACGACTGAGCCACCCAGGCGCCCCCCAGTTGTGCTTTTTTATTAAGCTTGTCACTATCTGACACTAGAGTATATATCTATTTGTGATGTATCTACTTCCCCCATTAGAACCAGAGTCATTGTATTAATTTGCAATCTCAATCTTCCTTCCTCTCCCCAGTTGCTAGTAATTTCCAGAATCTACAAGGATAGGACAGTGACCTCTCTAAGAGCGTGTTGGGCTCTCTTTCCCTGCCTTTTAACTTGTGGTTTTTAATCTGGTGAGATGGGGCTTAAAATCGTGTGACTCCGTGCTCTGGTTTGCTGGGACCGACCTGGCCTAATTCATGACCACTGTCCTGGCTCCCCTCTTAGTCTCAAAAGTGTTCTTGTTTGAATAATAAAGTATATGATCGCCCTGGCTAAAAGGATTATCAAAGGCTGCCTTGGGAGAGGGAAGAAGTCAGCCAAGGGCAGCCTGGGAGGGAGGTTTGTCCCGCCATTGGCCTTAGGCTGGCAGATGGACGGAGTCTGAATCCGATGAGCTTCCTGTCCCTCAAGGAAAGAGCCAGGCCTGCCTACTCCAGATCCGGCCCCCTGCCTCCCTGAGCCCCTTCCGTCTGCCTGGTCACTCAGCAGCTCTAGCCCAGGGATGGGTTCTGCCTTTGAAGTAAATGCCTCTGGAAACACCACATAGCTACTAGGAACAGAAGGTCCTCCCTTCTGAGACCTTCTCCTCTTTGGCCTTTCTTGGGGATCATTTTCCCTTCCGTCTTGTCTCCCTCTGCCCTGAATTGCTGCAGAGATGAAATAAAGCATTTGGGGGACCAAATCAAGCCAGTGGCTGACCAATGTGTGGCCCTAGATGAGCCAGGTGAAGGGAGGCGAGAATCAATAAATATGAAAGCTGGAGGCTGACTGGGAGGTCCTCTTGGGACTCATCTTCAGATGAGGAGGTCACGTTCAGAGAGGCCACTGACCATTCAGTGTCCCTTTGTCAAGTGTCCACTGTGGGCCGGGCGCTGTTCTCAGCAAGGGCATCGAGTGGTGGTGACAATGGGAACCTCTGTCCTCGTGGGCCTGACAGTCTGGTGAGGGGGCAGGCAAACCCAAGTGCAGACAAGTTAGGAAGAACGCTGGCATTCAGGACAAGTGCCACCGAGACCACTCAAGGGGCAGTGAGTGGTGGCAGGCGGGTGGGTCAGAGGAGACTCCAATAAGGAGAAGCCAGCTGGACAAAGAGGGCGCAGCTGTCGGAGGTTCGGGCACGTGGCCCAGGGCCCCGGGAGAAATAGCGGCCAAGAGGGCAGCCCCCGGACAGTCTCTCGTGGGCTCCTCACACAAATGTGCCCACAGGGCCGGGCCGAGGTTACCTACCCAGCTTTTCAGTGGAGGAAGTTGAAGGGCAGGGAGTGATAAAGTGGCTGGTGCAAGGCTGGACCTGGAGTCAAATCTGGGCCTTTCCAATCCCATCCGAGCGTGCCCCGGGACTCACGCGTGTCAGAGGATTTGGTTAGACTGGACGTGGTGTGCGGCTTTGGGCTTCATGAGCTCACTGTGCTCTTGGAGGAGGAGGCTACAAGCTTGCATGACCTGTGGCTTCCAGACGGACCTCCCTGACCTTGCACAGGCTGGTCGGGGCAGGGAGGCACCCTCACACCCGAGTGAGCATTCCCCATAGTCCCATCCTCAACAAGAGCACATTTGCTTAGATTCCCTTGAAGGAAATACCACACACACACAAACCTTGAAATGGGGTCAATGAATAAGGCCTGGACCCAGCTTCAAAGTGCTTCTGGCTATCCTCACAAATAGCTGTGTGACTTGGAGAGATCACTTACCCTCTCTGGGCCTCAGTTTCTAGAACCAGCAAATGGCAACAGTGTTTGTCCTGATCGCCACACAGAGCTCTTGTGAGGATCAAATAAAGAAAGGGAAGTGAAGGCATCCTGCAAACCCCACAATGTAAGGCGTTCTCTCATTATTCAGGTCCCGGATGGCATTGAGCCAGTGTTTCCACAGTCACTCCCCACCCCTACCCCTGCCCCCTGTCCCCTGAAAATCAACTCAGGATTTCCCACAGGATGATCTTGCTTCTTATTATCCAGAAGCCCGACTTGATCTTTTCTCCTACTGGCTGATCTGGGGTGTTTTTCCAGAATGTAAACTGCCCACAAGTTGTAAACAAGTTCAAGTTGATCAAGAACAAGGGAGAGGGGGAGAGGGAGGGACTGCCTCGAACTTGCTGGGGATATGAGGATATGAAATCTCAGGCGGTTGATGCCATCCTTGCAAAGCTTCCTTCTGCTACTAGATATGGAGATGATTTATACAGCCTCCATCTGGGCCAGGATGGATTACGTTGCTCTAGGGAGTCGTTCTCAACGTGGGTTCCCTTGGGATACTCCATGAGAAAGCACTTGTTCCCTGGTCACAGCCTTATGGGAAACTGCGGCATCTCATCCTCCTACAGATGACCAGTGAGCATTTGGCCTTTTCGAGGCTCTGAGGAGCCCCAGAGTTAAGAAACCATATATAACTTCAGCTTGGTATTTCCCAAACTTCCTTTGCCATGAACCCCAGCCCTTCTTTTACCTCAAGAGCTGCTGTAGGGATGGGGGTGGGTGGGGAAGCATCTGTTGAGGCTGTGTAAGCCACCTGCATGCACAGGATTTAACAACAGCCCAGCTTAGGATCAGACTTGTTTGGGAAATCCGGGCCTTCCGGGGCTCAAGGAGCACGTGATGGCCTCCAGCTATAAGGAGCTTACAGTCTGGCCAGAGACCCCTGACCTTCACATCAACTGTGGGGGCCTGTGTCTGGGTGCAGGGAGTCTGCTGAGGGTGGAGGGAGGGCTTGGAGTGAGTGCCCCAGGACCAGGATGAGGCAGGGGCTGAAGTGGGGGTGGGGGAGTGTCCCTGTGGCAGGCATAAGGGTCTTGGTGGCCAGTCTGGCTGCGTATTTCCAATCCTGCCTCCACCACCATGAGCTGTGATGCTGTTCCTGATCTGAAAAAACGGGAATGATAATAATTATAATAACGATCCCTGCCCCGAAGGTGGTGGGAGTTTGGAAGGCCTGGCAGAGCAAGCCTCCAGTAAACCTCTGCTGTTATTTATATATGCAAATCCCTTTTTCTTTCTCTCTTGCCTTTCAAGCTGCCTCCTCCTCAGGTACCTCAGTTACTGAAGTTGGCCCTTTTAGGGAGGCTGAGGGAGGCGCCATTTTAGAAATTAGTGCACAATGTGGTCAGGAAGCAAGTGTGAGGCAAAGATTTACTCGGCCTCTTCCCAGATGGCTCCAGCTGCCTCTCAGGAGGCCTCGTTGGTCTCGTTGAGGTCACCTGTGTGGCTCTGAGGTGTTGGCTAAGAGTTCTGTGGTTGAAAGAGCTTCTCACAGGCTTTATGGTCAGAGGTGGGGTTGGGGAAGATGGAGCAGCTTCCCCCGGACAGACTGGCAGAACCCACAGCCCCAGCCGGACAGGTTCTCTACACACACGATGTAGTTTTTGCATGTAGGTGAGGTCCGGAGCCGACCAAGAAAGAATTCTTGAGACGTCTTCGGTGCAAAGAAGCGGTTTTATTAAAGCATGGGGACAGGACCCATGGGCAGAAAAAGCTGCACCGGGGTTGTGAGGGGCAATTGATGATATACTTGGAGTTGGGGGAGGTAAGGGAAAAGGGAGCTTTTTTTTTTTAAAGATTTTATTTATTTATTTGGCAGAGAGAGACAGAGTGAGAGAGGGAACACAAGCAGGGGGACTGGGAGAGGGAGAAGCAGGCTTCCCTCTGAGCAGGGGGCTCGATGCGGGGCTCGATGCGGGGCTCGATGCGGGGCTCGATGCGGGGCTCGATGCGGGGCTCGATGCGGGGCTCGATGCGGGGCTCGATCCCAGGACCCTGGGACAATGACCTGAGCCAAAGGCAGATGCTTAACGACTAAGCCACCCAGGCGCCCAGGAAAGGGAGGTTTTTAAAAGAACTTTCATATGCTAAAGAAGACTTAGAGATACTGGAGGCCTTGCCAAGGTCAAGTTAAGGTTGTTTTTCCCTCTAGCAAGGCATATTAACCTTAAGACAGTTGGGAGCTTCCTGGAGGAACTTTATACTCTGCCTGCCTCAAGTATTTGTCAATAGGCTGCAGGTTCTAAGGACATTTAATTTTATCTTCATTTCCTTCTGGAAGTTAGGTTAGTGATAAGAATGCTTTTTTTTCTCAGGGCGCCTGGGTAGCTCAGTCGTTAAGCATCTGCCTTCGGCTCAGGTCATGATCTCAGGGTCCTGGGATCCAGCTCGGCATCGGGCTCCCTGCTCAGCGGGGAGTCTGCTTCTCCCTCTCTGCCCGCCTCCCCGCTTGTGGTCTCTCTCTGTCAAATAAATAAATAAATAAAATATTTTTTTAAAAAAAGAATGTTTTTTCTTGTAAGTCACTAAGGCATTTGTAAACTGAGGGAGACTCATGTCTTGCAGGACTGTGATCTCTATAAGTAAATCATCGGTTTTTTCTTCCCTTAGCTTTAGGGAAGCCAGGAGTGGCTGAGGAAGTTCACACAGATCCCACCTGGGGGGAGAAGGGGGGCTGTGGGGTGTCAGCTTGTACTATGTCCTCAGCTTGACTTCAGCTCCCTCATCTCACACACACAAAGACACACACACACACACACACACACACACACGGGAGCGCACACCCTCTCTCTCTTTCTCTCACTCCCTCCAGGGCCTCCTTTGCTGCCTGTTGACCAGTGGCCTGTGAAGGATGCCAGGAGAAGGCCAGAGGGCTCCTCTGTGGTTCTGGCAGCTGGGGTGGCCCTGGGCTGAGGCAGGAGTTGCTGAAGGGGCCCAAAGGCTCTGTTGACCAAAACATTTTCTATTTTTTTTTAAGATTTTATTTATTTATTTGATGGAGAGAGAGAGAGAGAACACAAGTGGGGAAAGGGACAGAGGCAGAGGGAGAAGCAGAGGCTAATGTGGGACTCGATCCCAGGACCCTGGGACCACGACCTGAGCCGAAGGCAGATGCTTAACGACTGAGCCACCCAGGTACCGACCAAAGCATTTTCTTCCAAATGCCCAGGATGCCCAGAATTCTACTGTTGAAAGACTCTTTGGATTAAGGCCATTGGGCCTCCAAACAGGCCCTCAGTGTGCAAGTATGTACCTGAGGCAGAGTAACAGGTGAGCACATCATCACTAGGGCTCAAGAAATGCTGGTAGTTAGTGCCCAAGAGTCACAATGGTGGAGGCCCAAGAGGACGGAGCTGCTGGAATAGCCTGAGGCCAAGGAAGAGGCTCTGAGGCGAGCATTCCAGGTCCAGCTGAGCCATTCTTTTGAGGGTAAAAACGCAACCCTATGGGTCAAAGGTGGGAGCCCCTCATGGGTAAACTGAGGCAGCAGTTCAGACTATCGCTGAGGTCGGCCGGTGATTTAGGCCTCACGAAGGACTTCTCTGGGTTAACTTCCAGTTTTTCTGGTTCTTTGCTGCTGGAAGCGCCCAGGGTCAGTGAAGCACCATGGTGCCCTGCGGGGATGGAGGGAAAGAAGGCTCCGTGGCCCTGGAGTCCCTGGCGTTGGGCCCAGCACCGCCCCCGCTGCGAAGGCCGGGAGGGGGGCGCGGGCTCCCGGTGGTGGCCGTGGGGACTGACTCAGGTTTCCCGGGGTGAGCGGTGGCCTGAGGCCCGGTGGCCAATCTCCGCGCGGCTCCCCTCCTGCGCCTCCCCCGCCCTTCTCTCGGCCTCGCCCTTCTCTTGGCCCCGCCCTGCACCCCACGGCGGGCGGGAGGGGAGCGTGCCACCCCCCTTCCCCCCTTCCTACTCCCACACTCCCCCATTCTGCCGTCCCTCCCACCCTCTCCGGGAGGTCCCACCCTCCCAGTACCCCCCACTTGGGCCTGGTCAGGGCTGAATAAGATGAAAAAGGTTGGGGAGACTGGGCAGGGACAGTGGAGGGAGGGCAGGAGTGCGGGCAGGATGTCTTCATCTCTCGCCTTTGAAGGAGCAGTGTGCTCAAGGACAGCCTCTGACTTCAGCCCCTTTGCCCCCTCCCATGCCTAGGATGCCAGGGAGGGCTGGTTCCTGGGAACCCTCACCTCTGCCCCCACTCCGCAGAGTTGCCCCACCCACACCTCCCTTCCACACCTTCTCCCTCTGCCTCCCTGCTCTCCTTGGCTGCTTTCCCCCCTTGCTCATCTCCTCCCACCTCACCACCCTCTTCAAGCCAGGAAGCCCAAGGCCTAAGGTTTCCCTTACTAGTCCTGCCCTGGCACGATTTCCCACATCCCTCTCCAGCTCTCCCCCAGCTCCCCAACAAGGGGATGGCAAACCCCCTCTTCTGTCTGGGGGCCCTGGAGTGGGGTGGGGCTGGGGGCCTGCTTTGAGAGGCTCTTAACACAGCTCAGAATGTGACATGCCCTGAGTTAGGGACCACAAAGCGAAATCCACTTAAGTTTAGGTTTTCCAGGTGTTAAATAACAGAAACTCAACCGTAAATTAAAGATCTAACTGTCTTTATTAATGGATTTACGACGAATCAGGCAGCATCTCATCTGGCAAGTAAAGGGGAGCTCCAAAGGGCTACAGGAAAGGAAGTTTCTTTTTTTTAAAGATTTTATTTATTTATTTGACAGAGAGAGACACAGCGAGAGAGGGAACACAAGCAGGGGGAGTGGGAGAGGGAGAAGCAGGCTCCCTGCAGAGCAGGGAGCCCGATGCGGGACTCGATCCCTGGACCCTGGGATCATGACCTGAGCTGAAGGCAGTCACTTAACCAACTGAGCCACCCAGGCGCCCCGGAAAGGAAGTTTCTTAAATGTAGAGAGGGAGCAGGGGAAAAAGGAAATTATTAGCAAAGAAACAATTATTTTAGGCGGGATCTATCAGTAAATTTCCTAGTGCTGACCAGGAAATTCACAGGTTGACTGGTTACATGTTACATTTCAGGGGTTGAAAGTGCAGTTAGGTTAGGTACTGAGTTTTGCTTTACTGATACGGGGCCTCAGCCTAAGTGATGCCATTTGGGAACCGTGGTTTTCTTTTTAACATGAAGTTTCCCTGTTTTGATCAGATTCTTGGCTTTACAGAGGGAATCAAAATTTAAGGCTTTAGTGCCTCTCTCAGCTGTGCTTCCTAGTTCTTGCGGCTTTTGGTCAGGTTTTCTGTGATGTTCACAGGTTATAGCCTCAGGTTCATAATTTTTAAGTCGGTTGTTCTCTTTGTTCCTTTTCTGACATTCCAGTCTTAGAGAATTTGCTTAGTGGCCAGCAGCTGTGAACATGATTTAAGCTTCTGAGAGTATATCATGCATGAGGGGGATTATTATGATTACTCTAAGCAGGATAATTCCCAAGGTTCAGAGTGCATTTCAGAGCCATGATCCTCAGGACCCAAACCAATCAAAATCAAAAAAGTCAAAGAAAGGCCCTGCTGAAGGAGTCACTCTTTTAAGCCAAGTGGGCTGCTCAGCGATCTTATGGAATTGGGTTTCAGTGTCCCCAGAATTGTTAATCCAGGTGATAGCAGATGGTATTGGGTACCCCAGATACCCCCTTGTTCCGCTATAAGATAATCAAGGGCTATTCTAGTATCAAGAACAACTTAGGCCAGAGAGTCTCAGGGGTCTTAGTTGGGCCATATTGCTTTAGTTGTGGATTCATCACCGATTTCAAGAATCCAAGAGAAGTTCCTGATCCTAGCCTCATTTCTATTTATCCTTAATGAGGGAATTAGGGATCTGCCAAAAGGAGTGAATCCTGAATCCCGAAAGCCCCTGGTGGGTCCTTCCTAACTCAACCAGGTCCATGCAGGGGAGTCGACCAGTGAGATGTCTTGTTTTGCTTTTCTCCTAGGCTGACATAAAACTCTGTTCTAAATTCTAGAGCTTACTCCCCTTTAGCCAGGGCCTGGGAGATAGAGTTGAGGGTGTTATCTTTGCAGGCCAATGCCAGAGGAGAGGAAAGGAAAAGCAGGAGAAAGGGTTTCATGTTCAGTTAGTGTGAAGTCTTGATCTGTTGCCTTAGGCAGAAGCAGTCTACTTCGATGTCAGCTACTTCTCTTCCGGGCCGGTTTTGACTGGGAGGCCGCCAGCATCTGTAGGGACCAGGTGTTAGCTGGAGCTTCTTCAGCTGTGTGATGTGTACCCAAACCCAGTACCTGCCTGTTCTGCAGCACCTGGTAAGGTGCCTCCCAGTGGGGCTGGAGGGCTGTCTTCCTCTGACGGCATTTCCACAATACCTAATTACAAGGCTCTAAACTATGATCAACAGGATCCTTTGAATTGAAATCAGGACGGCTTCTTGAACTGATGATGATGGGCTTGAGCAGAAGACATTAGAGACAGCAGCTGGTCATACCAGCATGAGACAAAAACTCCAAGAAGTTTGCAAGGTTTTCATCAAGGTTTGTCTGATTCGTGCAGTGGAGTAGACGCCTTGAGCACTGGAGACTATAGAAGGTCTACCCCAAGTGGAAAACACATTTTCTAAAAGATATTTTTTTCCACTGGGAGGGCATCAACTGGGGAGAAGTTTCAACCCACCCAGAAAACATACAATAACAGGGACATATTGGTAACCCATACCAAGAGACAGTTGAATAAGGTATACAAAGGTCCATAAGGAAGAGGGCTGAGGCCTTTGGGAACAAAAACAGGTTTTCCAGGATTGTGGACCTGATAAGGCCGCCATTGCTGATAGACTGTTTTTGCAATGTTATAGAAGTATCCCTACCAATGTCTATTTATAATTGGAATTGTCTTAAATGCCCTATGGTGGGTGAAGGAATGTAGAAACCAAAACATGGGGTATGCCAGGGAGTCAGGAAGAACCAAGCAGCCATCTTGGTTTTCCCATAGCCCAGACTTGTTCATTTAATTTACAGCCTTGATTTACCCACCTTCACTTCTCTGATTCAGGACAATGGCAAAACTCTGGCAATTGGGGGCCATTTTTGCATAAGCAAGATGGACTTGATCCACTTGTGACACAATCTTACAGATCCAGTTGTTGCTGCCTCTATGAAAGTCAGCTTGATCACATATTAACATTTTCTCCCCACAGATTCCCTTTCCACAAGCCTTCTACAACTTTCTTACATTCAGATTTTGTCCTAAATGTTTCCCTTTTAAGTAACCAACCTCCCTTTAGGACAAAACTACCTGCTTTTCCCTCAACAAAAATATTTGTCCCTCCCTCATGCTTATTCTTGCAGCAAACACATATCCTACTTCTCTTGGATACAGATTTGTTTCCCTTATGACTTCCAGTAGTCTTAGTTACATTTATTAGAATTCTTAACTCTTAGAAACCTTAATTTCTCGTGAAAGTAAGTAAGCAATTGTGAACTGTCTGTTACACTAGCATTCTTTAGATTGGCAAATTTAGGAATACATTTCATCATTTCTAGAAACGTCATTCTTCATAGTACAGTCTTTCAAGAAAGCACAAAATATGTTTCCTAACAGACCCAAATTTATCTTTAGTTTCTCTGTAATAAGTCAAAAGTAGATAAACCTATGTTCAGCAATTAATGCTTCAGTATTTTGTCTGATTTGGAAGTGATCTAGATATTTAATGACTTTAACTTAACTCATCACTGAACCTAACTGAGCAAAACTTTAAAGTTTTAGGTTACCAGAAAGATTTGGGAGACAATTTAAAAGTTTGCCTCTGGGCACCAGGCTGGCTCAGTCAGTTAGAGCGTGCACCTCTTGACCTTGGGGTCCTGAGTTCAAGCCCCACATTGGGTGTAGGCATTACTTGAGAAAAAAAAAAAAAGCTTGTCTAAAATTTTACTTTTATTTATATTTATTCAATCTACTTGTTTGTAAAAATTATGCTTAGATTACCCATAAAAACTTCACAAGACATCAAAGTCAGTCCCCATTTTCCCCAGCGATTTTTTTAAAAACTTTTTTAACAGAGAACATCAACTTACTTGACTTTTTTTTTTTTAATTTTATTTATTTATCTGAGAGAGAGAATGGGAGACAGAGAGCATGAGAGGGGGAGGGTCAGAGGGAGAAGCAGACTCCCTGCTGAGCAGGGAGCCCGATGTGGGACTCGATTCTGGGACTCCAGGATCATGACCTGAGCCGAAGGCAGTTGTTTAACCAACTGAGCCACCCAGGCGCCCAACTTACTTGACTTTAAGTAAACCCAAGAGGAATAAAAGCTTAAACTTTAATGCTGGTAACTTTCAAGTCATGTCTAGTTTAATTAAACAGAGTTGTTTAATTATTTTTCCAGATCACATGAACTTCAAACATTTGAGTTAGTTTCTGTCCTTCTGAGAGTTTTAGAATGCCCTATCCTTACAAGCACTTGCCTTCAAACCAACTAAATAGAGCTCTTTCACAAATTAATTTTAGCACTATCATCCAGAGGTAGAAAAATATCTCACATTTACAACATATATATACAACATACAATATATATACATATATATTGTATTACACCATACAACATAATATATATATTTGGACACACACATAAACACACAGACATGCAAAGACCCCATAGTTACTGATATTTGTGGAGAAGATTTTTCAGATTTGTATTTGCCCCAGGAATTAATCTTAAGGAAGTTGGGCTGGAGTTTGGGTACAAAGGCCACTTTCCCTTCTTGAGCCCTTCAATCTCAGGTGATTGTAGGCTGTGTTTACATTTCAATGACATGATAAGATTTATAACTTCAAGGGACAGAGAGAGAAATGAAAGTTCAAGAAGGACTTTGGTTTCCTAAGGCCAAGAATTTATACTCAACTGTTGGAGCTTGGAGATAAACAGGAGAAATTTGTGGGTTGGTAAAGGAATGGATGAACTTTGAATTGCCTCTAGAGCTGCCTTTCTCGTTTTGCAAAAATTTGTGAGATAAGGGGCAGTTAGTTGCTTTCAATTCCTCAGAGAACTGGGTTGTAAGTTAAATGACATTATTTTCAACTTGCTTCTTTCCCTCTGGCTGCATAGTTCTACTTTTAAATATTTCTGGCAGTATCGAAGGAACCCCCGCTTTGGTGGAAGAGGGGTCCCCCAAGAGGGTGCAAATGATACTTACCTTCCTAAATCTCGAGTCCCTCCCAATGAGAGCCAAAGAAAGAACCAACAATCCGCAGGTCCCCGAGGTAGGCAGAAAGCCCAGCCGAATTATGCAGGTGATGCAAATGGTACAAACAAGAAGTCATTAGCTGTCTCTGGGACCGAAGTGATCAATAACCAACAGGTCTGGATTTGGAAAGCAAGGGACAGCGCGCAGGACTATTTTCCTCTCTCAACTGGGCATTACAGACTCTGAAGAGCTGATTCTGGTAAGAATTTTCACCCTCTGCTGGTTCTGTGATCTGCCAGTTACCCCCTGGCTGTTTAAGGGAATAACATAGCAGTTTACCAGAAATTCCTTAGTTTTGTCATTTCTGGGAGGGTCCCTTATGGAGGCCCTCCTTTGAAGGTAGATATGAGGGTGTGTGTAAGGCCATTAACTTGGTGGACCTCTGGTTACAGTTGTGTAGTCTTCTGAGTGGGAAGACAGTTCAGCCAGAGGATTACTAGAAAGAACACTCAAAGGAGGAAAGGGTGGAGCAGTAGGAGTTCTGTCTTGGAGTCTTTTGTTTTAGCTATCTCTTGCATCTTTAATTTTTCATTAGGCTTTTGCAATGAATCTTTCCATTTTTTGGAAACTGCTTTGGAATTTTGAAACCTTTTGGAGGCTTGCTTCAGCTTGCCAATTCAAACAGTTTTCCTGTTCTGTTTAATTTGGGAAGCCTTGCCTCAAGTTAATGTTCTGAAATGATCTTATCTAGTTGGAACATTTCCCTTAACCATTGTATTGCTAGGTTCTAATTCCCCTGAGGCCTCGCAGTAGCTTGGGAGGACCCCAGCCGCAAATGGAGTTAACCCGCATTTCTGTCCGGCCTTATTTTGGGGTCCCCAGCCTGACAGTTACCAAGCCAAGCTCTTCAGGACACAGAACAAGCTTAGTGAGATTTTGCTGTCGCTTGTGAGATACCTGCAACTTCGAGGACTCTAGTCCTTCGACGTAAAATAAGCAGAAGGTGGCCTTCTAAATTCTAGAATTTAAGGATCCCATTAGCAAAGACTTGGGGTTTCTTGGAGCCTGACTAATACCTACAAGGGATTGCCACTGGGTTGGGGATTGTACCTGTTTTAGAGAGTACCTTGCTGCTCGGAAGTTTTCTTGAGGTTGGCTAGGGACCTAGACTGTCTGACCTGTTCCATGACCAGCTTACCCATTACGACAGTCTTCTCGAGGTGGTGAGCTCTAATAGCCTTTAAATGCTTGACCAGTGCCTGCCAACTTTCTCAGCTTTCTGGCCTCTGAGATTCCCATTAGCAATAGCCTTTAGCTACACAAGATAAGATAAACAAACACGTATACCTTAACATATGGGCAGTAACCAAGAGATGTCGCTGAGTCCTGGCCACAGGAAGGTCCTGTGCCTCTGGGCACTGGCTCTCCTGGAACCTTGGACTGGGGGAGGGGTTGAACCAGCAAACCCCGAGGAATGGGGACTGTGGACTGATTCCAAACAACATGGAGAACTCCAGCAGCCACCAACAGTTCCCAGTGTGGAATCCAGGGACAGAGCAGAGGGTTGCGGTTTCCACTCCCCGGGGAATTGTGGTCTGAAAGGCTGGGGGCTTGGCGCTGGTAGACCCTTCTGCCGGCTCATCAGCTGGGCTCCGGGCAGTGCAAGCTGACCTGCCCTGTAAAGGAAGGCCAGTTAGATTGGGAGCCTGAATGCAGAAAGAGCAGACCTCAAACCAAGAGGAGCTTACGCACAGCTCTTGGAAATGGCCAGCAGGACCGTGAACTCAAAGAGTTCACAGGGTACCATTCCCGTGTTCTCATCATCCCCAAATGTCTCCAGGAAATTCGTTTTGGATCTCATCACTGCCAGCCAATCTGTGAAATAACAAAAATTCAACCAAGTAAATGTTAAAAATCTAATTCATGAAGCGGGCAGCATCCTATCTAGAAAGTAGGAGGAGTTTCAAAGGGCTCTGGAAAAGGAAACGTTTTTAAAGGTAGAGAGGGAGCAGAAAAAAAGGAATTATTAGTAAAGAATCCATTATTTTAGAAAAGGTCACCCTTCTACGGGGAACGATCAGTAAAGGGGTCTATCAGTAAATTTCCTAGCGTTGACAGGGACATTTCCATGTTGACTGGTTAAAGATTACATTCCTGGGGAGTTGTAACTGCAGTTAGCTTATGTGTTAAATCTTGGTTTTCTGATGGGGCCTTAACCTAAGTGATGCCATCTTGGGCCCATGGTTTTCTTTTTAACACTAGGCTTGACAGAAATTGGGTTGCCTTCTCTGCGCAGAGCAGGATCAGGCTTGTCTGGAAGTAGACGGACCTTTTTAAGGCCTTAATGCCACAAATCCAGAGTTCGCATGTTTTGGGAGAGGGGTGTCCAGGGTTGGAATGTTCTGGGAGGACAGACGTGGGAAGTTTTAGGTCTCTGTAGATTCCTTTTAGGAACCTCTGGGGCTATATTTCAGCTTGTTTGGCTCAGCTGTAAAAGGCGTCCTGGGAGGTCAGCAGATGAGCTTTGAGAATTTACAAAACAAAAGAGAAAGAGATAAAACACCACCCTGTGTGGGGCTTGACCTTTGGAATGGCATCCAGAGCTGGGGAGACCAACCTGCCTACTGCTGGCAAGTCGGGACCCTTCCTTTCTGCCAGCTCAGCTGTTGTTGGGGGCCATGATCTCGGGCAAACCATTTCCCCTCTCTGGGTCTCAGGGTCCCCAGATAAGGTGGGGGTTAGGCCTACCAGGCTTCAAATGATGGGATTCCATGTGGACAGCAAGGTGGGGGGGCTCTAATGTGTCGCTCCTGGCCAATCCCAGCCTTTGCATCTGTGTGCACTGTTTGTATTCCCTTAGAATTAACTAACTCGTAGGAATGTTACTGATAATTACCCTTCTCTCTGTTTTTATTGTTACTTGAAGATGCTCACTAAGTATTTGGAGAATGAGGCCTGGCAGATGTCTGCGACTTGGAGGGTCAGATTCAGTATTGGATTGAGCCCACAGCTGGTTTCTTGTGGGGCCTTGGTGCCTGCTGTGGGCACTGGGCCTGTGTGTTATGGAGCATTCTGCCTCCTCCCCTGGCTCTTCTGGGGCAGGCACTCAAACCCCTGGCCTGCTCCTGGGAGGAGTGGCTGCTGAGACCTGCACTGTTCACATCCTCAGCAGATGGAGCAGCCTGGGGGCACCAGCCTGAAGCTGCCCAGAGGCAGGGAGGGGGGGCTCCAGAAGCGAGGGTGCAATGGACGGCTCGCTGAGGAGCCCACAGCTGCAGTGTCCGGCACAGCAGCCCAAGCAGGAGACATTTAATGACCACGAGCATCAGGCATCGCTCTAATCCTTCGAGGCCCATCTCAGAGTGCACCTCTTCTTTTTTTTTTTTTTTAATTTTTATTTTTTAAGATTTTATTTATTTGCGAGAGAGAGAATGAGAGACAGAGAGCATGAGAGGGAGGAGGGTCAGAGGGAGAAGCAGACTCCCCGCCGAGCAGGGAGCCCGATGCGGGACTCGATCCAGGGACTCCAGGATCATGACCTGAGCTGAAGGCAGTCGCTTAACCAACTGAGCCACCCAGGCGCCCTGGAGTGCACCTCTTCTATGCAAAACTCTGTGCAAGCCAAAAAAAGGAAAAAAGGTCCTCAGCTTGACCGGAACTCTTCTCGGACTCACATAGTTCAGACCAGCTAGCCTATGATTCTCCACTGTCTTGTATTTAATAATTTCAGGGCTTTTTCAGTGGGTTCCCAGAGAGGATATGCTCCCTCCAGGGCTTCATGTCCCCTGCCTGTAGAAGCAAGGGAGCCCCTTACAGAAGTACTGAGGCGGGGTGCGTCCATGGATTTGGCAATGACTCACGTTCACTCCCCACCGCCCAGCCGCCCCCGAGCCCTGAGAGGCCTGACTTGTGTGTCCTGCCCACACCTCCCTCTTCTCTCCCCGTTCCGTTGTTCCCAGTATGTGTCTTTTCATTGCGCCATACGCTCAGCTTTTTCTTGCCTCTGCTGGCTTTTTTTTTTTTTAAAGATTTTTATTTATTTATTTGTCAGAGAGAGAGAGAGCACAAGCAGGGGGAGCAGCAGAGGGAGAGGGAGAATCAGGCTCCTCACTGAGCAAGGAGCCCGATGTGGGACTCGATCCCAGAACCCTGGGATTATGACCTGAGACAAAGGCAGACGCTTAACGACTGAGCCACCCAGGCGTCCCCTCTGCTGGCTTCTTGATGGAAGTTTCACACGGAGATTTCCTCTCTTGCATCTGCTCTAGGAAGCTATTCTCTCCGCTTCTGCCTGGCAGAATAGTTACTCTGTTGGTGCACTCCAGCATGGCTGTGGTCATTGGGGATTCTCCTGTGAACTTACTACACAGCTCCACAGACTTTAAGGGGCAGTCCCAGGCCAGGCCCCCCAGATGTTTTTGAGTCTCCCCAGTGCCCTCGGGCTTGGTGGCTAAGAGCGAGTCCCATCAGACAGGACGATCCGGGATTGGCCACAGAGCCAGGCCGTGAGTCTGGCATCTGGGCAGCCATCATCTTGGCATGACCACCACTAGCACTTTTTTTTTTTTTAAGATTTTTTTATTTATTCATTCCAGACACAGAGATACAGAGAGAGAGAGAGAACATGAGTAGGGGGAGAAGCAGAGGGAGGGGGAGAAGCAGGCCCCCCGCCGAGCAGGGAGCCTGATGCGGGGCTCGATCCCAGGACCCTGGGATCATGACCCGAGCTGAAGGCAGACGCTTAACCATCTGAGCCACCTAGGTGCCTCATCCCACTAGCATTTTAATGGAATGACATATCCATTACACATCCTCTGCATGTTTTATTTTTTTTTAAGATGTATTTGAGAGACAGTGAGCACGCGGAGGGGGAGGGGCAGAGGGAGAGAGTCTTCAAGCAGACTCCCCGCTGAGCTCAGAGCCTGCCCAGGATTCTATCCCATGACCCTGAGATCAGGACCTGAGCTGAAACCAGGAGTCAGATGCGTAATCCACGGCACCACCGAGGCGCCCCTGCATATGTATTTTAAAACCTAGTTATTTTTTTTTTTAAAGATTTTATTTATTTATTTGACAGAGAGAGACAGCGAAAGCAGGAACACAAGCAGGGGGAGTGGGAGAGAGAGGAGCAGGCTTCCCGCTGAGGAGGGAGCCTGATGTGGGGCTCGATCCTGGGATCATGACCCGAGCCGAAGGCAGATGCCCAACGACTGAGCCACCCAGGCGCCCCTTAAAACCTAGTTATAAGGCAGTGTACAATAGCTTATAGTGGTTCTTGTCTCTTTATAGTTAACATTTCTGGCTTACGGGTATTTCTCTTTTCACCCTCTACTATGTCCTAGAGAAAACTTGGAGTCGCTTCGTACCCCTGTAGAGAATTCTTCCTCCTATGTGTTCTAAAACTGTCATTTAGAGAGCTCAAAGGGGCTAAAGATGACCATGTCCTTCATAACTTGGCTTGACCTCACTTGACATCATCCCTCCAGCTGGAGGTCTTGTTCTCTCCACTGACCATGTCCAGTGAGAACAGAGTGGTGGGTCCAGGCTCAGGTACGGGAGCTCACACCCGTGATGGACACACAGCAGCCTGTAGAACAGAATTCTCCTCCCTGGCAGATCGCCCTGGCTCAGGGCTGGGCAGATGTGCACCTTGTCAGGCTCGAGCTGTGTCCAGGGACCAGACGCAGGCTGGGGAATGACCCAGGCAGACGGTCGGTGCATGACCAGGCTGGGGTGCTGCTCGTCGCAGGATGCTGCTGGTTCTCCCTAGAGATGCAGGCCTACCTAGAGCCCTGGGGGATGGTCGGACTGGGGTCCTGGCTCCCACATCCCATTGTTTCCCAGCCCCAGGCCCACGGTCAGAGCAGGCACAGATCTAAAGACTAGCTGGGCTGTGAGTTCATCTGTACTGTGGGCCTCAGCTCCTGGTGACTTCGCTTCTTCTTGCAACCTAGAAATGCAGTGGGACTTCGTGTGTGTGTGCGCGCGCCCATGTGTGTGAATAACCAGCATAGCTTGCTCCTTGCTCGCGGTATCAGCATGTTCCCTCATTCTGTAGTTCCTGATCTCATCTTGTCTGATATCTAAAAAGGCTCCTGAGAAACTGCATGTTCAAAGCACAAGTCTGGCTTTTACTTCCGTCAGAGTTCCTTGTTTCTACAACGCTTCGGGCCCCTCGAATGTTGTCTGCGGGCACCCTTCTCATTAGTTGCCTTTGCTCTAACTTACTGGAACACGGCAAATGGTGGGGAGGGCGGATGTTGTGGTGCCTGGGCAGACAGGGCCTTGTCTCCAGCACTGGCCATGCTCCCGAAGAGTTTTGCCTCCGTCAGATGCTTGTTCCTTTACTGAGGCTCTCACGTGAGAGGCACTGGGGCATACAGGGAGTCCAAGGCAGCGTTCCTGTCCCCAAAGAAGCAAGGCTAGGGCCCAGGACACGGATCTCCCATGTGTCTTTGCTCTGTCTCTGTCCCAGCTGCTCCCCACAGCCCTCAGGCCGCACTGGTTCTGGCCCCATCAGCCGAGGTCAGGAAAGGGTGGCAGAATGCGAGCAGCTCCCTGCAGCCCTTGCTCTGTGGGCATCTGGGGCCTCTGAAATGAATAGGGTCTGGAGTGGAGAAGAGGAGCCCCACGGGCTCCAAGTGTCCCGAAGGTGAAGGGTGGGCAGTTCCATGGTTGCTGACTCATCCCTGCTGCCCCAGACTCTGTCCCTGGCCCCTTCTCCCTGCGCCCTGAGCCGGCAGGGGCGGGGGCTGGCGCAGGGCCCGGAGCCTCAAGGGGCCTTGACGGGTGCAGCTCAGAGCGGGTCTAACGCTGGGCTCCCTGGCTTGGGGGCTTTGCTTCTGCCGGTTTTCACTGCGGAGAAATAAAGAGCAGTGTCCTTGGCCAGAGGGACTTCCAAATACCTGCACTGGGACTGGCATTGGCCAGCAGGTGAAAGAGAGTTTTGTCCCCCACCTGTAGTCCGAGGTTCTTTACTGCTGGCTCCTTCTCTCCCTCTCTTCCCAGGAGGCGAGGAGGACCAAGAGGGGCCGACTTTGCTGAGAGAAGCATCTGTGAGATGCTGAGTGAGAAAGGGGCTGGGACAGCACAGACCTGTGGTGCCACCTAGGGGACAAGTGTCCCCGGTCTCGCGGCTGGCGCACACAGACTCCTCATTGCAAGTCAACCCGATTAATAAAACCCCGGATTCACTTTAAGAATAAAAAATGGGGGGGAGGGGCACGCCTGGCTGGCTCAGTGAGTTAAGCGTCTGCCTTCAGCTCAGGTCATGATCCCCGGGTCCTCGGATCGAGCCCCATGTTGGGATCCCTGCTCAGAGGGAAGTCTGCTTCTCCCTCTGCTCCCCGCACCGCCCCCCCACCCCGTCATTCTCTCTCTCCCTCAAAGGAAAAAAAAAAAAAAAAGGGAATAAAAAAAGAGATGAAGAGAAAGGGAAAGGGGAGTCATTGTTCACTTCATGAAAATAATTTCAATTATTTCTCATTTACAAAGGCATTCCTTTTAGAGTACCTTTAAAAATGTATGCTCCCATCCTACATTTTAGTGATAATTGATTTAGTAAAAAATCTACAATTTTTTTCCATGAAGGTAGAAGAGATAGCACTTATTATGTAGAGTGAGGAAAAACTATACAAGAATTGGATCAGTCTTCCGAAAGGCAATGCAGATATACTTGGTTTTATATATTATTCTCATTCTTATTTAAATTTTTCTTTAAGTCATGAAAATGAAAACCAAGGAGTGTTAATAGAAGGAAAAATTGTTCTTCTCTTGTTTGGATCCATCTAGGGTAGAGGCCACTAATTCTTGATCAAGTCCCACTTAAATGCCAACGACTTAGAGATATGGCTCTGTCCCACACGCCAGACTCCTTCCCCCAGGTGCCCGCCCAGCGTCTCCACTTGGATGCCTGAACCAAACTACTGAACCTCCCCTGGCCTGCTCCACCTGCAGCTTTCCCATCCCTGTGGCTAAGAAGCCCAGGAATCATCCTTAACTCCTTTCTCTACCACCCAACAGCCAAGCCAGGAGGAAATCTCAAATTTCCATCTTCAGAATATAAACAGTGTCTGGCAAGTTCTCACTGCCCTGTTGCTGCCTCTAGGTCTGAGACAGTGCCGTTTCTTGACCTGGATTACCACGGTAGCATCCTGACCGGCCTCCCTGCTTCCCACGTTGTCCCTCCACAGTTCATTTCAACAGGGCAAACTGAGGCATCCTTCTTATAAGTCAGGTGATGTCTCTCTTTGACTCAAAAGCCTGCAGTGGGTCCATTTTACTCAGAATAAAAGCCAAAGTTCCTACAATGGCTTCTCAGGCCCCACATGATATGCACCCAGGTACTTCTCTGGCTCATCTCCAACCCTTCTCCATCTTGCTCCCTCTGCTCCAGTCACACTGGCTCTTTGCACACCAAGTGCACTCCTGCTTTAGGACCTACTCTCCTCCCAGATTCTGCATGGCCAATGATCACCTCCTTTAAGTATTTGCTCAACTGTCAGGAGAGTGAGGTGTCTACCCTGACCAAATCCAACAATCCATACTGAAACAGTATTTGCTCAGTTTTCTTGAACTTGAGGTGGTCATTGACATGTACTTTGGTTAATTAAAAGTAGGGCGCCTCTATGTCACAGTTTACACTTGTTGCCCCAGGGTTCTAGTAATAGCATCCCCTTCTCTTCCCAATAATCAATATATCATTTATTAGTATCAAGACTAAGTTCAATAATTTGCTCCTTGGACATTTATCTCAGAATGGATTATGAACATCACTTAACAAAGTTAAACTGGTTTTCAAATTTAAAAGAATAATACAAGACAATTCAACTACACCAAGAAATAAACAATTCAACTTAAAAAATGGGAGAGGGACTTAAAATAAGACATTTCTTCAAAAAAAGATGTAGGAATGGCCAATACGCACGGGCAAAGATGCTCGACATCGCTGATCATTAAGGAAATGCAACTCAAAACCACAGTGCGGTACCCCTCACACCCATGAGGATGGCTAGTCTAAAAAACAAACAGAAAATAGCAAGTATCAGTGCAGGATGTGGAAAAATTGGAACCCCTTGTACAAGGTTGATGAGAATGTAAAATGGCACAGCTGCTATGGAAAACTGTTTGGCAAGTCCTAGAAATATTACAATCAGGGTTACCGTAGGATCCAGCAATTCCACTTTCGGGTACATGCCCAAAAGAACTGAAAGCAGGGCCGTGAATAGATAATCGTCCCCCCTTGTTTATAGTAGAATTCTTCACAAAAGCAACCCAAGTGTCCACGGATGGATGGAAGGATAAACAAACACGGTCTATACGTACAATGGGATATTCTTCTGTCTTAGAAAAGAAGGCAGTGCTGACATGTGATAGGACATGGGTGAACCCCGAGGGCTCGATGCTGGGTGAGATAATCCAGGCACAGGATAGCTCCTGTATGATTCGCTTTCTGTGAGGGGCCTGGAGTGGTCAGATTCTTAGTGGCAGGAAGGAGAATGGTGCTTGCCGGCGTGGGGGTGGGGGGCAGCAGGGAGGGGGGCAAGAGAGTCTGTGTTGAACGGGGGCAATGTCTCAGCTCTGCAAGACAGAGTCCCGGAGATGGAGGCGACCGGCGGTTGCACAACAGTGGGAAATGTATTTAAGCCACTTAAAAATGGTTAAGATGGTAAATTTTATGGTATGTGTATTTTTCCTCAATTGAAAGATTTTTAAAAATCCAGGAAATGACAGGAAAGGATCAGCTGAAGTTAAAGCAGTATTTATTCCATTTTTCTTGCAATCATATTAATCTAAGGCATACGTGGTAATTACATGGCAAGAGAATACAATTTCTTTTAAGGCCTCTGTAGTTGGATTTTTGTGCAGAAATACATCTTTGCCTCATTATCCCTTAATCACACTCAGACACTTGCAGTAGAGGGCACGTCTGGTTTTGCAGCTGCTCCGAAGGCCACCTGCTTTGCTGTGGCCTGACCCAGCACGGTACGAGGGGACCTCGCTGGGCCCCCTGCCCCTCAGGCCATGCTCTCGATGATAACGGCAATGCCTTGGCCACCTCCAATGCAAGCTGATCCAACAGCGTATTTCCCGCCCCGACGCCTAGAAGAGAAAGCAGTGGCTGAAATCTACTCAAATAAAAAACGGAGCTAATTAGAAAATTAACGACACAGAAGTAATAATGGTCACATCTGCATTATTCATTCTCATTCAGCTCAGCGTCTCAATCGTTTCCCCAATCCTCAATCTTGGTTTATAGTCACAACACAAGGAATTCAGAAAACTGAATATATTTATTAAGAGAAAGTAGTAACACAGAAGAGAGAGGCTGAAACAGATCTAGAAGCTGAGGTGTGTTGTGAGAAAGGAGAGAGGCCAGGTTGTCATGGGGATAAAAAGGAAGCTGAAGAAGGGGGAGTGAGCGGCCAGCCTCTTTGATTTTTATATAGATTCCGATTTTCATGGCACCTTAGTGGAACTGCAGTCAGTGAAGTTCGCCCATGTGAACGGGTAGGTGATTTGGAAGCATTTCATGTCCCTTTCATAAAAATTAGACTCCTCTAGACCACGGTCTATTCTCGCTCCTCAATCCGAGAGAAAAGCACCTGGGAACTTTTTGGTGCACATCACTCATTTCAACTCCGTGAATTATTAAATGAAGGGTGCCTGGGTGGCTCAGTCAGTTAAGCCTCTGCCTTCAGCTCAGGTCATGATCCCAGGGTCCTGGGATCGAGTCCCACGTCGGGCTCCCTGCTCAGCGGGGAGTCCGCTTCTCCCTCTCCCTCTGCCTGCCACTCCCCCTGCTTGTGTTCTCTGTCAAATAAATAAATAAAATCTTTAATTAAAAAAAAAAATGAAACGAAATGAATTCCATTTACCTTAACCTAATAGGAGCCAGAGTGACTTTTCTGGCCTGACGTATTTGGTTTTGTTTGCTTCTTCCTAATAGAGCAAAATGGTCCAAAATACACTGTACCAGAAGGAGGAGCTCTTGTATCAAAACTGAGAAGTATCAGACACGCAGAAGGGCTCTTCTGGAACCCTGGCACAAGTGACGGAAACACTTAGCTCAGACCCAAACTAGCAGTTTGCTCAGGTTTCTTAAATGACAGCATCCAGCTCAGAATCCTCCCAATATTTTGTTTGTTCTCCTAAAGAACTGTATCTCGGGGCGCCTGGGTGGCTCAGTCGTTAAGCGTCTGCCTTCCGCTCAGGTCATGACCCCAGGGTCTGGGATCGAGCCCCACAT
>NC_138381.1:22316964-22326182 GCF_054177405.1 Leptonychotes weddellii | reverse complement strand
AGTCATCTGTAAGGTCAGCCCAAAAGGGGTGCCCCCAAGTAACTTGTTCCTGGTGAGAAGCAGTACAGGGGGATATGAGGAAGAATGGAAAATGCTGGACTGTTCTGAGGAAACCCAAATCCATGCGTTTTTACCCAAGATGGCAAATATGAAATGCAACAATTTCTAGTAAATACCTTAACTCGTGAACCAGGTGCGCCGTAATTCTTGTTCCAGATCCTCCCAGGGGATGACCCAAAGCAATGGCTCCACCATTCACATTGGTTTTACTTGGGTCAAGATCCAAACTCTTCTCGACTGCTAAGTATTGAGGAGCGAAAGCTTCATTCACCTAAAAATCATCAAAACACAGATAAAAATCCTTGTTCATAAGTTGATTTTTACTGAGAATTGTCCAGTCCTACTGATGACTACTTTTGCTCTTTTTCTCCTATTTAAACTACCTGACGATGTTATTTCAATTTATCTTCAACCACTCTTTGTAAAGATAACAGGTTTGAAAATGGGTGTATTTAAGTCAACTGCATCCCTTGGAGAAAAGAAATCCTCAGCAATGTTATAAATGGGTACCTAGTAGAGACAGTGGGAGGTGGCCTACGGGTTCTGGAGCCAGAGGGATGGCTCAAATCTTGGCTGTATGCATGTTCTTTAAGCTCTTGACACTCGAGGTTCCTTCAATAGTAAAATGTGACTGTAGTACATCCTAGGAGTTATTGTCAAGGTTAAATGAAATCATGGGTATTAAGTGTCCGGTGTATTTCCTGACACATACCAACCATTCAGTAGATGGTTGCTCCTAGTATTATTATTATTAATATTATTATTATTATTATTATTACTACTACTATTATTATTATTTCCCAGTACTACTAGCCTTTCTTCTAAGAAGAAACTGACACACAACCAAGGATAAACCTTCAGAACCAGATACATAGAGGAATGGTTACTGTGCTGAAATTTGGCAGATCTGAAAAGTATCATATTGTATTTACTTAACAAGGTTGGCTATGAGAATTACCTTCCTTCAAGTTCATAGCACTATAGTTTCATATGATCTTAGCTAGAAAATTTTATAGGTAAGAAAATTGATTTTTTTTTTTTTAAAGATTTTATTTATTTATTTGAGACAGAGAGAATGAGATACAGAGAGCATGAGAGGGAGGAGGGTCAGAGGGAGAAGCAGACTCCCTGCCGAGCAGGGAGCCTGATGCGGGACTCGATCCCGGGACTCCAGGATCATGACCTGAGCCGAAGGCAGTCACTTAACCAACTGAGCCACCCAGGCGCCCGAAAATTGATTTTTTTTTTATGATTTTATTTATTTATTCGAGAGAGAGCACGAGAGGGGAGAGGGTCAGAAGGAGAAGCAGACTCCCCACTGAGCTGGGAGCCCGATGCGGGACTCCGGGACCGTGACCCAAGCCAAAGGCAGCCACCCAACCAACTGAGCCATCCAGGCACCCAAGAAAACTGATTTTAAGAAAGGTAACTTTTACAGAGTCGAGATCAAAATCCAGCCTTGTGTTCTTTCCTACTGTATTTTGTGTTTTTCCAAGATGGTGCTTTGTTTGTCCTTAGGTCCTACATTATTTTTCCATTTTATATGGTCATGTTTAAGGCGGTACTAAGAGACCTGGAATATGAACTAACAAAACTAGGTTTTTGAACTGAGGAAAAACTACCACACGGTAATCAAAAGTCCCAAAGACAATCATATCAAGGTACTGAGAGCTATGTCCTTGAGTACATACACATCTATAAATGATTATGAACAGCTTTGCAGAGCTGACATAGTTTTAAGTGTGAAATCTAGAGTCAGAAATTCAGGGACATTATTTGCTAATATAAGTATGATAATTAGGCAGCCCCCTTGAGGGTCTAAGCATGGAAGAAGAGCTATAAGGATAAGCTGTCTGTCTAAAACCATGGTTTCCTGGGGGCGCCTGGGTGGCTCAGTCATTAAGCGTCTGCCTTCGGCTCAGGTCATGATCCCAGGGTCCTGGGACCGAGCCCCGCATCGGGCTCCCTGCTCAGCGGGAAGCCTGCTTCTCCCTCTCCCCTTGCTTATGTTCCCTCTCTCGTTGCCTCTCTCTCTCTCTCTGTGTCAAAATAAATAAATAAAATCTTTAAAAAATAAAAAAAATAAAACCATGGTTTCCTCTCTGAGAGATTACCACAGAGGAGATCACACCTGTGCCGAGTGAGAAGCCCCCTTCTCTACCAATTTAAATAAAGAGATTCCCTTTGTTATATTAGTGATTTCCCAATGTCAAGTAGCATTATGTTTAATTACGTAAAATTTTCAAATCGTCCCCAAATGTAAAATGTATATTATTTATTTCTCACCCACTTATATAATATTCAACTCAATTCAACAAGCACATAGGTAGTCTAAAATGCAATATTCTTATAAGGTTCTAAAAAGTTTCGAGGAATTCATATTTCAGTAGGAGAAATCAGACTGCTTTAATTCTTCGAATATACATAAAGCATTTTAATCAGGTAGAGAAAAGTACTGACCCACAGCACGTAGCAAAATTAATACTTAGATGCACATCATTTGGAAAGGCACGGAAACAAAAAAAAAGCTGCAAAATACCAAATTAAAGCCATTTATGCTATAGAAATGGCTTATTCATGTAAAATAGTGTAACACTTACTTCTACCAAATCCATGTTTATTGGTGGTTTATTCATGTAAAATAGTGTAACACTTACCTCTACCAAATCCATGTCCTTAAGACTCTGTCCTGTTTTCTTCAGTACCCCATTGATGGCAGGGACAGGACCTATATAAGAACAAAATCAGTTTCATCTGATATTAAGTATCAAATTTCTCCTTTCTTACTGAACAGGTAAGGAAGAAATAATGTAACAGTTATTAGTAGCCACAAATCTTACTACCTTGATAGCACATTATTCAAAGATGTGACAATAAAAAAACAGAAAACAGCCAAAGTGAAAAGCTGGTTGTGCAAAATTGTAAATGAGCGGCTCACATGGAAAGTTCTACCGGAAATGGCTTTAAGAGTTCAGAGAGCCAAAGGAGTCCTCTATGGGGCTTTGCAGTCATTTACAGATCATGCTTCATAACAAAAATCAAGTCAGACTGAGGGCTCTCCTGGGACACAAATCACATGCATTCCTAGTAGAGAAGCGGCTGTGGCCACTTTCTAAATTTTCAGGTCCATCGACACAAAAGGCGGCAGCATCTCCACATGGGCACAGCAAGGCAGGAAGCCACAAGGCACTTCAGGGAAAAGATACCGGAAGCAAAGAAGTGTTTATGATGACAATGGTAGGCAGATTTTTTTTTTTTTAAGATTTTATTTATTTATTTGAGAGAGAATGAGAGACAGAGAGCAGGAGAGGGAGGAGGGTCAGAGGGAGAAGCAGACTCCCCGCCGAGCAGGGAGCCCGATGCGGACCTCGATCCCGGGTCTCCAGGGTCGTGACCTGAGCCGAAGGCAGTCGCTTAACCAACTGAGCCACCCAGGCGCCCATGGTAGGCAGATTTTAAACAAAACAAAACCCCCACTGCAGAAATGCAAATCTACCTAATAAGACTTCCGAAACTTCAGCTCCCAACTTACTGATGATCACCGATGACAGTTTAATGCTGCTCAAAATTTTTAAGTATATTGGTATTTTTTCCCAAAAGGTAAAAAAACTGGCTGAAGATTATCTACTTCACTATCTATTCTTAGAGAATGAAACTGCCATAAATGTCTAAAAAATGTATGTGTTACTTTCTATTGAATTTAAGTAGTCAAATATTCTGCAACAAGTTTCAAAAATATGCCTAAAGTAATAGGGGAAATCGGTCTTTACAAGAAAAGCATAATGCAATCTAAATACAATGTACTTTGTCACCTAGTTAAAATGTTCTTTGGACAACAGTCTGCTTACTGGTGGAGGGCATCCAGTTAGCCCTTTTCAATCTGGCTACCGATTTAACATAGAACCTAGTTCCAGATTCTCTTTGTATGTCTAAGGCACAAAAATAGGATAGAGAGTCAACAGCAGAGCATCGGTTAGTTGGCATGGTCAGGGGATGAAGTATCCTATAGGGATCAAAAATACACAGAATTAAAAGCCGAGGGTGTCAACTACACTCTACACAACTCCTTGTCTTCATATCCATAGTACGCATGACTCAAGGGCATTCTTGTTAACTTAGAATCGTTACAGTCAGTTGTTACAATACACTGGGCCACAACCTGAGTTTTAAAGGATTGTTCCCGTAACATTTTTACTGGGACTCAGAAAGTTATAGTATTTTTGTTGGGAAAAGGAGACCTCATTTCTAGTCCTACCACTAATAGCTATGTGAGCTTGGGCACCTTTTTTGGGCTTAAGCTTCTCATCAGAAGTGGCTTGAACTGGTTTTTAACCATTGGAATCCTTTCTACAAATAAAGCCCAGTAAAAGATAAAACCAGAGCTGCTACAGCTGCAGAGGTCTGAAGTTTCACCCACCACTGCCACCACTGGGGAGTTCCAGGGAGCGCTGTCTTTCCATTTGTGTCCTTCCTGGGAGCCATTACTAGTCTCAAGTCCCAGCTTTCCTCCCTTTTCTGGGTCAGCAGTCACTCTTGCAAGGCTAAGGATTGCTTGATGTTGGATAACTACATAACCAAGGAAACTATTCTTAGAAATTGGATTGATGAATCAATCCCCACCACTCAATAACCACTCTCCCTTGTTTTCATTTGGGGCACTCCATGTAGTTACCTTGTTTAATCCTATACAACAACCGACAGACAGCTGTCTAGGTGAAGGGACATCTGACACCGAGACATTTGGCATTTATGGCTCTGTTCAAGCCCTGAGGGAAAAAAAAAACAATCCTTCCACCACAATGGTGTTCACTGTACTACAGGGCCAACATCCAGACCCTGGAAGAGAAGGAAGGAAAGCTACATTTTCTTTGCTCACTATGTTAATGTATCAGAACCTATTCAGCGAGGTTAGACTGAAAGAGAACTATAAAATAACTACTTACCTATATCAGATAAATTTGATTGATCATCAAAACCATCCAGATACACTTAAAAAAAACCCATATTCTCCAGGCTTTACCCTGGAGCTACTGAAACAAAATCTTTTGGGGTGGGGTGATGGGTAGATTCTGATGATCATTTGGGGTCTGGGAAACCACTGTTCTAGACACTGAAGTGATAAATGCCCTACCAATAGACAGACGTTTAATTTTTTAAGCTACCTTCCGTCTCTAAAACAAAAGCCATGTTTTACCAATAGCGAGTAGCTAAAAGCTAACAAGCTTTTAAGGCTGAAACATAGAAAAAATTGACTTTTAACGGATGGTTACATAGCTCGCAGTTTTGGTTAAAGTAATCTCAAACACAGTGAAAGTAACCCAATATGGACATGGCAGCAAATACGGTTGGGTATTAACTTAGTCCCAAATGAGCACACGTGGTATTACTTGAGGAGAACCTTGAGGCGTACACTGAAGGATCTCTGAGAACACAGGTCAGCAACAGGTCATCTCCCTTCTACCTTGGGACCTACTTCAAAACCCAATTAGTTAGTTGGAAAAGGCCTAACTAAGCTCATAGAAAAATCTCTAGACCCATCGAGAATCTGAACCTAGCCCTAGGGTATGCTTTTCTTTGGGGTATGAGGGTATAGGTGGGATAGGATAAAACCTCTCGGCACTAATATTTTTGTAAGTGAGACTCCTCATCAATTCTGCTTCCTGGAGAATGATGACAGAAATTATTAAAATTCAGCATCAGCTGAGGTTCCTAGGAGTGCAACCAGCAAAAAGCTCTTTGTTCTCCTTCTAATTCATATTTTTCAAGCCAAGAAAGACTAGCCCTTGAACAACACAAGTTTGAACTGAACAGGTCCACTTACATGCAGATTTTCTTGATAAATACAGTACAGTACTATAAATGTATTTTCTTACAGTTTTCTTAATAACATTTCCTTTTCTCCAGTTTACTGTAAGGATATAGTACATATATAACATACAAAATATGTGTTAAAAGCTTATGTTATGGGTAAGGCTTCTGGGCAACAGTAGGCTATTAGTAGTTATGTTTTGGGGGAAGCAACAGTTACACTTGGATTTCAACTGCATGACGGTTGGCACCCCCAGCCTCCATGTTGTTCAAGGGTCAATTATACACATTTGTAGGGTGTTCTCCTGCTAATCTTTGCCAATCGAGATACACTATAATTCATTTTCCTATTACGCCGCAGCTGAGCCAGGTGGGCATAACTGACTTCCGGGACAACACGGTAAGAAGAGCACTTGAATTAGAGAGGCCCGGTTCCCCTTCTGCCTCCATCACTTACTGGTCTGGAACTTGACAAGTCAACCTCCTTAAGCCTCCATTTTCTCCTTCACAAAGGGGTTGTGGGAAAGGGAAATGAGACACACCAGACCCCGCACGCAGAACACCCAGCATTCAGCCATCTCTGTTTGGCCCCAGGATCTCGCCTTGCCTGTTCTCTCATCTGGTCAGCACCTTGTAACTCTTCTGTTATACACGGGGGGCCAGTTTTAAATATCTCAAATGGACAGTGAGACGCGATTACTACCCACGAGCAGTTAACACGGTCTTGGTTTTCCTATTGTGCCAGGCACAGGTTTTCTAGATTTGCTTAAATGACTGATTACCAGTTTCCTTTTCTCCACAAGTGACCTTGATTTGGCTACCGTTTCAGGTATCTGAAGGCCAAAGATTTCTCTCTAGAAACTAACAGAACCAGTTTGTTTCACTACAAACTTACCAATACCCATGATAGAAGGATCACATCCGGACACAAAGTAGCCCACAATTCTTGCCAGTGGTGTGAAGTTATGTTTTTTAACAGCATCTTCACTAGCTATTATAACAGCTCCAGCACCATCAGATACCCCCTGGGGAACAAAAACAGAAGATTAACTAGAGGGCAGAAGGCCCCAGTCAATCAAGGTTTGGATTAATGGGGGTAGAGTTAGGACTGTGGTGGTGCGGAAGAAGCAGGGCCGCCGTCTGGGCTACGACCAACGTCAGTACTGCTCCGGTGGGTCAGACGCTGTTTGAGGCACAGGATCCAGCCTCACCAAGGGAAACCAGGAAATAATGTCCAGGAAAAGCTTATGTCCAGATGTGGGGAGATGTAAGAAATCTGATGAGTTGTATGCATCAGAAAAACCAACCAACCCACCCCTGAAAACTGAAATAATAACCGAGTAGATTTCCTTCTAGATTCCTCATCATATTCAGAACAGACTAAGAAACTGGAGGAGTATTATATGGGAGTTAAAATATTTTGTTTGGGACTATGACAACCCCAATTAACAGAATATGAACACTGCCCGGTTAAGCTAAATAGCCAGACTAGCCTGGGAAGTGGCCAAAAGAGACCACGTGACTACTGTGCACCGAACGCGTCAGCAAGAGTCCGAGATGATCTGTGGCGCCACCTACCGAGGCGTTCCCTGCGGTCACAGTTCCTTCTTTCTTGAATACTGGGGGGAGTTTATTTAACTGCTCCAGGGTTGTTTGGGGCCGAGCATGCTCATCCACCTGCATTGTCTGTTTCCCCTTTTTCGTCTTCACCTCAATTGGTACCATCTCATTATTAAAGTAGCCAGCATCATTAGCTGAAATAGGAGAAAGACCATCATAAGAATGGGAGAAAAAGAAGATACACGAAACAAAATCAAACACATCCTTCTCAATTTAATTTCCGCTCTACCCTTTCCTCACAGGCTACTTTAATATAAGCCTTTGTTACATGTACAGCTTACACTGCCTGTTGGAGGACTTAATATACTGCCATAAATCTATGCAAATGCATTCTGCATCTTCTTAAAATTTTAATTTTGATCTTTTATACTACAATTTTTTTTTTACAAGGTATCACTAGACTATTAGCAGTCCTTGTCCATTACAGATATAATAGCACGAGGTAAAATTTAATGTCTCCTTTAAACTTCTCTGGGTGAGAGAAGAAGTAATTTAAATGTTACCAAGTTGTACAATGACAACGTACTGTACACTTAAAATTTGTTAAGGGTCGGTAGGGTTGATGTTAAGTGTCTTTACCAAGGTAAGAAAAAAGAAGTTGTCTCTAAAAGAAGTTACCGATCCTGGGGCACCTGGGTGGCTCAGTCGTTAAGCGTCTGCCTTCGGCTCAGGTCATGATCCCAGGGTCCTGGGATCGAGCCCCGCATCGGGCTCCCTGCTCCGCGGGAAGCCTGCTTCTCCCTCTCCCACTCCCCCTGCTTGTGTTCCTGCTCTCACTATCTCTGTCAAATAAATAAAATCTTTAAAAAAAAAAAAAAGTTACCGATCTAGGTCACCAAGGGATCTATGACTGAAATTTAAGACAAGCAACCCGAAGAAATTCTGTGAGTGATTGCGGACACAGCTCTAAGTGAACCAGCTGACCTACTTCCATCCCCACAGACTAGAATGGACTACAGTAATCCACCGCTTCAGAAACAGGATACGCCGGGAGTGAGACCACCTTCCTTCTGATATCCCTTTACAACAGGCTACACACTTCCCTTATCTGGTTTTCACAACTCTTAGGGCAACAGGGGAGGCAAATCTTTTTTCTCTCTATTGTACAGATGCCCAGTGAATAAGTAACTTGGCTGAGGTCGGATAACTTGTATGCGGCAAAGACAGAAACAGAACCCATGACTCTTGGCCTCGGGAGCAGCACCCTCCCACTTTACATGTGTAACTGAAAAACACAGAGCATGAACTGGCTGGCTTCGGCTCCGTCCCACTTCTCCCTCTGAAACGCTAAGATGGACTTTATTCTCACTGTTCCAAGTATTTAATGCCCCTAAAGAAGAGTTGCTGCTCGTTTTTAATTGTTTCATTTAAAAAATCTTTTTCAGGAGACTAGTAAGTGTCTTCAACTCACCATACTGTCATGTTACCCACTTTGGACTGGTCTGACAGTAGTGTGGGGTGTTACACCAAGGGCACCTGGGCTCTGGCCGCGGACAGTTCCGAGTCTTCGAGTCAGGGCGCAATGATTCTCAGGAATGGGAGCAGGTAGGCACAAAAGAATACCCAATGGGTCCTTTCCAAACATACCATCCCTTCCTTGTGAACAGGATATGCCTCAGGGAGGAGGACACCCGCTCTGTCCCAGCAGCCCCTGCGAGCCATCGCCTCTCACAGTCTAACAGAGTCCTCCAGAGTAGAGTCTCCTACTGACGTCAGAACAGGTTCAGGAC
>NC_138381.1:22266303-22316864 GCF_054177405.1 Leptonychotes weddellii | reverse complement strand
CCGAGGTATAGGGCGCCTGGGTGGCTCAGTCGTTAAGCGTCTGCCTTCGGCTCAGGTCATGATCCCGGGGTCCTGGGATCGAGCCCCGCATCGGGCTCCCTGCTCCGCGGGAAGCCTGCTTCTCCCTCTCCCTCTGCCCCTGCTTGTGTTCTCTCTCTCTGTCAAATAAATAAATAAAATCTTTAAAAAAAAAAAAAAAATCTCTAAACCGAGGTATAACGGACATATTAGCTTCAGGTATACAACATAAGGATTCGATCTTTATGTACACAGGATTGCACGACGACCACCGCTTAAGTCTAGTTAACATCTGTCCCCATACATAGCTGCAAAAAACGTTTTTTCTTGTGATGAGAACTTTTAAGATCTACTCTAGTAGCGACTTCACACATGCGCTACAGTGTTCTGTAACTATGGTCACCATGCTGTACATTACATCCCCGGGACTGATTTTAGAACCTTTATTTTAGGACTTATGTTATTTTATAACTTTTGACTCCCTCCACCCATTTCACACACACACCCCCCCCGCCCCAGTTTTCTTCTGTAGATATTTCTAACGTCCAATCTCACTGACCAGCTTTCCACCTCTGCTGTGACTGCAGGGCGTACTTGTCACAGTCTTCTCTGCTTATATTATGTTTTGCAGCAAGATTCTCTGCAGTGATTCCCATGGGGAGTTGGACATGCTCATCTGTTAATCCTGACCACAAAGCATCTTCCAGCTATTAAAAGACATGAATAATAAAGTGATTAAAGCATATCTTCTGAAAGTAATATGCTATAATATCTTTACATTTAAATAACAGCTCCAATAAATGAAAGTAAAATTAGATTTTCTGATAGCATTTACTATTACCACTATTCATCTTTGGTTCTGGGACATTTTAAAAAACACCCAATGCACATGTTCTCCTCTCTCTCTTAACTGTAGAGCTCTAAAGAGAGGCGACAGCACTAAATGTGCAGGGAGAGGACACAGAAGTTTTCCTACAATAAAAAACGAGACCCCCAGGGCTCCTGGGTGGCTCGGTCGGTTAAGCATCTGCCTTTGGCTCGGGTCATGATCTCAGGGTCCTGGGATCGAGCCCCACATCAGGCTCCCTGCTGAGCGGGGAGTCTGCTTCTCCCTCTCACTCTCCCTCTGCACTCTCTCGCAAATAAATAAAATCTTAAAAAAAAAGAAATGAGGGGCGCCTCGGTGGCTCAGTTGGTTAAGCGACTGCCTTCGGCTCAGGTCATGATCCTGGAGTCCCTGGATCGAGTCCCGCATCGGGCTCCCTGCTCGGCAGGGAGCCTGCTTCTGCCTCTGACCCTCCCCCCTCTCATGTGCTCTCTCTCTCTCATTCTCTCTGTCTCAAATAAATAAATAAAATCTTAAAAAAAAAAAAAAAAGAAAAGAAAAGAAACCCCAAAGGCTACGTTTTGTAAGAAACCTAACACGGGGCCCTCATGCGATGTTTCCCTGTGGCCACCTCTGTGAACCAGGATTCTGAGCTCGGCAGCGGGAGTGTGCGTGAGCTCCTTCAGCAACAGAACAGCTGGTTCCGTCGACTACTGTGAGGAACCCCGTACACGTTCCTCGAAGAACAGAAGAGTTGTTACTTATTATCCAGTGAATCTCTGGTAAGTGTGCCCCTTCTGTGTCCTCTCCACTGTCTCATCACCTTCGAGTCACCGACCTGTCTTTCCCAAGGTGTTCTCAAATATACTTGGTGTCTAAAAGACTATCTCATATTTTCTAAGTCTTATTCTTTCCAACTTTCAAAAAGGCCAGGGGACAAACTGGGTGAACAGTGTAAACCAGTCAACGCTGTTGGGAAATGCTAACAACAGAGAATGTCATCAGCCCTTTCACATGGGAGCGACAGCACCCTAGTGTTCGGTATCAATATTGTCATACCCTTGTCATTCCCTCTCAAAGATGTGAAGATCAGTTTTCGTCGGACTGATCTGGGACAATATCGTCTATATTCAAAGAGAATGTTTAAAAAAAAATAAAAAATAAAAAATAAAAATAAAAAAGCCCCAAAAACCAACCAAACAAACAAAAAAAACCAAAGAGAACGTTTTCTGTGATGACGATATCTATTCAATGAAGACTGCTCCAGGAATAAAACTTCCATAAATCATGGTAAAGATTAAATTATTGGGTTTATCATTTATTCAGTAGAGAAATTAATTACTTCAACCTCTGCCTATCTTTTTATCTGCCTCTTCCCTTCATCTGTCTCCCCAGGTATTAATTCCATGACCAGAGGTGTGCTGAGATAAAGTCTATTTGGATTTTTTAAATGTGGGTTAAAATGTCAAAACTAAAAACCAAACTGGGGTTTTGAAAGTTTACAAATTTCAAGTCATTTGTATCTTGTAACGAAATTCATTTCAAAATTTGTTTTCTTGGGGCGCCTGGGTGGCTCAGTCGTTAAGCGTCTGCCTTCGGCTCAGGTCATGATCCCAGGGTCCTGGGATCGAGCCCTGCTTCGGGCTCCCTGCTCAGCGGGAAGCCTGCTTCTCCCTCTCCCACTCCCCCTGCTTGTGTTCCCTCTCTCACTGTCTCTCTCTCTGTCAAAATAAATAAATAAAATCTTTAAAAAAAAAGCAAAAAACCACAAAATTTGTTTTCTCTGTCCCAAAATGGTGTTATTAAAATTATTAGCATAAAAGCATGACAAATAATTTTTAAACATTTGAATGGTTCCAACCTTGAGATCTGATCCAAACTTGGTTCCAAAACGTATGTTTCTGACATAGTAGGGAGACTGGCTCATGTTTTCAGTTCCTCCACACAAGACAACTTCAGCATCTTTAACACAAATTTCCTATTTGAAAACGAATGAGCAACAACAACAAAAAACCTTTTATTGTAACAGAGGTACATGTTCAGCAGTAAACTAATAGTACATGTAATGATTTACACTCTCAAAAGGAAATACTTGTCAAGTAATTGTAAAGCGAATGCTCCAGCATCCATTCCCAAGATACAAGGGGGAAAAAACCTAACAGACTTCAATTGTGTGTGCACAAGTGACAAATTCTATCTACATTTTGGCAAGGAATGGTAATTCTGACCCTCAATATAAATCTTGAACATCAGCGGAGATATTAATGCCTGGCATAATATACAGATTGTTAGCTGAGGATAAAGAATAAATCCTTTAAGAAGATGGAAGTAGAATTTATCCCATTAATGGAGGAGTCTGAAGCAGACCACAGACTTACAAGAACTGGGTTAATCGAGGAGGCTCATAAAGAGAAAGCCATTTCATCCTTCTCACGCTTTCCACTATTTGCATTTCTCAGAAAAGAAGCAAGTAACAAGCCTCCAGAGCCCAGTGTTCTCAGTGACTTCTAGGAAAATCACGACCACTGTTTCAGATATATCTTTATAGAAATAAATTAACATGAAAGTAATTTATCCATTACAATATGTCCATGTCCTTCATTCTGTAAAGAAATGAAGATCTGGACAAATAAAATTGGATTTCAGTGTATCCCTTTTCCCTGTGCTCAAGGGAACAAATGTATTTGCCCAAGTATCCATCCCTTAAAAAAGTGGCGCGAGCCAAGCTACTCATGCTGTTTGACAAAGTCCAAGTATGGGGGACGATCCTGAAAACAGGAGACTCCACAGCTGGCTCCTGCTATTCTCTTTCATTTTGTTTATGGCAATCTTTATAATTGTGGGAATATTTCTGGGGTTTCATGATAAAGTGACTACTCATCTTAGTTACTCCTATCTAAGCAATCATAATGAAACTAATTCCACAAAGAATTAGTTTCTATAGAACAAAATAACAAGACGGTCACGCTCTGTCTAGCACCTTTGCGTACTGCGAAAGCCAATAAGCAGAAATCAATAAAGGTCATGTTAATCATTACAAAGGAAAAATGAAAGAAGGCTATGGCTGTAATCCAGAAAATGATCTAAGATTTGGAAAAACAAAAATATCCTAGCATATAAATAAAGTTCCTCCGAGGCTGTCAGGAGGTGATGCTTGCAACCTGATCCTGTGTCTGTGTCTCCTCATTTGCCGATGCCGTCCTTTCCTACGAGAGACCCACCCCGGCTGGAGCTGGACTCCGGCAAAAAGGGAATACATTTCTTTTTTTTTTGATTCATTAAAATATTTATTGAGCAGCTAGGGAGATACAAAGGTGATTAAAACATCATCAAAGAGGTGAGGCAAATGCATGCATCACAGAAAGCCAAGTGTAAGGGGTCACTGAATCACAGCAGTCAAAAGAAAAGTGCTTTAGGAGATCAAGAATGACACTGCTTCCAGAAAAGGAATACATCCCCTAAATCCTCCAACTCTCTTCCTAGCCTTATAGTCTTTATTCAGTTTCACACTGCCTCACAGGGAACTCTCACAGTCCTGGGTTCAAGTTCTGCCTCTATAACTTAAGTCACCTTACTGATCAGTTTCCTTGCCTGTTAAATGGGAATAGGGATAGTTCCTGCCTCCCTGGATGGTTGTGAAGATTAAGTGAGATACTGACTGTAAATCTAGCATAGGTCGGGCACATAGGAAGAACTCGATAAAAATGACAGTTGTGATTAGCTTTTAAAAAAATTTGTGATACAATATACATAACTTAAAATTTACCATTGTAACCAATTTTAAGTGTACAGTTCATTAAGTACTTCACATTGCTGTGTGACCAACCACCACTCATCTCCAGACATCTTTTTGGCTTTGCAAGCTGAAACTCAGTACCCATTAAACATGAACTCCTCATTCTCTCCTCCCCCAGCCCCAGCCACCACCGTCCTACTTTCTGTCTCTATGAATCTGACTACTCAGATAAGTGAAATCATACAGTGTTTGTCCTTTTGTGACTCCCTTATTCCATTTAGCATGTCTTTCAAAGATCCGTGAATAGCTTTTAAGAAACTATTTTCTTCCTGTGAATACTTTTCCAAGAAAAATCAAATACTGACCTTTGCTAATAAAGCACCATAAGAGCCTGCAGTGTTATACTGAAGTGGGGCATTTCCTCCAATAGCTTTTAACGTATTTTCAGAGAAGTAATCAAATTTTGCCCATACCTGACATCCACTCACAATGGACTGGAAACCAGAGCCACAGAGTCGGTTAACAGTGAAAGCTGGGATCTCTTTTGGGACGCCAACACGCAAACCAACATGCCGGGCCAAATATGCAGCATCTGAAGAACTCTGGAATGGAGGGAAAAGAAAAAGAATGTCCTCTATAAATCTTAGCAGTAAGAAGGACAAAATATACGGAAATGTGGGCAATCTATCAAAAATGATAAACTATATGGCTCTAAGGTAGGATGCAATGCATATAGGTACAGCGTATATTTTACGTAATACAGGGGTTTATTGTTTGAATAAAAACTAATTTGGTCAGTTGGTTTTTAAACATACAAAGTACGAGAAATCCTTATATTAAGTCTTCATATAAGACAGAAATTTATAATAATTACAACTGTTTAAGAACAGAATGGGCTATCTTAAAATAGTATGTTCCTTAACAGAGAAAGTATCGAAGGACACTGGAATAACCAGGAAAGCTTGATTAACATAGCAATGCTTGAGTCGAACCAAACCAATGAAACCAGAAAGGTGCAGGCAAGGCATGGGTATCAGCAGATACTTTTAAAAGCACCCAGGGGATTATAATGGGAAACTGAGGCTGAGACCTGTTGACCTAGGGAGGGGAGAGATAAACAAGGACCCCAGGTTCAAGAGTAACAGCATTGGCCCTGCTTTGGGGTCCAAGAACAGCAGTGATGGCAGGTAGCCCGCTACAGACTTAGGAGGTGGACACTTATTTCTTGTGAAATCTGCACTTTGGTGTTTTTATATCTATTTCTGATCCTATAACCCAACCTGTGCACTTGTTCTGTGGTTTTGGTCTCCTGGTTTTTTTTTTTTGAAAGAATTTATTTATTTATTTAGAGAGAGAGAGGGAGAGCACAGAGGGAGAAGCAGACGCCCCGCTCAGCAGAGAGCCGGATGCGGGCCTCGATCCCAGGACCGACCTGAGCTGAAGGCAGACGCTCAACCGCCTGCGTCACCCAGGTGCCCCTGGTCTCCTGTTCAATGGCACACAAATGCTATTGCTGAGTAACCAGAACCAGATGTGAACGTGTTGAGATTTTTACTGTTTACCATGATACGGAAAATTGTGAAAGAACACATATAAAAGATACAACGGCATAAAATAAATGCAGAGCCGGAAGTGGACTCCCACGGGCTGGTAGACTTGGTATGTGTGAGTGTGAGTGTGCGGTAAGCTTCTCATCCCTGCATGGATGCAGTGTTCTTAGCCTTAGTGGAAAAACCTGGCTTAGCGGTTTCAGCCTAATGTGGCAAATAGATCGTAAAGGACAAAGCAGTATATTGATACCTATACAGAGCAGTGCTAGCTGTCTGTCTATATAAATAGAGGAATGGGCTTAGCCACAGAGGTTTAAACTATCTGGTTGTCCCATATATTAACACAAACCAGGGCTCGGATACACAGTTGTCTTTCATGTTTTATGGTCTCCCAGCCTTTCCAGCCCAGACACTTTTGGACAAATCTTTGTCCTCATTTGAGGTTTTGTTGTTGGGTTTTTGTGTTTGTTTTTGTGGGTATTTGCCTCATTCCATCCCTGAGCTTTGCAGGTAGACGGATGGGATTCAAAACTTATGTTCCTTATAAGGTGTTTCTTGTTGAGGAGTAATTGGTTTACAGGAGTAAGTCATGCTTCTCCCCTAAAGGGGGAGTAGGGGTGGTAATCCACAAGACAAACCACAGTTGTTAGAAGAATTTCTTGATTAGAAATTTTAGCTTTGAGTTTTGTTGCTTTAGTTCCTAAAACAACTTGGAGATGTTCCTCATTGGTCCATCTGATGTGGGAAACAAAGGCAGAAAAAACAATTTTTAAATTTCCTTACTACTTATAGCCCATTGACAAGTCCTTGAAACACAGTGACATTCCTCTAGGAACTCAGCTACCTCAATGTTAATACTTTCCCAAGGGCAAAAGGCAATCTTAGCCCCACCGCCAGGATCCTGTAGTCTCAACATATAAAAATTCCTTTGGAAACCTCCTTTATTTCTACCCAAGTTACATGTGGGCAATCATCCCCCAAGCATACGACCCACTGATACTCATCTGAAGGGTCTCATGACTAAGGTTTTATTAGACAGTAATAAATGACCTTTCACCAACAATAGCTAGCCCCCTCAAGGTCCTGGAAACCTCGCTTCCAAATTCCTTAGAGACTTAGGCTATCCCTAACCCCCTCCTGACTTGAAAGTATATAATGGGCCACTCCTAACAACCCTGGTGCGGCTCTTTCTGCCCATGGGTCCTGTCCCCGTGATTTAATAAAACCACCTTTTTGCACGAAAGATGTCTCAAGAATTCTTTCTTGGCCGTCGGCTTCGAACCCTAACATCTTTCCTACATCACATCTACTGCTTTGATTCCTTGGATCCCACCCATTCTTCCACTTTAAGAAAAAACAAGTAAATGTTGCAGAGTGTGTTTTGCAGTTGCCCTTTTTAAGAAGCACTTTTCCCTGATCTCAGGGCTGTGAGATCAGGCTCAGGGCTAGGCAGGGAGTCTGCTTGAGATTCTCTCTCTCCTTCAGCCTCTGCGCCCACCCCCCCCCAAGGCATGTGCCTGCCCGGGCGCTTTCTCTCTCTCTCAAAATAAATATTAAAAAAAAAAATTTAAAAAACGATTGCTGGTCAGGGGATATTCTTTTGCCAGAGCTTTCTGTTTTGGAGTCACTTCTCTTATAATACTCTAATGTCCAGACTGGCAAAATAGGTGTTTTATAAAATCAAGCAGGAGAGCCTGAGGTAATAGAAAGAATATTAGGCCAGGAGTCAGGAGATCTGGATTGGAATCTAATCTAGACTGTCATTCACTTGCAGTGTGAACTTTGGTTTATCGAACTCTCAAGTTCCTCCTATGGGAAGTTATCTGCAAATGGATTCACAAGTGCCTCGTTTGTAAATAAAAGGAGTAGAGGAGTTATGATTGAGTTGTTAAATTCTAGCCCAACTGACTGAATACAGATAATTTCTGGAGATCTTACTGACAGAATACATACTTACTTGTATGTAAATTTTGAATGTGGTCCTACCTGATGCTTAGAAACCAGACGTCTTCTACTTTGGCCACTGTATTCCAGAAAGTGGTAATCCCCCCCCCTTTTTGTTATCTACTCTCTAAGTGTTCCCACGAAATGACTTTACATCTCCTTTAACATCAAGATTTGTGGGAAGAGCTTAGTACAGGAGGAAGACTACTGAACTAGAAGTCAGGGGATCTGCATTCTAGCCCAGGACTGTTAACAGACTACCTGCCTCAACTCTGAAACTTCTCTGGAGGTTTCCTCATGTGTTAAGAGAGGCCTGGAGTTCTATAAAATCTCTAGGGTTTCTTCTGGCTTTTTAACATTCCATAAATCTTAGTCAGAACTTATGTTTTTTAAAAAGTTCCTATTCCTGTTTTATTTTTCAATTGAGGTATAATTGACATATAACATATCAGTTTCAAGTGTACAACATAATGATTCGATATTTGTATATATTGCAAATTATCACCACGATAAGTCTAGTTAACATCTGTCATATATATGATGAGGGAGCAGAAGGCTACCTGAAGACAAAGCATTAAGCTGACACACCTTGCAACCTCCCCCTATCCCCCACTCCTGGGTGGGACACGTGTGGCATTCTTCCAGGAATCTCCCAGCTATGTTAATGTTAATGCCTTGCCAGAGGGAAAAACAACCTTAACTTGACAAAGGCAAGGCGTCCGGTTTCTTGTAGGTGGGTCCTCTTGAACATATGAAAACCCTTTTGAAACCTCCCTTTTCCTTACTTTCCCCAACTCCCCTTTATACTCAGGACCCCAATGCAGCAGCTCTTTCTGCCCACAGGTCCTTGTCCCCATGCTTTAATAAAGCCACCATTTTGCACCAAAGACGTCTCAAGAATGGTCGTTGGCTCTGGACCTCACCCCACCGAACCTCACCTATATTCCAAAACCACATTATATAGTTACCAAAAATTTTTTTGTGAGGAGGACTGATGTGAGGGGTTAGGAAGAGCGTAAGTCTCTAAGGAATTTGGAAGTGGGGGCTTCCAGGACCTTGAGGGGCTAGCTGCCATTAGGATAAGGTTCTTTACTACTGTCTAGTACAACATGAGTCTTGAGACCCTTCAGATGTGTATCAATGGGCCACATATTTGAAAGATGATTGCTAACATGTATCTTGGGTGGAGGTGTTTATGGTTATCAGGGGAAAATAACAGGAACAAGAACAAAGCTACAGTGGTAAAGCATTAAAAGAAGTCCTTGAGGGAGCTGGAGGAGTGTTATAATCTGGATGCCTCAGGGATTCTGCCTGGAGACCAGAGCAGCGGCAAAATCCAGCCTTTGAGTTCCTTTTTCTCCCATCAAGGACTTTTAATATTTACTAACTTAGCATCTTTCAAATGTGCAGTACAGAATTATTAACTATAGTCATCATGCTGTTCATTACAGCCCCAAGACTTACTTATTTATAACTGGAAGTTTATACCTTTTTGACCTCTGTAACTCATTTAATTACTCCTTATAATAAGGCTATTTTCATATATTAGAACCGCTTAGGACAGAATACATTAGTACCTTTAAGACCTCTCAAAACATAAGTTCAAAATACAGTCGATTCTCATTATTCATAGATTTCATACTCGCAAGTTCACCTGTGTGTTAAAATTTATTTGTAACCCCAAATCAACACCTGCAGCACTTCTGTGGTTATTTCCAGGTATGTGCAGGGTGGAGGAAAATTGAGAAATTTTAGTCGCCTAATATAATACACACTTTCCTAGCTGAGGATGAACAAGGGGACACTTAGCCTTCTTGTTTTAGTTCTCATGCTATAAACAAATGTCCTTTCTGGGTGCCTGGGTGGCTCAGTCGGTTGAGTGTCTGCCTTCAGTTCAGGTCATGATCTGGAGTCCTGGGATTGAGCCCCACATGTGGGCTCCCTGCTCAGTGGGGAGCCTGCTTCTCCCTCTGCCCCTCCCTCCTACTCATGCTCCGTCTCTCTCTCTCTCAAATAAATAAATAAAATCTAAACAAACAAAAAACAAAAACAAATGTCCTTTCTGCCGTCTATTTATTGCAATGTTTTTCACATTTCTGTGCTTTTTGTTGGTGATTTTGCTGTTCAAAATTGCCCCAGGCCTAGTGCTGAAGCGCTGCCCAAGTGGAAGAAGGCAGTGATATGCCCCGGGGGGAAAATATGTGTTAGAGAAACTTCAATCAGGCATTAGTTACGTGCTGTTGGCCAAGAGTTTAATGTTACTGAATTGATAACATGTATTAAGATGGGGTCATCATATCAACAGAATAAAAAACAAAAATGGTTGATCATCTCAACTGACACAGAAAAAGCACCCAATGCCCTTTCATAGGAAAACACTTAATAAACTAAAAATAGAAGGGAACTTCCCCAAACTGGTAAAGGGCATCTACAAGAAGTCCACATCTAAGATCTTACTTAATTGTGAAACACTGGCTGTTTTCCCCCATAATATCAGGAAGAAGACAAGGGTATCCACTTTTTGTCACTTCTCTTCAACCCTGGAGATTCTAGACAGGGCAATGAAGCAAGAAAAAGAAATAAAAGAAATCCAGACTAGAGATTTAAGAAGTAAAACTAGCTCTACTCCCAGATGCCACAATGTCACATACTAATAAACCCTAAGGAATTAACTAAAAAATTATTAGAATAAATGGGTTCAGCAATCACGGTACAAGATCAATATACAAAAATCAATTATTTTTCTATACACTTGAACAATCTGAAATGAAATGAGAAAACAATTCCATTCAAAACAGCATCAAGGGGCGCCTGGGTGGCTCAGTCGGTTGGGTGGCTGCCTTTGGCTCAGGTCATGGTCCCAGCGTCCTGGGATCGAGCCCCGCATCAGGCTCCCTGCTCCGCGGGAAGCCTGCTTCTCCCTCCCCCACTCCCCCTGCTTGCGTTCCTGCTCTCGCTGTCTCTGTCAAATAAATAAAATCTTATTCAAAAAAACCCCAAAAAACAGCATCAAAAAGAATAAAATACTTAGGAATCAATTTAACAAAAGCCGTATAAACTGTATATTCTAAAACCTATAAACTACACTGCTGACAGCCCTGAATGGGGCCAGACTTTCATGTTGGGCTGCCTGTCTAATCACAACCCTAAAGATGACTGGAAGGCTTGCAGCGTCCGTGGGTAACTCCCCGGCTATCTCAAGCCAGCTCAGCAGTGGTGCTTTCCGCAGTAAAAGCCCTAATGAAGTGTGTAGCGTTGTCACCCAAGACTCTGACAACTACAATATGCTGCTGAAGAACTGGGCCTCTCCACCGGTCACTTCGCTCTCCGGGGAACCAGAGATGCAGCACATCATCCTGGGGAATATCAATCTAATTGTCCAAAAATGACCCCAAATCTTGAAGCAGGAAATCGAAGTCTTCTTTGTGAAGTACAATGATCCCATCTATGTTAGAGAAACTGGACATTATGATTCGCTTGGCATCTCAGGTCAACACTGTTCAGGTTCTGGCAGAATTAAAGGAATATGCCACAGATGTGGATGTTGACTTTGCTCGAAAAGCTGTGTGGGCCACGGGACGGTGTGCCATCAAAGTGGAGCAATCCGCAGAGCGCCATGTAAGCACACTGCTTGATCTCACCCAGACCAAAGGAAGTGGCCCTAGAGGCACTGTTGTCATCAGACACATCTTCCGCAAACACCCCAACAAGTCCAAAAGTATCATTGCCACTCTGTGTGAGAACTTAGACTCGCTGGATGAACCAGATGCTCGAGCAGCTATGATTTGGATGGTGGGAGAATATGCTGAGACCTGACAATGCAGATGCGTTACTGGAGAGCTTCCTGGAGGGTTTTCATGATGAAAGCACCCAGGTGCAGCTTACTCTGCTTACTGTCATAGCGAAGCTGTTTCTCAACAAACCACCAGGAACACAGGAGCTGGTACAGCAAGTCTTGAGTTTGGCAACACGGGATTCTGATAAACCTGACCTTCGAGACCAGGGCTATATTTATTGGTGTCTTCTCTCAACAGACCCTGTCATAGGCAAAGTAGTAGTCTAGTCTGAGAAGCCACTGATGTCTGAGGAGCTAGATCATACTGTGCCAACCCTGCTGGATGAGCTAATCTGCCACACTGGATCTTTGGCCTTGGTGTACCGTGTAAGCCTCCCAATGCTTTTGTCATTTTGGAAGGAAGTCATGGAATCCGTCGCAAACACTTGCCAATACATCATGGGAGCACTGATGCAGGTGACAGCCTTGTTGGCAAAAGCCTCAGGTTATCCCCTCTCAAGGTGACCTTCTAGACCTTTTAAACCTTGACCTCAGTCCCCCAGGCAATGTGCTTCCGGTGTCCTCCATACAGATGGGAGCAGCCAGTGTCTTGGGAGGAGGACTAGATGGTCTGGTAGGACAGTCTTTCATCCCATCATCAGGGCCTGTAACCTATGCTCCTCCACCTACTCCCGCTGCGGTCAGCAGTGGTCTGACTGACCTGTCAGCACTCTCCACGGGACAGGCATGGGACCTGCTAGATGCATAGTTTCTAAGGCTGTCTGGCTGCCTGCAGTAAAAGCTAAAGGCTTGGAGATTTGCAGAATATTTACTCATCGCCAAGGGCACACCTCTATGGAAATGAACCTCACCAACAAAGCTCTGCAGCACATGACAGACTTTGCAATCCAGTCAAACAGTCACCCCCAGCACTCCTCTGGACAACCGTATACCGCTGATGCCAACCCAGCGCATGGATGTCTCCCTGCCTCTGAACACCTCAGGTCCGGTCATGAAGATGGAACCTCTGAATAACCTGCAGGTGGCTGTGAAAAACAATATTCACGTCTTCTACTTTAGCTGTCTCACCCCACTCAATGTGCTTTCTGCAAAAGATTTCAAAATGGACCACCAGGTCTTCCTTGCAACGGGGAAGGCTATTCCCAACGAAAAAGAACTTTGGTTTCAGATTAAGGAATGTCAATTAAATGCTGACAGTTTCCAGCAAACTGCAAAATGACAATGTTTATACTCTTGCCAAAAGGAAGGTGGAAGGGGGGACATGCTGTACCGATCCTTGAAGCTCAGTAATGGCATTTGGATTTTGGCTGAGCTACGTATCCAGCCAGGAAACCCAAATTACATGCTGTCGCTGAAGTGTAGAGCTCCCCAAGTCTCTCAGGACATCTATCAGGTCTATGGCAGCATTTCTGAAAAGCTAACAGATGGGTCTGGTGCCTCCGGCCACCCTGTGATTGGTGCAAGCCAAGAACTCTTAACTGGAAGAAATCGTACTGCCATGTAGACTCTGAACCCAAACACCCTGAGGCCACACACCAAGATAGTGACTGGTTTAACCTGTGCTGACATCAGGGCACAACCTGTTGGGACAGTTTTAGCTTCTCGTGAACATCTGTAACCACTGCTTCAATCGCTTCCCACCTCTTGTCACCTGTGGCAGCTAGCTGTCCTTACTTGTGAGCTTCTCGGTAGTGTGTCAATGGCTGGCAGTTTTGAGCGTAGTTTGATATTTTGTAGTTGAGAGCTCATTTCGAAAGCAGAAAAGGACAAAAAATATTAAAGCAAGGAAAAGTGTCACTGAAAAAAAAAAAATGAAGTCCTTTAGACTCCACCGCAAACAAAGCAGTTCTTGGCAGAAGCAAAATCTCTGAGTCATGGCTCGGAGCTGCAGGGTGGCCAAAATTGCACACCCCTTTCTGAGCCTTATCCCTGCCCCAGGAGCTGGGCACTTGGTGGAGGGGGTGGCCGCAGCCTCCAGTCTTCTCAGCCTGCCTCTCCTAGTATGGAACAACCACTTTCTGAGCCAGCAGAACAGTGACAGGGCCCCAGGACTTGCAGTGGTTCCACATGGAGCCTCTGTTAAACCAAGGGCTGGGAGGAAGAAGGGAGCCCCCACTTCTTGGCCACACTTCAAAGGAATATCCAGCTTTCATTGTCTGCAAATGAATGATCTATTCTGTAGACCTTAACATAGCAGGACAGAAGGTAAAGGAAGTTATTTCCCATAACAAATGCTGACCAAGCTCCTACTGTTTAAGAAATTATAGGAGATGTGTTACATTGACTAGGTTTTCTACCCTCCTTAGTTGGTACACAGAGAGAACCAATTAACTTTAGATAAGTCAAGGAAATGAATCTGGTATTAAGAAGCAATGAAATGGGGGCACCTGGGTGGCTCAGTCGTTAAGCATCTGCCTTCAGCTCAGGTCATGATCCCACGGTCCTGGGATCAAGCCCCGCATCGGGCTCCCTGCTCAGCGGAAAGCCTGCTTCTCCCTCTCCTGCTCCCCCTGCTTGTGTTCCCTCTCTCGCTGTCTCTCTCTGTCAAATAAATAAATAAAATTAAAAAAAAAAAAAAGAGGAAGCAATGAAATGTAACCCCAATGGGACAGATATATGGCTTCCGGATTATACGGGGCTTTGAATGATGTATGCCATTGCTCCCAGAGTCACAGGATTACTTAAATCATAAATATCTTTAACTATTACTAACTAGTTCACCATTAAGACATATTAAAGAAATTATCTTTTTGATAACATAAAGCAGTAAGAATGAATGCCTCCCTTCTGCCCTACTGACCTGTATGACATTGCCTACAATGACGCTGTCAATGGTCTCAGGTGCGACCTTGCCCGCAGACAAAGCAGCCTTGGCAGCTAACTCAGTCAAGTCGGTCGCCGTGAAGTCTTTCAGAAGACCTCCATACGCTCCAAAGGGTGTTCGCTTAGCAGCAACGATGAATACACCTATGGCAATGAAGAGAGATTTGTAAGCAGTGACAGATTCGTCAGTGTCCCTAACATGCTTTAAATAATCTCACTATGGAACCTAGTATTAGGTACTGTTTTCAGTTAGAACTCAGACAATTTTTGTCACACAATAATACATGGAACAATCACACTCACAGAAGCAGTCTTTTAATGGAGGAGTATCAGTTTGAGCAATACCTCTATGCTGGCCCCAAGAACTGCATGCTGCAATGTAAATCCATCCTGGTAGAAAACATTCTTGTCCTCCAGTGATTTACAATGTTAGAACATTTGGTTAAAGCTAAAATGCTGGGACGCCTGGGTGGCTCAGTTGGTTAAGTGTCTGCCTTCGGCTCAGGTCATGATCCCAGGGTCCTGGGATCGAGTCCTGCATCGGGCTCCCTGCTCAGCGGGAAGCCTGCTTCTCCCTCTGCCTGCTGCTCCCCCTGCTTGTTCTCTCTCTCTCTCTCTGACAAATAAATAAATAAAATCTTTAAAAAAATAAAACTAAAATGCTTCTTCGATGTGAAGTATGTTGCCTAATCACAGAGTCCAAGAGTCTCCAAATTAGAAGTTCTCTTGAGGTTTGAAGCCAACCACTCACCCCACAGAAAATTCCTGACGTGAAAGAAAATAACTCCTCTGCTAGAAAACTTAGAGTAAGAAGGCATCCTCCACTGTGTGAAGCAGTGTGCCCATGAATGGACAACCCAAAGTATGACTTTTGCTCCTACTGAGCTAAGCCAGCTTACCCAGTCTTCTATCCACCAGTCTACCCAAATGCACCCCAAGTCACAAAAATAGTTTCTAGGGAAAAAAAAAAAAGGAAAGAAAAACTGTTTCTAGAGTTGATAATGCTTTGAATGTGAACCAAATACGCCTGTACTTTTGGAAACACAGGATGACTAAATTACAAATTTCAAATCACATGAACCATTACTGTTTACCCTTGGAAGAAAATGGGCAAAAGAGATCACCTTTTACCCGGGTAACCCCTCCAGATCTGGGGTCAGCTAAACTGTAAGATCCCCCAGATCTGAAGTAAATAAAAGGCATTCTTCCAACACTTCTTTATTTGACATTAATTCTGGGGGGTTAAAGACGTTCTAGTTTGCCAATATCCTAGTAAAACGTGTCACTTAGAATACAACAGAATTTCCTGATCTAACCACAAAAATTAAGGGGAATTATCCATACATATATTAATGTAAATTAAGACTATAAATTTATGGTATTACTGTTAGTCCAATTGATGTCCTTGTGCAAAGAAATAAAAATTGCTCCTTCCCGAGACACTCTACTCCCGCCTCCCCCCAAACGGGTTACAGAAGTCTCCGACGAGAGTGACGCTCACTAGAGCTGTGTGAGGCAAAATTTGCACATCAGGAAGCAGCACCCAATACAGCCGTTTCATCACACTAACATTTATTAGGCACCAACAAAGCACTAGACATTTTATCACTTTTCATATACTATCTAATCTTCCCAACAATCCTGCAAGGTAAAGAGTACAGTGGCGCACACAGGAGGCACTCAGTATGCGACAGCCCTCGTGCTTGGTGCTTTGCATACATTGGCTTCCTCCAAAACAATCTGAGCTCACATTTCCATGTCCTGCCAAGAAATTATGGGACCTTTAACAATGGGTTTGTGCCAAGATACTAACCTGTAATTGAGGCCATACAAACATTATACCACTCTTGGTATTTAAGTACAATTCTCCCGATTACGTTAGTGGAGATTATCTCTTTCGTGGAACAAACTCAACCTATCCTAAAAAAAACTCAAAAAACGAAAAACAAAGGGGCGCCTGGGTGGCTCAGTTGTTAAGCGCCTGCCTTCGGCTCAGGTCATGATCTCAGGGTCCTGGGATCGAGTCCCACATTGGGCTCCCTGCTCAGCGGGAAGCCTGCTTCTCCCTCTCCCTCTCCCACTCCCCCTGCTTGTGTTCCCTCTCTCGTTGTCTCTCTGTCAAAAAATTAAAAAACAAAACAAAACAAAACAGAAAAACTTCAACTTCTCCTTTCATTCCTACTTAGAGAAACTCACATTATAAAAGAATTTTAGGAGGGGCACCTGGGTGGCGCAGTCAGTTAGGTTAGGCATCAGTTGGTTATTAAGCATCTGACTCTTGATTTTGGCTCAGATCAGGATCTCAGGGTCATGAGATGGAGCCCTGCTTCAGGTTCCTCGCAGAGTCTGGTTGAGATTCTCTCTCTCTCCCCTCTGCCCCTCCCCCTGCTCATGCTCTAAAATAAATTTTAAAAATCTTAAAAAAAAAATCCCAAACATTAAAAAATAAAAGAATGTTACTCCTAACATATGCAACTATGATTTGGAACAAATCCAATTAATATTTACAGATATTAATATTCAGATATTTACAAGACCATGAATATTATTTCAGTGCATTACAGATGTTTTGTTCTGATGGGTTATTCTGTGCCACTATACCTTCCTGAATTTTTGCAAATGTCCTCTAAACCTCCTTGCTTAATAGTTTACCTATTTTTATATTGATATTTTATTTCATTTTTCTGTCCCCTTCCCATGTCTTCTTCCTAATTTCATTACAGCCTGCGTGTGGTCATGGCTCCTATCTGATCAACTCTCCTGCAAATAACGATGACGGTATAGAAGAATGACTACCTGAAGGCCTTGGAGAATGAACAAAACTAGGCAGATATGGAGGAGATATGGAAGAAGGGAAGAGTACAGGGTAAGTGTCCCATTTATTTATGGCCTCTGACTTGAAGGCAAACAGTCCACACCACGTGAATGGCTAGAACTCAAGCTCAGTCTTACTGGCTTGAAGACTCAGAGAACTGAGTTCATGGCAACCACAGCCATTGGTAAATGAGAATGAATCTGGGAAAGGAAAGGACCACAGGCAGGAGCCCAAATCATATATACGACCTCTGTCTAAATATCTGGCTGACCCTTTAACCATGCACCCCTACAAACACCTTAGCTAAGGCTAACAGAACTGAATTTAGATTTGAGCTGTTGCCCTCTAGAGGGGAGACAGAGTTTGAGTTCAGCCAAATTAACTGCCTGCAAAAATAAATAGCCAACAAAACAATTGATAAATTAACATGCTTTGGAAGAACATAACAGAATTCAGGATCTACAATGTTTCATATGCAGCATCCATGCTACAATCCAAAATCAATGCACATATGAAGAAACAAGAAAATATGATTCATTCTTTTATTTTTTATTTGTTTTTTAATATGATTCATTCTAAGAGAAAAGACAATCAACAGAGACCAACCCCAAGATGACCCAAATGTTAGAATTAGCAGACAAGGATTTTAAAAGCAGTTATCTATTGTAACTATGCTCAAGGATATAAAGGAAAATATGCTTATAATAAAGGATAAGCCATCTCAGCAAAGAAAACAGAAACTGTAAAAAAAAAAACCAATCAAAATGGAAATTCTAAAACTGAAAGATATCTGAAATAAAAAATCCACTGAATGGGCTTCGCAGTGGCCCCTGGGTGGCTCAGTCGTTAAGTATCTGCCTTCGGCTCAGGTCATGATCCCAGGATCCTGGGATCAAGCCCCGCATCGGGCTCCCTGTTCCGTGGGAAGCCTGCTTCTCCCTCTCCCACTCCCCCTGCTTGTGTTCCTGGTCTCGCGGTCTCTCTCTCTGTCAAATAAACAAATAAAATCTTAAAAAAAAAAAAATGAATGGGCTTCAGAGAAGAATGGAAATGATTCAGTGACTTTGAAGATAGGTACACAGAAATTTTACCATCTGGAGAGGAAAAAGAAAACAAAAAACATGGGCACAACCTCAAAGTCTGACAAAGGAACAAAGGTTAACTCAATGGAGAGGGTAGTCTTTCCAGCAAATGGTGCTGTAACAACTGGACATCCACTTGCAAAAATAATTAAAAAATAAAATCTAGACACAGACTGTAAACCTTTCACAACAATTAACTCAAAATGGCTCATAGACTTAAATGTAAAATGCAAAACTATAAAACTTCTACAATATAGGATAAAATCTAGGTGACTGTGGGCTTGGTGGTAACTTTTTAGATTCAACACCGAAAGTCTGATCCATGGAAGAAAAATGTGGTAAGGTGAACGTCATTAAAAAGTTCTGCTCTGGGCGCCTGGGTGGCTCAGGTTATGATCCCAGGGTCCTGGGATCGAGTCCCACATTGGGCTCCCTGCTCAGCGGGAAGCCTGCTTCTCCCTCTCCCACTCCCCCCTGCTTGTGTTCCCTCTCTCACTGTGTCTCTGTTAAATAAAAATCTTTTTAAAGTTCTGCTCTGCAAAAGACACATAAAAGTAAATGAAAAGAACAAGCCACAAGCTAAGAGTACTTAAAAAAACACTTATTTGATTAACGACTGGTATTCAATATACGGATAAGGTCCGGAGCCGACGACCAAGAAAAAAATTCTTGAGAAGTCTTTGGTTTAACCACGATAACATTACCCGCGCAGAGAGAGCTGCTGCAACAAGGTCTTGTGGAGTGGCTGATTATATATACTCGGGAGTTGGGGATGTAAGGAAAAGGGAGGTTTCAAAAGAACTTTCATATGCTAACGAGGACCCACCTACAAAGATACCTACAAGATACCAGAGGCCTTGCCCTTGTTTTCCCCTCTAGCAAGGTATTAACATGAAGATGGTTGGGAGACTCCTGGAAGAATGTCACACAGGGCCCACCCAGGAGTGGGGGATGGGGGGAAGTTGCAGGATGTCCAGCTTATGCTTTGTCTTCAGCTAGCCTTCTACTCCCTCATCACAAATACATCTTAAAATTCAACAAATGAAAACCAACAACCCAGTTAAAAAGTGGGTAAAAACTCTTAACAGACACCTCATGAAAGATGACATAAAGATGACAAATAGCCGTATGAAAAATATATTCAACATCCTATGTCATTAGGGACATACAAATTAAAATAACAATGAGATACCACTACACAACTATTAGAATGGCTAAAATCCAAAACACCAACACCACCAAATGCTGGTGAGGATGCAGAGCAAAAGAAACTGTTGCTGCCGGGAATGCAAAAGACAAGCACTCTGGAAGACAGTTTCACTGTTTCTTAGAAAAACTAAAACCAAACCTATCCTCCCCATATGATCTAGCAATCACTACTCTTGCACACAAATGTTTATAGCAGCTTATTCATAATTGCCAAAACGTGTAAGAAAACAAGATGTCGTACAGCAGGTGAATGGATGTGGGACATCCATACAATAGAACGTTACTCAGCAATAAAAATAAATGAGCTGTCAAGTCATGAAAACACATGGAAGGGGCGCCTGGGTGGCTCAGTTGGTTGAGCGACTGCCTTCGGCTCAGGTCATGATCCTGGAGTCCCTGGATCAAGTCCCGCGTCGGGCTCCCCGCTTGACAGGGAGTCTGCTTCGCCCTCTGACCCTATCCCCTCTCATGTGTTCTTTCTCTCTCATTCTCTCTCTCTCAAATAAATAAATAAAATCTTAAAAAAAAAAAAGAAAAGAAAACACATGGAGGAAGCTTAAATGCACACTGGTAAATGAAAGAAGCCAATCTAAAAGGGCTACCGACTATATGATTCCAACTATATGCCATCTGGAAAAGACAAAACTATGTAGACAGCAATTACGATCGGTGGTTGCCAAGGGACTTGCAAAATGCGCTGATGTGACAGCACAGAAAAAAAATCCCACTAGAACGCAAAACCGGAACACTGCCTTCCTGTCTCAGGTTAAATATTAACTCATTTAGAGAAACTACAGACAGTAAGCAGGACAAATTAAGGAAAACTACTCCTACAGCATCCATTTCTGTTTATAGATTTGGCAGGCACGCCTAGTTGCCTTGAAAGGATACACAAACATTCCCAAAAAAGCCAAACAGCAGTAAGAGAACGATTCCTTGGGTGCAACGGGATGCATGCTAATAGAAAAACTGGGGGATTGGTTCTTCTTGTTCCTGAAAGTTAAAATTCCATTGACTGTGACCATTTGTTATGAGAAGGGAGTTTACAGGTGTTTTTTTTTTTTTTTTTTAAGTTAATAACCGTAGAATTTATGTACTTAGTGACTGCACTTTCCTGGAATCAATTTAAAGTAACGGAAGGGAAAGGGAATAAGCTGGTCTTGCAATAGAATGCCACCAAGCATGTGGCGGAGCAGGTCACTGGGGCAGAAATTCCCTGGAGACCCTAAGAGACCGTCTATTCGTCCCCATAAGACTTCTGCAACCAGGACCTGTTCGGAGGTGGGGACTCCTCTGCGAAGCAGCCCTCCGCCCGAGGCCCCCGGTGCTTCCGGCGCCGCCCGAATTTTCCTAACAGCTGAAAACAAAACGGACCGCGTGGGGGGAAGGGTGGTCTGCGCGAAGAAGGGTAATGACCTTCAAGGTCAGAAGCAAGCCTTGGTCTCGACCCTCAGCTGCAAACTGCACCGAAATCGCTGTCCCTAGTGCCTTACAAGTATGTTTTCTCCTTGACCCCAACAATCCTTCCGGGTTGGGCTTTCGTCAAGCCCCCTACAGAGAGACCCCACCGACGCTCACCTCGGAGCAGCGCCATGGCTGCGAGCGAGCAAGGACGCAAGGCTTCCCCTCCAACGACGAGGATAGGCGCCCGCCCACCTCCCGGCCTTTAAAGCCAGGGGCGGCGCCCCGAGGGGCCCCGCCTCCGCCCTTTCACCCACTTCCCGGGCCCGGCTGCCAGCCCTCCGCCTCTCCTCTGGCGGGCTGGTCGGAGCTCATCGCCCCTTGGGCAAGACGCCACCCTCCGCGCGCCTTCGCGTGGGAACCATAACTCTGCCAGCCGCCGGCCTTGCAGAAGAGAGCGTGCCTTGCCGGCGCCTTCCTTCCTCACTCTTGCCTTTAAAGATTTCACCTCTCTTTTCCAAAGCGAGACAGTGACTTGACTCTACCCCGTCCATCGTACCCTTGGCCTCGATAACCCGCCCCCCCACCCCGTAATCCCGTAATGAATGTTCCCCTCCATCCCGCAGATCGTAATCACTGGACCAGGCGTCCCGACACCAAGATGGCCCCAGCGTGGAAGGGGGCTCGAGGGGAGGGGGCGTGGGCGAGCGGGCTGGCGCGGGGCCGGAAGTCGGGTGGGCCGGGCGCGGAGGAAGGCGCGAGGGGATTGGCTGAGCCTCTGTCGCTGGCGGCGGGGTGCGGCTGCGCGGAGGGGCCGACGCACAGGCCCCTGGGCCTGAGAGGCGCGGGGAGACGGGGAGACCCGGAGACGTGGCGCCGGGTGGGGGTGGGCGCGACTGGCGTCCGAGGTTGGGTAGCGGGTGTCGGAGGGCAGGGAGTCCCCGAGTCCCCAGTGTAGCCCGCAGATGAGCTCGCAGGATTTTCCTTATATGATCGGGCCCCGTTGCTGGCGGCGCCGCTGGCCCGGAGCCTGAGAGGATTATGAAAACGTTTCCGGCGAGGTGTGGCTGGGGACCGGGGCGGGGAGGTGAGGGGCAGCGGGCTAGGCTGGAGATGAGGGAGAGTTAGGGAGGCCTCTGCCGCTGTAACTGTGAGCCCTGGTCGATGATGACGTGACCACTGCGCAATCTGAGTTCTAGGAACCAGGTGATGGAGTGTGTGCTGAGAACTGAGACCGGGCGAGCAGGAGAGCCACGGCGCCAGGGCTCGGGAGGGTCAGCTTCCCGTGCCTGGGAAGTTGCGGTGGGTTGCCTCGAGGTTTTCTGTGAACCCTCAGGGTGTGCCTGCCCTAGACTCCTGCTTTCAGGCTCCTGTAGCCTTCTTGCAAGGTGTTAGTATACTAAGTCCATCCTTCTTAGTATGAAAACATTTGAACATACAGAGAAGTGGAAACATCTATGCAGTGAACACAGACATCCACCACCTGTATTCTGCAATTGTTAACATTTTGCTGTATTTGCTATATCACATGTGTCCTTCTAACATCAAACCACCTTATTTTTCTAATGCAGACCTTAATACAGTAGTCTCCCACCCCCAGTGGGGGGGGGGAGGGGAGGGAGCATGGTCCCAGACCCCTAGGAGATGCCTTAAGCCAGTCAACTGCGTGTTTTGTAATGAAGAAAATAAAAACCAGAGAAGAGAATGTAAAGTGAATTATGCCTAAAAGTGAGATACAGGGGTGGAAGAAATAAAGAGATCTTTAAAAGTTATGGGGTTGGGCGCCTGGGTGGCTCAGTTGGTTAAGCGACTTGCCTTCGGCTCAGGTCATGATCCTGGAGTCCCAGGATCGAGTCCCGCATCAGGCTCCCTGCTTGGCAGGGAGTCTGCTTCTCCCTCTGACCCTCCCCCCTCTCATGTGCTCTCTCTCATTCTCTCTCAAATAAATAAATAAAATCTTTAAAAATAAAATAAAATAAATAAAAGTTATGGGATTTTTCAGACTCAAGTCTAGGGAAAAAACTGAGGGTTGCTGGAGGGGAGGTGGGTGGCGGATGGGGTAACTGGGTAATGGGCATTAAGGGGGGCACTTGAAGTAATGAGCACTGGGTGTTATATGCAACTGATGAATCACTAAACTCTGAAACTAAAAAAATAAAATAGTAATAAAATCTTACAGTGAAGTCTAAAAAAAAAAAAAAAAGATACGCCACCCTCCAAACATGCCAAAAAATAAAAATAAAAAAATAAAAGTTATGGGGTTTTTCATTAAAACTTTCTAATAATTCAAATGCAGAGAAAATTCTTGGTCTGTACAACTAGTGATTAGGGATATAGTGTCCTTTAATAAGAGAAGGAAGGTTCTATTCAATTTGCCTTTCACATATTTATTAAGATACCATCAGTAAGTATCACAATCTCCCACCTGATACCCTGCAAATCACTGGCAGCAAGTCCCTCCAAATTTACTAAGTTTTCTCTAATTAGAAATGTCACTAAAATGGGTGGATCCTAAAACCATTTGGTAAAAGGTTTACACATATAAAAACATGTAAATATATGTAAAGACATTTTACGTAGTCTCAGAGTATCACGAAGAGGAAAACGTACCTTTACAATAGAGAAATCTTGGGACTGTTAGCACCTTAACCAAATGACCAAGCTTCACATCACCAATAATGGGACAAACTGATGCCATGCACCCCCTCAAGGCATTGGGGGCACAACTCCACCTAAAAAAATGTCTGACTTGAATCTCATCCTAAGGAAATTTTCAGACAAATCCAAATTAAGGAACATTCTGCAAAACCACTGACCTAAACTCTTCAAAAGTGTTGATGTTGTGAGAAACAAAAAAAGCCTGGGAATGGTATCAGAAAGAAGGAGCTGGAGAATGACAATTACATTTAATGTAGGATCTTTCACTGAAACCTGGATTAAAAACAACCCCAAAACAAAACAAAACAAAATAAAAACCAGCAACTCTAAAGAATAGAATTGGGACATTTGGGGGAACTTTAATATCAGTTATATGAGCTAGTTGTATTGATGTAACTTTTCCTGATTATGTTAATAGTAATGTGGGAGATGGTCCTTTATTCTTAGGAATGAGCATGGTGGAGAGTCATGATGTCTGCATTTTCAAATGACTCCGAAAAAAAATGCATATAAATACCCTGGCAGAGAAAGAGAGAAAGCAAATATGGCAAAATATTACCATCAGAGAATCTAAATGAGGAGTATATTGTTGTTTATTGTTCTACTTTTATAACTTTTCTGTAGGTTTTTAACTTTCTCAATATAAGAATGAGAGAAAAAGTATATTTCAAGTAAGCCTAAAATTATCTGAAGCAAATTATTTTCTAAAATATGTAGTCCTTTTCATGTTTAACCATATAACCATTATATATCACACTACACTATGTATGTCAAAGTTATTTTATAATTTTTTTTGTCTAGATGTGAAACCTCATAAGATGTGTTAGGCGAACGTGATAACCACTACACTACGGAAACCTAGCTAAAACCTCATAAGATGTGAAGTCATTACTTTTAGACATTTAACTTGCAGTATTTTTTTTAAAAAGATTTTATTTATTTATTTAAGAGAGAGAGAGCACACAAGCCTCTCCCCGCTTGTAGAAGCGGGGGAGGGGTTGGGGGGGGCCGAGAGAGAAGCCGACGGAGCAGGGAGCCTGATGCGGGGCTCCATCCCAGGACCCTAGGATGAGGACCTGAGCCGAGACAGACGCTTAACCAACTGAGCCAACCAGGTGCCCTGCTTTCGGTACTTTTTAAAAAATGTATTATTTCTTTCTGTACTTATTTTTTGGGAAAAAAGTAGAATTAGCATAAAACTGAAGTCAGCGACTCTATTGTAAATCTGTAAATTCTAGTATTATGATTTCATTAGGATTTCAGAAATATCAAGGCTCAGCCTTATCTCCCACTTTTTCTGGATAATTTTCCTATGCTTAAACTTCCTAAAGCACTCAACATTGATGGTAGCTTAAGCAGCAGTGGCTTTAGAAGTTTCAGTACTGGAAACAGGAAAGCTGGTGAAGTCAGTAGAAGCTAGGACAATTTTAAAAAGTGAGTATATGAATTTGACTGAATGAGACAAGCGAGTTTACTAATCTTGAGTAGTTTGGAAAATTACGTATGTGCTCACTGTTAATCTGCTTTGGGGATAACTTCAGTTTTTGATAATTAGAAAAGGCGATTATTAGCTTAGGTGTGGTTTTGCCCTTACAACAAATACCTACTCTTCAGAAAGTTCAAGTTACGAAACAAGCACAACAGAAATGAAATGTAGACCGAAACAGACACCGATTTGCTGAACTTTCTCATTTTCTGTTTACTCTGTGTGGGCTTTAATACAGGCTGTAACAGGGAGACTACTCCCGGGGGCACAGCTTAGGGAACGGAGAGGCAGCTCAGTGAGAGGGTGTTAGGAGCTGCTTAGGTGACTTGGGGAGGGTCCAGAAAAGCAGGGCTTCACTCTGGGTTGGGTGCTGTCTGGAAGTAGGGACAAGTCTTTGGAAATCCTCTCTAGGAGGAGGCAGATCCGAGCTAGACTAGCCCGGCTGCTGGTGAGGTTGCGTTCACTCCTATTGCTGGGAGAGGGCAGGGTTGGGATTGAGTGGTTTGCAGGTGGTCTTGTCTCTGTCCCTAGACAAAACTATCAAGTGGTCTTGTGTTGTCTCATTTCATCACAGGCACAGAGCAACCTTGCCTGATGTTGGTGTTTTGTGAGATTGGGCACCAGGGGAGGACACCCTGGCCTGGCTGGGAGGGCCAGTCCAGCTTCTCAGACCACCAGGCCTTGCCCTAAGTGCCAGACCAGGTCCCGGATGTTGGGCTTCTTTGCTTTCTCAACTCTAAGTAGTTAAGTGTGTCTTGTATGAAGTTTGACTCTTCGCAGACAGTTTTCCTGTTGACGCCTTGACGGTAAGCCTAGACCTCTCCGGGTATGAGGTGAAGGCTTTCCTGAAGAGTGAGGTTATTCTTCCATCAGCTGCCCAGAAGAGATATGAGTCTATCCTTAGGTTGGAGGTTGGGTTTTATTATTTTTTTAAGGTTTTGGAGAGAGAGAGAGAGAGAGAGAGCCCGCGTGCGCATGAGCAGAGGGTAGGGGCAGAGGGAGAAGCAGACTTCCCGCTGAGCAGGGAGCCCAACGTGGGGCTCCATCTCAGGACCCCAAGATCATGACCTGAGCCGAAGGCAGATGCCCAACTGACTGAGCCACCCAGGCGTCCCATGGAGGTTGGGTTTTAGAGGTAACTTTTCACTGACTGGTATTTCTGTGCCATGAAGTATTTCACTGTGGTTCCTAGTGATGGATGTTTAAGGGCACCATCCCTGGAGAAGCCTTATCCTATACCTACAGGTGGGGCTGGTGACCTAGGTTTTAAAGATTTCCAGGTGATTTTGGTGTGTGCTCCTGTAGGTAAGAAATACCCTACCCATGTTTCTGTATATATGTTGTTTCTGGGCTCTCTATTCTGTTCCATTGGCCAACTGGTCTGGGCCATTTCCACACGTCTCCCATCTTTATAGTAAGCCTTGATACTTGTTAGGAAAGTTTTCCCTTTTTTTTTTTTTTTTAAAGATTTTATTTATTTATTTGACAGAGACAGAGACAGCGAGAGCAGGAACACAAGCAGGGGGAGTGGGAGAGGGAGAAGCAGGCTTCCCGCCGAGCCGGGAGCCCGATGTGGGACTCGATCCCAGGACCCTGGGATCATGACCTGAGCCGAAGGCAGTCGCTTAACCAACTGAGCCACCCAGGCGCCCCAGGAAAGTATTCCCTTTAAGGAAGGTCTTCCTTATCCTTGGGTCTTTGCACTTCCATATCAATTTTAGAATTAGCTTGTCTATTTTCCCCCCAAAAAAACTGTGGAGATTTTTTGATTCTTTATGTAGATCAGCTTGGAGACAACTGACAACAGTTTTGGGGTATTTGAGTCTTCTTATCCGTAAATGTGATATAATTTCTCCAGGTTGTCAATGTTTCACTTATGTTATAAACTCCTCCATACAGATCTTGTAAATATTTTCCATTTTTTTTTTCTTACGCCATATGCAAAGTTAACACCTCCGATTGAGTTGGTCTCTGGGCTCTGTGTCCCAGGCCACTGATCTACTCATCTTTTCCTATACCAAACTACTGTGTTTGAATTCTGCAGCTTTGAAGTAATTGCTCAGTAAGTCTTGTTATTTTACACCCCCAACTTGCAGGCGGAATTTTGCCAACCCAAGGTTTAAATGATCATGATACATGTTTGAATGTAGGTCCTAGAATGAAGTTTCTCAAGCAGGCATTAAAAATAAGCTTTTCAGCCAATGTATAGCTGTGGAGTTTTAAATTTCACTTAGATTTGGCACAGTACTTCATTCAAAAGTATTTATTTCCACAAATTTTTATCCACAGCTGAACATTATAGTAACTAATACAAGCATTTTTTTCTAAAAACAAAGGTATAGTTTACAGATTTGTTCAAAATGAAAAAATATTTTTATCAGTAGTATTTCTTCTTACAATGTTAGATTCACCCCAGAATATGATGTGAACCCTCTTCGGAGAAGCAGACTTTCATCTAAACAGTAGTTGCTGGCAAAATGTTATATCCAAATCTGGGTTATTTCTGATACAATATCATTTTAGAAAGTAGCTTAAAATCATATCTGATTAATCGCCTTTATTAGCATTAGAAATTTCTTTAGGAAAACCAATCTTTAGTAGCGATCTAATAAGAGAAAAACAAGTCCTATATTTGTCATTGCCATTAACCTCTAATTTTTCTATACCCCCTAATTCTCTAATTATGGCACCAGTGTGTGCAAAAAAAAAGGAATTTTGGCTATTCGGCTCATGCAGGAAATTAGAGAAACTGACTGCAGAGGAATATTCTAGGAGGAAAAAGGACAGGGTCCAGCCCCATGCTGTCACACTGTAGTGACTACTCAGTCCCATAGGCAGGAGAAAAGAGCTTCAATTCAGGATATATCCCTGCTGCCTAGAAGGTCAAACGTATGACAACAATTACATATATTCTAGGCAAAAGAAATGAATTCTAATTTATTTTCTATAATGCTAATGCATTAAGGCTGTAAGTAAAGAGTGGTGAATTGACGGTACCAGGGTTAATTTTTTCCTAAGTGTTCCAAGTTCCTAGTTTTGTCTTTTGTCTTGTTTTTACAAAAGCCTGAAAATTTCAAGTATAGGAAAATCAAGGGAAGAAACGGCTTTGGACATGCTCCATGGAAAGGGGAGAAACCATCTATTTACCTTTGGGTCTCACCTGCTGTCCAGGTACCATAAAGCTAACTGCAGCTACATGATCCAGGGAGAATGCGTGGAGGGAATATGCTTGTCAGCTCTAGCAAGTTACTAATATGTATATTGCACACATTACTACCGGTAAACAGAGAGGTCCCCTGTGATGCTGAAAACACAGACTGTTTATAAATATTTGATTCTTAATCTTTAAAATGCTTCTAATGTTTCAAGAGACAAAGCAAAACTCCACCATGATGTCGAACATTAAAATTCTTCCCACGGCAACTCATATTTCCAAGAAATAATTGACAAGTCAGTTATCTTAGTAACCGCCCAAGGCACATGGTGAGAGGGGTGTCAACTAAATTTTAAATAAAAAAGAGAGACAGGTATCTAGTGCGGAGTTCAAACCTTGATGTTGAATTTACGTGAAGTCATTGATTTCACGAAGTTGGAAAATGTAGAACTTTAAAAAGGCAAAGAATAAAAATGCTAATAAGTGATTAAAGTTTCTCTGAAGATGCTTCTTCCAGTCTCCAAGTGTTAAGTTAAACAGGGCCAACTGAAACATAAACCAGTTGCTGTCTTTGTTGTTAGTACTCTATAAAAGACTATTTGTTTTTAAAGCATATATAAATTAAGTACAGCTCCAGTGGAATGCCTCTCTCTTCTGGAAAAGAACTAAGTCTGCCATTTCTTGGGCTAGGTAGAGGACAATTCATAACCTCCCTACCCTCCCCCCATATTTATTCTAATTGCCAAGTTTTTATTCAATGAGTTCTTGGCACCTAACATGAACAGTGACAGCAGTGGTGACCCACAGAGAGGGAGAGAATGAGGGTATAAGACAGAACGTAAGGATAACAAGCCACTGCATTTATGGAATCATTGCTTTTCAAATTCTTTAACACACTCTAAACAAGGCCATTTGGGGTTATCTTGAAGATTAAGGTCAGTCCTTACATGCGAGACTCAGTTTTAACTGAAGTGCAACAACAAGCAAATTATACTGAACAAACAACTTTAAAAAGAGGTAGCCACCAACCCAGTAGGTTTAGACTGGCCTTCCAAATGAAGTCAGGGTGTGGGTTGAGGGGGGTTGCGTTGTGGGTTTCAGGTGACATAACTGTACCAGGCGAAGGGGGGGGGGACAGGCACGGCTCTGCAGATACCCAAGATGAGCCAGCCATGTTTACCGTGGAGATGTCATGCTGAGGTCATAGATTTGGACAGGGTGCTCCAGAGTCTTCGCCCAGGTGCTGGGCCTTGTTCTGCCCCAGCAGCCACAAAAATGGGGTGCAAGTGGAGCTAAAAGGACACAGGACCGTTCGGGGCTTGGAGTGTGCTGTGTTTCCGGGAGCTTTTTGAGTTGGTTGGCTCAGTAACAGATGTTGCGTGCATGTGTGTGCATGTGTGTGTGTGTGTGTGTGTGTGTGTGTGTGTAGGGGGATGTTCTACCTGCCATTCATGGAGAAATCTTATCTTCTTGATGTAACATAGCGGCTCTTCTCAGTTTTACAAACACCATTCGTTCTGGTCATGGGAACAACATACTGCTATCTACTAGAAATATGGAAAAAGTCACTAAAAAGTGGGTGTAGAGAATATGCAGGGTTTTCTAATTGAATGCCTACTGTTGAAGAGGCAAGAAAAAACCTATAAAAGCAGCGAACATAAAATCTGCTGTCATATTCTACTGAATACTGTTTTAGTCCTTTTTTCACAGCTGAGATATTTACCATGTTTTTGTGGTAAATTTTAAAAAATGTTGAAAATAGGGGCGCCTAAGTTGGCTAAGCATCTGCCTTCAGCTCAGATCATGATTCCGGGGTCCTGGGATCGAGTCCCGCATCGGGCTCCCTGCTCAGCAGGGAGTCTGCTTCTCCCTCTCCCTCTCCTGCTCCCTCTGCTTGTGCTCTCTCAAATGAATAAGATCTTTGAAAAAATAAAAAATGTTGAAAATAACCTGAAAAGGGAGTGTTGACCTAAGCTATTCTCACTCTTTAAAAATAACACACACCCATACATACACACAAACCCAAAAAAACTTTTGGATGCTGATAATCCCTAAACTGGATTTTTGGAAAGTTTTTCAAATTATCTGATTCTCAAGTTTTACTGTTTTGGTTACCTGGAAATACAGTGCATTATGTGATGCTTTTATCGGAAGTTTTATGGCATTAAGGGATTACAGGCTTTCACACTGACTTGTTTGGTTTTTCATCTGTAAATACAACAAAAGTTGGTATTCTTTTCTAATATTTAGATTATGTAGATTTTTGTGAAAGTTTTGTAGACTCCAGAAGCACGTGGACTAGCACTGAAAACAAAGACTGTCTTTCCATGTTGCTCATACTTTACGTTTGGGACCACAGCATTTTATTCCACAAACCCAAGACTATGCAAAAAGGGTTTAAGCATATGAGGGACAGAGTCTCCTGATTTTGCTTTAGAAACCAGTTCTCAAAATGCTTGGAGGTTAGTTACACCACTGTCTCTGCATCACCAGGCATTCAAAATACTTCTGAAAAACTTCTCAGGCGGCCCAAGTCCTGTACTTTTGTTCTTAGACCATCTCCCCACAAACTCGTTTGCACCAGTGGTTCATTGACCTGGGGAAATGTCACCCACCATGCGACAGCATCATGGTTATTAGTACCGTTATTTGTTAAAAGTCCTCTGAAGGCAGCTTACTTGACATATTTTTAATATTATTTTACTTTGGGCATCCTCCAGTTATATGCAAAGACCAAAACTGGGCAGCTTCCATTTTAAAGATGGGCACCTTTTATATGGCCGTGGGGGCTGCTGGGTGGCAGTAGATGATTATAATGTGTATTCGTTTAGACTGAAATCATATACTTAAAAAAAAAAAACTTCCATATTTCAAGTGTTTTTATTCTGAGCAGTACGTACAAAAAAATAATGCCAGATGTGTCTTATTCCGTACAGTTCAGCACTCTGCACCCTCTGCACAGGCTCTCAGTCTTTTACAGATTTAACAGACCCCTCAGTTCACTGTACGGTAGAGGCTTCCTTCTTGCTGTCACTGGAAATGACAGCTCAACGGCTGCTTCAATGGAGGGACTGAGCCCCTGTGGCTCCACAGGGGGGACTGCGCCTTGTCAGACCTTGTTGAGGAACTCCAGATTGAGATAGGCTGGGATGTGGATTGAGTCCATGGTCAGCGAGGACGGGTTGAATGGAAACAAGACGGGAAACATGTGCTTGGAGTCCAACAGCAGCTGCTGAGGGTCATTCCGCTCTTGTAGCTGCGCCTGTGGGGAAGAGGAAGACCACGTGAAAGACCACCTAAAAACAGCCAGTTTAGGGGAACTCACAAAAGTGAATCAGCGTGTATCACGGAAATATTTGTTAAGACAGGTTGGGCTTCAGGAGAACGTGGCCTCCTTGTCCCTGTGGCATCCGGCAGGGAGAGGGAACCCTGGTTTCGGCTTGTTGGAGCACTGATGACCTTAAGCTCTCCCCGAATTCTGGCAGTCTTTAAAAAAAGTTTTCCAGCGAAGGGAGAATAGAAAAATACATTTCAGGTGCAAATCGTGTGGAGAGGTACTGTGGTGAAGGGGTTAAGACCGTGGGCTCTGATCTGGCACCACCCTGGGCAAATTCCTGAACCTATCTATGCCTCAGTTTCCTCATCTGTAAACTGGAAGGAGGAGAGTGACATCACACAAAATGGTAGAGTGGGAAGCACAGGGGCTCAGTCCCTCCATTGAAGCAGCCGTTGAGCTGGAAAAAGCAATTGCTCTCAAATATCTTGGAACTCTGGAACCTGACTAGGCTCTTATGATAAGCAGGAGAGTGCCTGATGAAGGGGGAGGCTGCTTATCTCTGCTAAGGGAGCAGTATATGTGAACCGGCCACTAATCCCAGTCTCCAGCCCCCGTGCAGCTGCAGGGACAGAGGCCCACACTCTGGGAGAAGCTGGCCAGTGCAGTAGGGCAGGCAGTGGGACCTTGTCCTCTGGAAATCTGGGTTCATGTACTTGTTGGTCTGGTGTTCCCTGAGGGACTGTCACAGATGCCTACTGTGATTTTGGCTTCTCTTGGGATACAGTGGCTTCCTCCAGTGGTATTAACTGGAAGATTTAAAAGGACACATATCCTCTATTGGAGCCAGACATTTTAGGAAAAGTATAATAACTGAAATGAAACTTTTCAGTCACTAAAGGGGTTCAGCAGCAGACTTGAGCAGGCAGAAGAAATGATCAGCGAACCTGAAGATAACGCAATTGAAATTATCCAGTCTGAGGAACAGACAGGAAAAAAAAAATAAAAGTGAACAGAACCTGAGGGACCTGTGGGACACCATAAAGCATACCAACATATACCTTATAGTAGTCCCAGAAGGAGAAAAGAGAAAGGGGCAGCAAAATATTTGAAGAAGTAATGGCTGAAAACGTCCCAAATCTGATGAAAGACATACACCCGTGCCCCCCTCCCCAAGACTCTCAACAAACTCCAAGCAGAATAAAAAAAAGACCCAAACAGGGTCAAAAACATTCACACTGAGACACATTATAGTCAAATTATCAAAGCCCAACAACAAAGAGGGACTCTTGAAAAAACAGCGAGAGAGAAAGGACTCCTCACATATAAGGTATCATCAAGATTATGAACAGATTTCTCATCAGAAACCATGGAGGCCAGAAGGCAGTGGGGTAACCTATTTAAAGTCCTGAAAGAAACTCTTAACCAAAACCTCTATATCCAGCAAAACTATCCTTCAAAAATGAAGGAGAAATGAAGTCCCTTCCAGATCAACAAAAGCAGAGGAAACAAAAGAAAGTCCAGGCTGACATAGGAGGATGTTGGACAGTAACTTGAAGCCATAAGAAGAAATAAAGAACATAGGGAAATGGGAAGGCCAGCATTGTACTTTTGGCTTGTAAGTCCTTCTTCCTACACAATTTATACAGATGCAGACAACAATTATGCATTTCTGTTGATGGGATCATGTACAACAGATGTGACAGTAACAGTATAAAGGCAGAGGGATGGAGGTATGTAGCCTCAGAACCTGTGTACTATTGAAACTCAGTTGGGATTATTTAAACTATGTGGTTACAAGTTTAAGATGTTAGTTGTGATCAGCAGGATGACCACTAAGAACTAAAAAACATACAGAAAAGGAAAGTAGGGAATCACAATGGTACGCTACAAAAACTAAATGCACACAAAGGCAGTAATGAGGAACACAAAACAGAGGGCATACAGAAAACAAGTAGCTCCCCAGCAGGAGTGATGAATGATAGAGTTAACATCATGTAAAGCAGAGAATGGTCTCTGGCACTTGGTGAGTCCTGTGTTGGCCGCTGTTATCTTTACGGTATGCTCCTTTGTTCCTTCTGCCAGTCCATATCCCATCAACCGCTGAACCACGAACCCAGGTGGAGCTGTCCTTACACAAAGGAGACTAGTTAACGATGAGTGCTGCCAAGAGGGAAATCAATACATCCCGAGCTTGTAAGAACATGGGTCATCTCCTACTAGCTTAAGCTATCAAAATATTTTTCCTCATTAGGAAAACTCACCACCATTGCTTCAGGTAGTGACATTCTGATATGTTGTAACTTTCTAGAAGTTTCATCATTTTCCTGTTTTAGCCAAGACCAAGAGATCTTATCTGTTGAACTCATCCAGTATCTGCATGTTACAGGTAACTATCACTCATAGCACCTCCGTATTTTTTTTTTTTAAGATTTTATTTATTTGAGAGAGAATGAGAGAGAGAGCACATGAGAGGGGGGAGGGTCACAGGGAGGAGCAGACTCCCTGCAGAGCAGGGAGCCCGATGCAGGACTCGATCCCAGGACTCCATGATCATGACCTGAGCCGAAGGCAGTCGCTCAACCAACTGAGCCACCCAGGCGCCCAGCACCTCCGTATTTCTAAAAGCCTTCAAGTAGGGCTGAGGTCAGTAAATAACGCAGGAGCATTTGAAAAGTGCTGGGAAACAGGTTTTTAGAACAAAATCAGTGGGAGCATAGGATTGTGAGTTGATTCTACAGTGTCTGTGGGATGCATAAAGGTGAACCTGAATAATGAATGGAAAACACTTTAAATTTTCAGTTGTCAGTTTAAAAACCTCCATGTGTTTGGTATCACATGAAAAGCAGGCCAAATTTTTATTTATTGAGAGAGAGGGAGTGTGGGAGAGGCAGAAGGAGAGGGAGAGAGACAATCTCAAGCAGACTCAGTGCTGAGCACGGAGCCCTATGTGGGACTCGATCTCACAACCCTGAGACCATGACATGAGTTGAAATCAGGAATCCGATGCCCAACCGACTGAAGCACCCACAGGCCCTGGGCCAAAATTTTAAAGTAATTTTAACAGTTTGAAAAAGTAGCTTGAAATAATGGGAACAGTTTAGCAGAAGCAAGGACATTTAGAGACAAATAAGCAACCACTGTTACTAATTTAAGATACCAAATGGTGGCTGTGATGCGACCCTAGCAGAACGAACGGTCTCTCTAGGATCACTGAAGTTCAACAGTCAGCTCGCTCTCAGCTAGACTTTATTTATTATTACAAACCTGGTCACACAGCCTATGAAGGTGTACATAAAACATGAAAGGGCAAAAGGCTGTTAAAATTGTTTCATGGCACTTAATTAATGTCCTTTTCTTTCTCGACCTTAGGTAGATCAGTAGGCTCTACTCTTTAAAGGGTTTGAAGAAATTGTAAAGGATTGAGAGGAGGGTATAAAAATGGAGAAAAGTTAAATAGTACCTATAATTCAGCAGCAAACGGTGCGTATACCTACTTAAAATTCACGAGATAGTCATTTCATAGGAATTATCCTGTGAATCCTCCAGTGAGTTTAATAATCCCCTCAAATTTACATTTTTAAAGGTCAGCATGTTCTGTCCATATCACCCAAGCAAATGCTTTGCTTTAACGGGCAAATAGTATTTATCCCACATAAGATGTGTTCAAATACCGGAAGATGGCACGGATCATTCTACCCTTTTCTCTGCGTATCCTCTGTCTAGGGAGAAACGGAACGTAAAGCTACAGCTAGCAAAAAACAAAACCCAAATTTTTTGATAGCATCACCAGCCCGAAATTGGCAGCTGAAGACGACTCAGAATCTGACTCTGTGGATCTCCAGAGGCTATCTGACCAACCTCTGCTACTTTTTTCCCTCTGCCCTTAATTCAAAGCCAAAGTCTGATGTGGCAAAAATTCTTTGACCTTTGACTCTTCTTCTAAACAGTGCCATTGGCAACATACAGGCAGTTCCAGTTCTCCCTCTGATGTGTGTGTCTTAGATATTTAAAACCAGATAAGACTTTCTAAACTCGTACTTTGGTTCGTGTAAATTATCAGTGCTCCCCAATAATCCGTGGGGAGTCAGAGAGCCCAGTGGCTTCTCTTTTGTCATCACGAGTCTTCCTCCACTTTCAGGAGCTGACTGTGGCTGCGTCCTAACTGGATCTTTTCAATCAGCACCCCACCTTTTTGAGGTATCTGTGTCGGTCAATCCCTGCCTGCTTTCGCTATGCTCTCTGCATGTCACTGCATTTCCTCCACTGCTTTTAGAAGAACAGGATTCCATCTGACCTGGCATCCTTCCCTTGACCTTCAGCCTCCGGTTTCTACTTAGACATGATGCTGAAAAGTTCATTTATTCTTTGACATAGCTGATTTTCTCAATCTCTGGATCTCTACCTGGCAGTGGTGTAAGGCGCTCTGAAGAAAAATCCCAATCATGCGTCAAAGGGAATAGCTTCTCATTCCCCATGTGTTCTCAAGGTTCTTGAGTATCTTTCGGATAAACCCTCATTTTAACTCCCCTTTTCCTGACTCCTCTGATCACTTTCATCCATTTCTTTTTATCCTGGTTCCATATGTTGGGATCACACTTCACTGGCTAAAGAGGCTTAGACGTTTGAGAAAGTGTTGTATTTCCTCAAGATGTTCCCCACATATAGTAGCGGGAGAAATGGTCACGGTCTTTCTGACTCATCTTGATGTGATTCATTACGCGGATTCTGTCAGCTACAGTCACACATAAAACTGAGGCATTCTACTATTGCTACACCATTTGGGGTGTGAAAAATTTCCTCACATGTGGTGTTTTAACATTACAGTTAACTCCTGCGAGGTGTCCCAATTAATAGCAGACATTTGTGATCAGTTAAATAAGACCAAGATATCCACTGATCTATTTGGCAAAATTGGTAATTGGGGGATCTTATATAAGAGATGGGATCATAATTTTGAGCCTAACTTGTTTTGTGTTTATCCTTTTGCATGTGCTGATGCATGTACCGTTTGCTGGCCGTCAGGACCCTCTGGAGCCATACCTCAAGCCCCTGGACTGACCCCTGGATAGGTTCTAACTGCCACACAGCCCGCCACCCCATTTCCGCAGGAAGCAGCCAGAGCAGTCATTGTTCCATTCCCTAATAGCAGTTAGGGTTACCATTCCAGGGGGAGGAATGAGTAAGGGACAGGTGGGGCTAGGTAGGGAGAGATAGATAGGGGGCTATGTGATCAGGCTCACAGAAATCCCCAAAATGTGGAGGTGTGGGGAAACCAGAGATGAGGAGACAAATCGGACCACCCTGCCCTAGGCGTGTGGGGTGGGTGTCTTTATGATAATCACCTGTGACCAACAAAGAACAACCAGACCCTAAAAAGGAAGTAAGTCATTGAAGGTGTTATTAATTGAAATGTTAAAAGGATTTAAGTTCCCTGGTTAGCTTTCTATAAAAGACCAACCCTGAAGACCCTTGTTGGCAACACTGTTGGGACCCCTCTCACTCTTGAGAGCTTTTTCTGTTACCTTCACTTAATAAACTCCTATGACTTTACTAAAAAAAAATTTTTTTTTTTAAGGCATTCAGCCCAAATCACCTAGGCCTCAGCTTTAAAAAAAAAAAAATCCCATAATCTCAAGACAGATTTAAATAATCATTTCCCTAATATGTTTTCTTTCAAGCATATTCCTAAGGGCAAATATTATGAGTCTTAGAGACAAGATTGAAGAGCTCAAATTGTTTTCTTTTTTTAAGATTTTATTTATTTGACACAGAGAGATACAGCGAGAGGGAACGCAAGCAGGGGGAGTGGGAGAGGGAGAAGCAAGCTTGCCTCAGAGCAGGGAGCCCGATGCGGAGCTCGATCCCAGGACCCAAGCCAAAGGCAGACGCTTAAAGACTGAGCCACCCAGGCACCCCTCAGATTGTTTTCTTAAAATAATATTTCTTAGTTCATGGGTGGGGTTGATATTCTGCTTACTTTGTTAATTCCCCTTGGTGCTACAATTCAGTGACGTTAGTGGCAAATAATACTTAGACTACATTTAAAATCTGAGCTTATAAAAGTTCAGGCTTTTGTGTATATAGGTAAGTTATTTATGGGTGATATAGTTAGTATTTACCTAAAGGGAAAGCCTTAGAACGTAAGGTCTTTTGGCTTAGAATATAACCAGCGATTTGTTAATACAGAGAAGTTAAACTCTAAACTTCGATTTCCTTTATTAGTTTTAGGTGAGGGCTTTATAAAATTAATATTAGTTTTGGACCAGGACTTTATAAAATTGATTAATATTTTAAAACTCACCTGGATTGTTCGTATAAAGGCCACGGTTACCCGTTCTTCAAATTCATTCAGGGGAGTATAAAGGTTTAAAATTTTGACAATCTGTTGGAACAAAAACAAAAGCTTAGCACAGACCTAAAGGAACATAAGACAACTTTTGAATTTCAAAGAATATAGGACATTGGCACAAGAGTTTACTCTTCTTTACACAGGACCCATACCTTGGAGCCGGAGTGAAATTGAGGAGAGGAGCCTAAAATTAGTAAACTACAGACCAGAGGCTGCATCTGCTAGAGCCCTCTTAACTGCACTCGCGTCTCCTACATCTCTACCCACCCACCGGCACCTGGCTTAAAAGATAATGATTCTAGGAAACTGAAATCCTGAAATCCTCAGCCTCTTATCTACTAGTAATTTAAAGGTTTCTTACAGAGTACTGGAGATCTTACCTTAGATAATAAAAGTGTTTTTTGTTTGTTTGTTTTAAAGATTTTTTATTTATTTGACAGAGAGAGAGAGAGCACAAGTAGGCAGAGTAGCCGGCAGAGGGAGAGGGAGAAGCAGGCTCCCCACTGAGCAAGGAGCCCGATGTGGGGCTCGATCCCAGGACTCTGGGATCATGACCCAAGCTAAAGGCAGTTGCTTAACCAACTGAGCCACCCAGGCACCCCTAAAAATGTTTTTTGATCATACTTCCCTACCTCCTCCCACCCCCCAAATCACTTATAAAAGGAACAGTTTTTCCTAATTGAACAGAGGATAATCTCCTGTCTGCCTACCAATTGTTTGGTGGAAGTAGCCTGCCCAAATGCCAAGAAATGCCAGTTGAATTCTAGAAGTAAACTTCGGAAAGCAAAATATATGTAAAAGGGGGATAAAGTTTGAAAACTTCCAGTACATTTATAGAAAGAACCAATTCTCTCAAGAGTTTGGCATTTCATCTTTTAGTAGTTAGTGGGGGAGGTAAGGAAAGGTATATTTACAATACTGAGTTTGGATTTTGTTCTTTAGGTGCTGGACAGGGAGAAGAAGGTGCATGATTTAGCTTAGAAAGTCTGATTTTGGGGCACCTGGGTGGCTCAGGTCATGATCCCAGGGTCCTGGGATGGACCCCCTCATCGAATCAGGCTCCCTGCTCAGCAGGGAGTCTGCTTCTCCCTCTCCCTCTACCCCTCCCCCTGCTTGTGTTCTCTGTCAAGTAAATACTTAAAAAAAAAAAAAAAGTCTGACTTCTTGTACTGGTCTCATTTTGTGAGGCCACTTTGTGTTGGCCCATTTCTAAATAGGCACACTCATGATGGAGGGCAAGTTGTCCTGTGTGTAGACAGGATTTATCTTTTGATAGACTGGTAACATCTCAGCAACCGAGTCCTAGTATAAATACAATTTGGCTGGGGGAGGGCAGGGAGGAAAGGCACATTCTAATGCCTCTAGGTTCTTAATGACTGTTTAAAACAATGTCAATGGATTCTAAGTGAAAACACGGCCATAATGAAAGTATAGTCGTTAATGCCAAAGGCATGATGCTGCCCATTTCTGAACAAAATTTAAAATTTCTAGTTAGAGACATTCCAGAATTGTGTTTTAAAAATGTTTTTACCGGGGCACCTGGGTGGCTCAGTCGTTAAGCGTCTGCCTTCGGCTCAGGTCATGATCCCGGGGTCCTGGGATCGAGCCCCGCATCGGGCTCCCTGCTCGGTGGAAAGCCTGCTTCTCCCTCTCGCACTCCCCCTGCTTGTGTTCCCTCTCTCGCTATCTCTCTTGCTTTCAAATTAATTAATTAATTAATTTTAAAAAAATGTTTTTACCTTAAAAAACCAACCAACCAGGTGTGCCTGGGTGGCTTAGTCGGTTAAATGTCCGACTCTTGGTTTCAGCTCAGGTCATGATTTCAGGGTCGTGAGACTGAGCCCCACGTGGGCTTGGCCCTGGGCATGGAGCCTGCTTTGGATTCTCTCCACACCACCACCACCCCCACCTTTTCCCCTCCCCCTAACCACTCGCGTGCATGTGCGCGCTCTCTAAAAACAAAACAAAACAAAAATACATTTTTACCCCAGCTTAATGTTTTGTGGGTTTACTACCTTATCTTTCTCTGTGAGCAAGAGGGCCCAGAGAGTTACTGGGGGAACGGTGGCATCTTGATCCACAGACCAAGGCGGTCTTCGGTTCACCCAGGAACATTCCGTCCACGACAGCTTCTGTTGTGTCATTAGGGGGCTAGGAAGGCTGTGCGTGCACCCCACACACAGAGAAGCCGCCAGCAGGAATGGACTTGGATGGGAAGGCAGGCGGGCTGGGTGCCGGGGCCATACCTGCTGCGTGCTGAGTGAGGTGCACAGGGAGCAGATGGCCTCTGCATCCTCCGGGGTTTTCTTCTTTAACTGCAGGAGCTGGGCTGCTTGGATCAGGGGTTCCATGGTCTGGACGGCTCCGCTCTGGTGAAGGTTCCTTCCCCGAAGCCACTCTTCAAGTTGGCTTATGTTGTACCTTAGATAGAGGTCAAAGTGAGCTGTGTTAGGCCAGGGCTCCTAATGCACTGGGATGAGCACACCTGGTGTGTTCATGGTGCCGCCCAGCTGCAAACAGTGGGATCATTCTCTTCACCCTCATGAGCTCACGTGGAGCAAAAGCTTGAAAAGCACCTGGCGCTCAGTAACGTTTTGCTGAATGAATACATGAATGAACAGGTGTTTAAAATCAAGCAAAGATGAGGTACGTGAAGTGTCTGGGTAAGTTGATGGAAAATGAGGCATTCAATCTACTGAATTGAAGCAACTGATATTTAACATTCACAAACATACTTCTACGTGAGCCTTCATGAGTCTCTAAACTCATCGATGTTTCCCTCCGACCTACCCACACTGTCCTTACAATCTTTAGAGTAAGGAAATGTCTTTCAAGCTCTGAACTAATTTACCAGGTCATTGTCTTGGTGTAGAATTCCACCAACAAACAAAAAGGCGATGGAATTGTGTCTCACACTGACTGTGACAAGGACCATCAGTCAGGCCTGGATTTCACTGTCAGAGACAAAGGTCTCGGGCTCCGACTCCAGCTGGCGAGTGCAGGCCCCTCCAACCATGCGGCTCGGGCCGGGCACCCCCGCTCCTACCTGAGCTGCATGCCTGTGCTCCAAGAGCAGACGTCCTTCCGCAGGAGCAGGTTGTTGAGAGTCACCGCATTGATCATGTAGAAGAGCTGCTTGAACACCTGCAGGATGATCTCAGGGTCCAGGCCCTGGTCGCGCATGACCGTGTGGAAGGAGTTCATCTGGCGGATGACAGCTTCCAGGCAGTAGGCGTTGTCCCCGTCTACCATGCTGGAGGAGCGCTTCCGGTAGCCCGTTGGCTTCACACCAGATAGACCCTGAATGCTCTCATTTTCCAACATGGCGGAGACTGAAAGAAAAGCATGATCGGAGAAGCTGGCATGTGCCCCAGGGAAGATCTGTTTTTGGACCACTCAGATCATTTAGCACTTTGGGTTTTGGTGATGGCACCATCTGTTGACGTGCTCAGAAACTCACAGCATTGAGCATTGGATTTCTAATGTGTTGGGGTCCATATGGAATAAGGTTTCCATATAGAAATCTTGGACCTGGGCCCCCGGGTGGCTCAGCGTTAAGCGTCTGCCTTTGGCTCAGGTCATGATCCCAGCATCCTGGGATCGAGTCCCGCCATCGGGCTCCCTGCTCAGCAGGGAGCCTGCTTCTCCCTCTGCCTCTCTGTCTCTTATGAATAAATAAATCTTTAAAAAAGAAATCTTGGACCACATCTGTACTTAGATTCATTAGTGATGGGACAAAGATAATGGGCGTGTACCAACTCAATTCTGTACTGGTTTCTGTGCTAGGTCCAAAGTTTGAGAATTGAGCAACTCGGGTCTAGTCCCGGCCCACCCACTGACTTGGCCCTGGACCCTGACATCATCCTACTGTTGTTCAAACAGCTCTTTTCCATGAGACACTGACCATATAAATCTTAGGTTAGCTGGTCTTCTTACACTTATTACACAGTGTTTAACTATGTGCCAGGGACTTCATGCTCAGTATTTCTTTCCATGTCCCAACAACCCATTTCCTGGTGAGGAAACTAAGGCATATGGAAGTTAAATTACTTGCCCAAGGCCACACCTTAGGAGTCAACAGGGCCAGGATTTGAACCAGGTGTGTCCAGCGGCAGATCTGATGCTATTTGCCAACACATTATTTGGAGTCAGGAAGTATCCCCCGTGCTCCTTACGCCTGCCTCGTAAGAAAGTTCTCAGGAATAAGAATATGGAATGAACCCATCCTAGATGATACATTTCTGGAGGCACGGAGGACTCTGTCCAACTTGGAATTCACCTCTAACTTATTTGTGTTGTAAGAACCCCGGGGGGAAGCTTTACAACATAGGCGCAGGGGATAATGTCCTCCCCAGCCTTCGTGGGGCATCCCGAGTGATGTACGTATGTGTCATTTTTAACTTAAAAAACAGCTCTTATGTTTCAATTCTGATTTCACGCTAAGTGCCCACGTATGCTGCTTTGGACAGAGTGCTCAATACTTATTGCATGAGAACTTGCTACTGTGTTCCTTCATGTGTGCTGCTTAATGCTTTTATTTTTCCACGAATAAAGTACACATATGGGCATGAGGATTATATTTGTTCACTGTATATGCATTTATACCTTTTGAATGTGTATTTATTACCTGTGGAAGATTTCATAGCTCTTCCTGAGCACACAGCACACACCTTGCTGCCTTCAATGGGAAGGTTCTGGTTTCCTGGAGGCCACAGCTAACATATCGGCTTCCCTGAAAGCAGGCAGTGCTCACCACTGTTTCTGGCCCTACAACGAGCGCTGGAGATCTCCTGCGCCAGCTTACCTATCATAGGCTGCAACACACCCTCGGCGATTTTAATGAGTTGCTGGTAGATCTGAATGGAAAGGTCACTCAGCACCTGACGGTATTCAGCGAGGTCAAAGTTCTTAAGACAGTGCTCGTTCTGCTTGGCAGTATTCTGAGTCATGAAGCCCTGCAGAGAGAAAGGGTGCTTTACGGAGGCTCAGTGGTCTGCCGGGCTCAACAGGACCTCCAGGCCTCTGTCACGTTCATGACACCCTATCTGTGGGGCTCCACCAGGCTCTGTTAACATGATGTTCCACAAGAGTCTGTCAGTTCCTTGAGGCCTCAGTGATGGCCCTTGAATTTGAAAGCAGAGCAAAAACCCAGCATGACAGAGAAGTCGGAGGCGCTGCTTGATTTAAAAAGCCTAAATCATTTAGTCCACATCATGAGGCGGTGATTTTCCTAGAGCAGCAAACCCAGGTCGGTAGCCGGTCCAGGGGAAGAGGGATCCATCCTGATTCTCTGTCCCATTATCCTCCTAACAGGCCAGGTTACTTTACAACGTGAAATGCATAGCCACTAAAGGAGTAGGACCCTGGGTCAGATTATGCTTTTATAACGAGAAGTTTTACATAGATTCTATTGTTGGGTATCAGAATTAATAGACAAATGGAAGCGATTTCACTGCTACAGCGCCCTGTCCTCTTTGCTTTCTATACTAACGAGGAAATAACTTTGTTAAGGGAATTGCTAATATCGAAAGGATTCATGTGACCAACATCCCTTTGTGTTCAGAGGCCAAGGTAAACCAAGAGCAGCCAAAAAAATCAGTGTCTTCAAAAGGGCGACCATCCCCAGCAAAGCCTCTCAAACCAGGTCATACTACAAAGCATTTTTTAATAAAAACTAAAAAGCAGGTGAAAGAGGGAATCACTGTGACAGCTAAGATACATATTTTTCTCCCTCTTTAGACCTCACAGATCTGGCTGTACTGTGCTTCGGGTCTTAGGCCCCCCAGTATGTTATTCTCAATAAAAGTGAAAAAGGAAGGGGAGAGAGGAAAAGTCGAGGCAACTCCCAGGGGCCTGGGAGTGGTGTCTGGGGTGAGTGGGATTCTTACTGGAGCGAGGACATGCCCTGTGTCACCGAGCCCCCGGGCTGAATGCAGAGCATGGGCACAGTTCTTTCAGGGACCGGTGTTGGGAATGGTGGGTTCCAGACGAAGCTGGGCCCTCGAGGTCCAGAGGTGAATATGAAATAATGCAGTCAGTTGCGCTGCAGGTCGAGGAATCAAATTTGGTTGGAAGTATGAAGCTGCACCTTAAGGTCAAGGTATACAAATGTCCTTCGATCATGTTGTGCCTCTTCTTGGTGTCTGCCTTAAAACGGACAAACGACTTGTCTGGCTTAGGAGACAGTCTTATGCATGAGACAACTGACCAAACTGACCAAGCTTTCTTCGGGCGTTCATGGAAATGGGGCTCTTCCACAGCTGCTTCTGAAATTTAAGGTCACAAGGCTCTCCCTGGAGAGTCCCAGGGGCTCTTGGATGAAGGATGGCTCATGTAAACTCATTTCCCCACCAATTCTACTTATTTGATTCCGGGCGCTTTCTGGGGCTCCTGGGATTGTACTGTGGCCTGCCTGTCCCTGCTTCTAGCTACCAGGTAGAAGAAGTCATGCCCAGAGCCCGAGGTCCCAGAGGGCGCTCCACAGACCTTGCATCCTCTCCTCAGGGTAGAGGGAACCACATTTGGACAGAGCAGGGCTGCTTTCCACGACACCCCCCGATCTCTGAGCTGAGATCTGCCCTGGAGCAGAACACACATTGCTGTGTCCAAGGAAATGAGGATCCGACGGAGGATTTGGGGTACTTTAATGGTTTTTAAGTGCCCTTTGTGGGTTGGGCTTATGTTAGCACTCACCTCATCCCCGCTATACTGCTTCAAACAATGCAGGAGGCGGCAGGTATTGGATAACCAGAACGAGGTCATCTCGAAGTCCTCATTGTGCTTCTGTGACAAGAAAAAGGCACCCCTTGTTACGAGTAGTGGCTCCCATCTGGTTACATGCCCACCTGGTACCTCTCTTGCCAGGTCTCCAAAATTACTCAGCATGCCCCAAGCAGGCACGATGGCCCATCATGAAGACGAGATCCACTGTCAAGGGGCCGCATTACCATTCCTTCACTACTGGGAGGGGCACAGAGACCCCCACCCTGGTTCCCTGATCGGTGGCACACACCTGTGCAGCCCTGGGCTGTAGGCCAACCCCTGGGCAGCTGGCCCCGGGAAGGCTCTGAACTACCAGTGATCCAACCTAAGAGACATGAAGAGCACGCCAGTGAAATATTCCGGTACCCCACTTATCTAGAGATCAGATGTCCAATGGTTTCAACCCTCTGGGAAATGACCATAAACCATAACGTGGTGAAAGAGGCTGTTGCACAGCCCAGAGAGCTATGACACAGTTTCTGTCCTCAGGCCAATGACAGCACGGAGCTCATTTTGTCAGCTAAAACTGTCCCTGTTTAAATGTCAGAGGCAGGAGCTTCGATGACAATAAAACGGGGGGTCGAACAGAAAGTGACGGGTAGGGCTGGGCATGCTTGCGGAGCCCGCTGATTCGGGAAGGTTTCCCTGAGGCAGTGACCTCTCAAGTCAGCCCTCGACTGGCCCAGACTGGCCCAAGCCCCCGGACGGAGCTCGTGTTAGGGGTTGAGGCAGGAGACTCAGACCTGAGAGTCACCAGCATGTCTTAGAGTCGGGAGTGGATAAAATTGGGCAGGAGGTGCAGCTACTGAGACAAAGCTGGGATGAAGCTAGAAGCTACAGGCTGGTGTGACACATTCCCAGAAGGGGGCGGGGCAGGCGATAGCGGCTGGGAGGGTCTCGGGATGGGTCTGGACTCCGAAGTGGCAGTGCGTATGAGAACGGAGGGCAGTCTCCGAGAGCAATGCTGCTTGGGGCTTGGGCCTGTGGGGAGGAACAAATCTCTCTTATGGATGGCTGATCTCCCTCAAAAATCTGACCTCTCACCATAGCTTCTATGTGGCCCGGCCTCCCCTCCCTGCGGGCCAGCCTCTTACTGCACTGGCCGTTGCTACACTGGGAAGGGGCCTAGTGCCTTTAGGTGGAGTTCCTCCAGTGCCCTGTAAGCAGCCCTGCCCTGGCCCGGGCCTCCTCACTTCGGAAGCTGATAAATGTCTACACCCTTCCCTGGGCCACCACCCTGCCTGGGCAGCAGGCAGCCAGCTCCTTGGAAAGGTTTGGGAGAAGGCCTATATTCAGGTTGTGCTCCTAAAGGTCATTGCAGGGCAGGGTCAGCCCACCCTCGAGTGAGGCACAATGTCCTCCTAGCACCTCTGGTCAAGGCTTTTGAAAGCACCAGGGCTCCCTGGAGGCGGCCGGATGGCAACACTGGATTTCTGGGCGTCCCGCCATTTCTGAGCCTGAGCATCCCGGCTCCATTGGCAAACTGCACTTCCATCATCCACCTTCCGAGCTGGAGGGGTGAGGAGAGCCTAGACAGAGCCCAGCTATGGGGAGGTGTGGGCTTCCGTCCATCCGCCGCCGACCACCATCTCCAGCGCTGGGCACCTACCTTCAGGACTTTCTTAATGCCGTTGATGGTGGAGGTCAGCAAGGAGTGCACCTTGAGGTCGTCGTTGACATAGTCGGCGTGCCTGATGCACATGTAGAGGACGTAAGCAGGAAGGCAGGGCACGGTGCCCGCCAGCATCTGTGGCTTCAGCTCTGACGGCAATAAGCAGCAAGAGTTAGAGTCCAGCAGATGCGTGGGGCTCTGAGAAGCTTGCTCTGAAATTCTGAAATATTTTCTTTCTTTTTTTTTTTTTTTTTTAAGATTTTATTTATTTGAGGGAGTGAGCGAGAGTGTGCACAAACTGGGGAAGAGGCAGAGGGAGAGGGAGCAGCAGACTCCCCGTGGAGCAGGGAGCCCGATGCGGAACTCGATCCCAAGACCCTGGGATCAAGACCTGAGCTGAAGTCAGACGCTTAACCGACTGAGCCACCCGAGGCGTCCCTGAAATACAAATATTTTCAATATTTTCCTGAAGCTCCTCTAAGAATAACCTCTCATGGCGGGGCGGCGGGGGCGGGGCTGGAGGAGGAGTAGGGGAGAAGCTGCCAGGGATACACAGACACCTTCTGCCCCCGAGTACTAGTTTCAGAAACTAGTTAAAAACTCCAAACTGTCAAAAACACATTCCTAATTGTTTGGACTAGAACAATAAAACAGGCTCCTAATGCCTGGTCCTTACAACAAGAAGGAAAGGAGCCCACGGGTAGCTCCTGCCCGGGTCCCCACACAGAGGACACCGCCCTTGGCACCGAGAGCAGGGGCCCGGGGCCGGCTGCAGGGGGGAGCCGGCTCCCCAGGGGGAGCACCCTGCAGCCCACAGCAGCGCTTCCTGCCGCGGGCACAGAGGGCTCTTCCGCAGCCGACTGCAAGAGCAGGTTCTGGGAGAACTTGGCAGACGGCACATTCCCAAAGACAGCCCATGTCCCTGGGCCGCAGGGACCTTTAGCCCACTTAATTGTCAGTTTGGAAACTGTGAACCTGGCAGCAGCTGCCCAGACATCCTCAGAGCCAGGAACAGATCAAGTAGGCTGCTGAGTGGCCACAGGCGGCCCCCACCCCCCAAGTGCCACGGCCCGACGCCAGTCTCCTCAGCCTCTCCACTGACTGGGGGCCTGACCCACGTACAGCCTGCAAACACCTGTCCTGTCTTGGAATGTCCTATCGTGCTCTGAGTCCTGTTTCCCACAGACTCTACACTTGGTCTACACTTCTCTATCCTCCACAGCAACTAGCCCGTGCTGGGGACCTAGAAGCAGGTCAGATAAAGTCTTGGCATTCATTTGGATGACGAGAGGGAAGGGGACTGGTGCGGCGTGCAGGCAGCCTAGCGGGAGATGGCCTCGTCTGGGGCCGCCTGAGCAGGGACAGGGGGAAGGAGCCACCTGCTTGCTGGCACAGCAGCCTCATTAGTTTTTTTTTTTTTTCCACTCTACTGTTAGGCACTTTGAGTTTCATTCACCAGAGATGAAAGGCTCATTCCTAGCAGCGTTAGAGTAGGATGCAGCCTGTTGAAGGAAGAGAGGACTTCCGTCAAACTGCTGGACAACTCTAGGGGAATTAACCTTTACAAACAGAGCCAAAATACTGTTACTGAAAATACCCAAAGCAAAGAACAGAGGCAAAATCTGCCCTAAGCTGGAGCCACCCCCATGTTTCTATAGCGCTCGGCCCTCGGCAGGGTGGGACCTTGGCAAACTCGAATTTCTCTAAAATAACGTTTACCTCTTAGTTGACCTTCCAATGCCCCCGCGAAAGCGACCACTTCTTCACATTCGTCACATTGAGAAGGGTCTGTGGCTTTAGCACAGCACTTTCTCCTGTTATATTTCCCATCTGTTGTACTGCCCACATCCCTATTTTACAGGACACCTCAGGCTCCGAGTCATGGAGCTCGTGGCTCAGGGGCCAGAGGACCAGGCTGCCCAAGAGTCTTCCTTTTTTCATCCAGGACTCTCTCCTCCAAGCCTCCTCCCCCTGCTCTGCAGGCAGCTGCTGCACTGGGCTGGGTACACGGCAGAAAGGCAGGCATGGGGAAGCCGGATGGAGCAGGGGCTAGTGTGGAAAGCCGCTCCCAAGAGCCTGGTAGGCTGTCCCCACAGCATCAGCATCGCCCAGGAGCTGGGAGCTGGTTAGAAATGCAGCCGTGTGGAGGGAGGGGGATGGAGGGAGGTGGGGGTGGTGCAGGTGGGGGATGCAGAGTGGGGAGTGGGTTATGTTGGGTTGGCAGTGGAGTGGGGGGGAGGAGGAGAGTGGCGGTGGGATGACACAGAGGGTCCTGACCTGTCACCAGGTTCCGAATGAGAAGGGCCTCGTCTTCCTTGTGGTACTCCAGCATGCCCTGGAAGTCCTTCTCCTTCCGCTGGACAGTGACCTGCCTGTTGAGCTCATGGCGCCTCCGCTCACTCTGGGCCAGCGCCTGGGCAGCTGGGCCGGAAAGAGACAGGGAGCATGAATAGAGACCTCCAGGCTGTAGGCCTGAGATGTAGGGATGCCTTAGGTCAGTGGCGTTTGTTCGGGTCTGGGGACCCAGCATTCTGGGTTCTCTGAGCTCCCACACCCCTTATGTGGTCTGTCCCTGCAGCCCAGACCACACTCCAAGTGTGACCCAAGGAGCTTAGCACCAGGCACTGGGGGCCCCACAGGACAAGCATAGGGGAAACCCCACCAGGCAGGTAGACCGGAGAAAACCTGGGAAGGACAAAAGGCACAGGATGCACAACCCATCCCACCAGGCCACTGTTTCTCCCCATCCAGCTGTAAGAAACGGGGCTACCGTCTGTCTGAGAGGATGTTAGGGCCCTGGCCAGGCCCGCCCGACCCAGTTCCCTGCGTATGGCCACAGAGTAGCTGCCGTGACAGCTACCATCTCTGGGCAAGGCCCAGGCACCATCTCTGACCCATGGACATGGAGCAGGACGGTGCCAGCAGCAGAGGAAGAAAGTCTCCAGCTCCCAGAGGCAGATCAAGGAGCAGGGCTGCTAAATGCAGTGTTTGCAACGACGTAAGCTAATTATTCAAGAGGCATTTTGGTGCTGTGGCTGGGGGTACAAAGGCCGTGTCACCCCTCGCTCAGGACTTCCATTGGCCTGACACTATGCGACAGGGTGGTGGGCATCTGCAGGGCTATCCCCAAGCGTGTCCGAGGGCCTGCCACATACAGGGCACTGTTCTAAGCATGGCAGCAGATGAGATGGAGTAGCCAACCACGGACCCACCAGTCCAGCTAAGGAGACGCATCTGTACATTTAACTGGAAGCACATATTACAGCGCAACTTGGCCAGGTGCCGAGCCCCAAGTGTGGAGCGTGGGTGGTGATGAGGCTGGATAGACAGATTGTTGGAGCTCTTCAGGGAGAAGGGCTGAAGCACAGGCAGGACCTTAACAACCAGGTGGGAAGGAGCTGATCCACCCATCCTCACCAGGCCCCAGGCCCTACAAGGCTCCGGGAGGCACAAGGAGAGGAGCAGGGAGAGGAAGCACCCCGAGGCAGGTGTGTGCTGCAGGGGAGGCTCTGTGTGGGGGCGGGGTGAGCTAGAGAGGAGCAGCGGGAGGGGGGAGTATCGCATTCCATGGGGAAAGAGGTGGTGACTGGAAACACAGCAGCAGGGGCACAAGTGGGGAACTGGGAGGCCCCTACAGTCATCGGGGGACTAGGGGGGAGGGGCACGCACAGAAGCGTTCAAGGAGAGCAAACAATAGGTCTTCAAGACTGAACGAAACAGAGAAGCCTGAAGCCGAGCGACCAGGAGAATGAGAACTCAGAGAGAACAGAGAGCTTCAGGGATGGAGAGGGCCGAACAGAACAGATAGCCCTGGCCTCCCAGAGCTTCCTCCTGCGTTCAGGGCAGCAGGTGGGCATAATCAGGTGATCACACAAATGACACCTGGGTTGGGCGCTGTGCCAAGAAGGGCTGGGGACTGACAGATTTATAGCAAGGAATCAGAGAAAGAACATTCTGGAGGTTTCTGGAAGAAAATTTAAACCTGCCTGATCTCTCTGGGCCAGATTCCAGTTTGGAAATTTAATCACAGGACTGACCCCTCTCCTTCCTGACTAACCGTCAC
>NC_138381.1:22218057-22265803 GCF_054177405.1 Leptonychotes weddellii | reverse complement strand
AGCTCTCTCCTCCAAAACAACAAACTTCTCAGTGGGGCAGATCTTACTGAGTAATAGCCATTATAACAGAAATATCAGCTAATATTGATTCTGCACTATGTGCCGGGCACGTACAAAATGCTTCACCTGTGTTAACCCTATTCCTTGTAATGACTCCATGAGGCAGGTCCCATTCTGATCCACATTAGACCAGCAAGGGAAGAGACAGGGGTCACCTTGCTCACAGGCAGTGGGGCCACACTGCAACCCAGAGCCAGGAGACACACTGCCTCAAAAACCCAGCTGATCTGAACGTTCTTTCCCCAAGAACTGATTCTCATTGCTGTAATGGGACCTCCAGCAGGTCATCAGCAGGCAACGCTCCGGAGGTACTATGTGAGGGCACTGGGTTTCCACCTGGCCCTACCACCACCAGGCTGAGGGAGCTGGGCCAACATGGACTCACCTCAGCTTCCTCTTCTGGGACACAAGCCTGCGGACCACCGCCCCATTGGTTGCTGGGAGGCTCAAACGTGCCAAGCTATGCCACAGCCCTGAAGAGCCACACCCGGGCAGCCAATGTGGGACAGGACCATCACGTCGTGCGTGTCTAACCTCCCTGCTAAACTGCTCAGCCACAGCCCAAGGCCAGTGGCTTCTACATTCAGATTCTGGTATCAAATGGAACAGGATTCAAGTTCTGGATCTTCCACTGAAGCATCAGTGTCCTGACCCCAGGGAGGTTCCCCTGAGCCATCAGCTGCTGTTGCCTGGACCCCCACAAGCAGCCTCGCCGCCTCATCCACACGGACCCCGGACACAGCGCGCCGGCAGGGTGACCCCTGTGAATCGCACCCGGCCTCCACTCCAGCTGAGAAACAGGTAAGCGTAGACACGAGCGGGCGGGACAGACAGAGCAGACACAGGTAGAAAGGCGTATGTTTGACCTGGCAACTTGCTTTAGGCCTTGGTAGGCCAAGCCGAGCTCTCCATCTTCATTCAAATATCCCCAATCCTCAGTCTTGCTAGAAATAAAGGACAGAAAACAGGACATCGAGTGTAGAAGGAAGAGACGGGGGGCAGAACGTCCAGGAAAGTGAGGCCATTCCAGCCAAGGGTTGGAAATAAAAAAAAAGGAAAAGCTCAAAAACTCCCAGCCTCCCTTCTTCCTTTGCTGTCACCAGACCCTGAGCGCTTAAGAACATCCCGTCCCCCAGGCCGGGTCTCAGAAGGGGGTCCATGTGCTCTCATGGGAGCTCGCAGATCACGATAGGCTGGGGAGCGTGTTGCCGAGAACAAAGGGTTGCACTTGCCCCGATAAATTCTGTGAACAGCAGCGGTCATCCCCCTCTCCCCCGAGAAGGATTCAGAAAAGGAAAGGGAGAATCAGGAGAGGCACAACCAGGGCAGGGAGGTGAGGCCCGCCCTCGGGAGAGGCTGCAGAGGGCCTCCCGGGGATGGTGCATCTGCTCGGCACGGACTGGGGACACGAGGCTCAGTAACCCTGAGGAAGACGACTACATATTGTCTGCTTTTCAGTGCTGTTCTCCTGTCACTAAGGACACAAAAGCATTAGCTAATCTCACCTCCAGCCCTCACTGCAGTCACACATAAAGAAACCATGAATAAAAACGGCCACGCAGGATGCCCGCTGAACTTTCTCTGCTCCCCCTGGGGACTGGGCTGCATCCCTATTTACTCAACTTGGAAAGCAGACGGTCAGTTGCCATCTCCTCGCAAATCCTTTGGCCCTCCCCAGTGGCCCAGTGTCTGCCCAGTGCCCCAAGAGCAGCTCCTGGAGATCAGGCGCATGTCCTGTGCTCCCCCATCCATGTACCTCCCCACCGTCGCAGCCCTGGGCACACAGGAGATCCTCAACGGCCAGTGGGATGGGGCGGTGGGTGGCAGACCAAGCCTCCTCGCACCTGCCAGGATGCTGCCCCTCCCTCTCTGCGCTAGGGAATCCTCCTCATGCTGGTTGGATCCCAACTTCCTGGCAGGAATCACAGAGGAGCTGCAGGTGGTATGCATGGACCAACAAGCCCTTCGTCACTCACAAGGAGAAACAGTCATCCCCTGGAGCCACTCTACCGCTCCTGCTAGGTTCTGGGTGAGGTCGAGGGGGGCCAGCTACCCCGTTTTACCTTGCCGGAGCTCAGCCTCATGAAGGGCGGCCCTAGGCCTTTGCAGGGCTCACACAAGCTGCTTCTTGAGCAAAGCTGGTCATATGGCCCCTAGGTCCCTGAAAGCTGGGTCCCTGAAAAGCTTGAAGAGGAGGGAAGGGGGCAGAGACTGCAGCGAGCATGCTTCTGTGCCCTGAGTCTGTCCCTTACTTTCACAGCTTGTGCTCCCTCCAGCTGGGCAGTGAGGGGATTACTGCCAAGAAGTAGATCCTGGGGACCTCTTCTCTTTAGGACTCTAGCTCCTCAAATGTCCAGAGCTCCCACCAAGGCCTGGCCTCCCCACAGACGGCCTTTGATTGTAGACTTTTAGCTGCCCCCCCTCCCGTGCTTAGCACTTAACTCACCTGTATGTTCCATTTATCTTAGCAAATCCTAAAGTGACCCGGGCCCTGTCAAGGGGGGCTGGCAGCCTAGCACCTTTCCCTTCTCCGCTCCTACCACATTTAACTAGGGCCTTTGAGTAGCTAGTACGTTAGCGCACATGGGCAGCCACTGGGAGGAGATCCAGGCACAGCTGCAGCCCCTCTTGGGGAGGGCCTTGTTGCTGCACAGGAACACAGGATCTTTTCCTCCATCTTGTTTGCCATGCACGAAGGGACCCCGAGATGGAGAGGACTTGCCTGACGCTGACATCCGCCCACACCGGCTGGCCCTCCAGATGCCTCGGAGTGGGGTAGGGGGTGGGGCTGCCGGCTCTCTCCGGCAGGGTCACCGCATTCCTATAGTTCCCTCCATGGCAGACTGAGTCCCACCTCTCAGGCTCTGGCGGATGCGTGTGTGTTGCTAATCCCTGCTCAGAGGGAGACACTCTCAGAATTCTTAATTCTGGAACAGGCCAGGCATGATGCACAAGGATAAAAGTAGAGACTGTGCAGGCCAGTCATCCACGGTGCTCAGGAAGTCAGGCATACCAGTTAATGAAAATGCAGTCAACCAGCTCCAGGTCCAAGCCTTTGTTCCTGGATGAAAGAGGAAAGATTCCTCCACGGAGAGTCTCCCTCCCCTCTGCATGCCATCAGGGGCGAAGGCCTGGGAGGGAGCGCCACGTAGTGGTAGGAGAAAGAAAACCCCAAACAGCAGCTCACAGGAATTTTTGAAAAATAAAGTACATGAGGTCAATGAACAAATCAACGTTCGTGGAGACTCTCCTGTGTATACGCCACTGCGCTGAGCCCCGTTCCCGGTGAGGCTTCAGACACACTTGAATATAAAGTCTCCAACTGCAGAAGGCAGCAAGAGCGCGTTGAGGAACCTGGCTGGAGAACCAGGCACCCCAAAGGCATGTCGTGGTCGCTGCCTGCGTGCCCTGGACCTGTTTCTTCATGTGTAAAATGAAAGTGCTCCACTGGCTTATCGGAGGTTCCTTCTAGATCCTTAATGACATAACTGTATTAACTGTAAAGATCGTGCAGCAGAAAAGGCCTAGGATAGTATTTGCTTTCCCTCTGTGGAGACCGTCAGGGCTACAACCCAACTGCCATCCCTCAGTCCTGGTTTGAGGACCCAGCTCCCTGTGGACGGAAACAGGCAAGGTTCCTATGAGCGCGAAGATGGTGGCTTTCCAGTTTCTAAAAAGAGCATGCTGTGCTTCACAGATGTCCTCATTTCTGTAGCTCACACCTGGAGGTTCCACCCAACTGCCCAGGACATTCCCCACAATCTCTGAGAATGGGAGGCCATAACCCCAGTGCTGCGAATGAGAGAGATGCCTGAAACTACAGGCTGGGCCACGGGAAGGTGAATTGTCTGGATAAATATGGCCATGCCACGGAATTACAGCAGACAGGAATTGTACTGGTGGCTTGGGACCCACTGAATTTTGGGAAACCTTATGAGGGAATCATTGCCTCATAGAAGCAAGCCGAGGGTTTCCAGCTGGGAACAGTGACAGCGAGGACTCAAGAGAAGGGAGCTGGGGAGAATGAGGCTCTCTCCCCCCTCCTTTGCTGTTTTGAGCAAGACATCCCACAGCAGCTGGGGCTCAGGGCCAAATGAGCCACGAACTCCAAGCCTATCCTAAGGAATCTGCACGCACCCCTTTCTGGATCTCCACTGTCCCAAGCAGGCCCATTGTAATAACCCCGGGTTTACCTGTCCAACAGGCAAAGCTACCTTTTGTGCCAAGGGCCTCCTGTTGTTTCCTGGAACCTGCTGGGTAGAAGGATTGCAAGGTTTCCCGGGACCCAAGCAAAGGTCTAATAATGCACTCTCAGTTTCTCTTTGGAGCTCTGCAGACTTGAGTGGAAATGGCCAGTGGCCAAAGGAGCACTGTTCCCGGAGCTAGACCTGAGCCCTCACCACACTCCTGCTCCTACCTAGCTCTGTGACCTGAGTGCACGCCTGGAGGTGAGGCTAGCCCACTTCCCTATCCCCGCCCTCCAAACCCTCCAGACACCCACCTCTGTCTGCTGCAGCCCATCCCTGGGGCAAGGACCAGCCCTCTCTTTAACTTGATTTTGGCCACATATAAAATGGTAATAATGTTGCTGATTTCTCTTAGTTCCCAAAATGTGAAAATGAGAGCACTTTCTGGAAGCAGAAGAGCTATCCATATTCCTGAGGTTCCTTCCCAGAACAGACCCTCAATACCGGCTTCTCTCCCAAACTTGAAAACAAAGGAAGACACACAATTCGTAAAGATCAAACAGAAGTCTATAAACTCTGGAAGTTAGGGAGTGAAAGAAGTTCCAAAATGGAACTTCCAGTGCGTGAGTGTAAGCTTTTCCTAGGTAGAGGATAGATCTTTGTAATCCCTCCACCCCAAATCACACATGCATTCATACAACTTCTCTTCCAACAGGAACACTCTCCATTACAGGGAAATCGCAGGAGAGGAGAAGCCGCTGGGTCTTCAGAGCACTCTTATGGGCAGGGGCTGCCCTCATAATAGATGGCCTGGCTGCCTGGCACCAGGAATCACCGTCTGCACCTCCCTCCCTGCTGGGATTACCAAACTGGGAGAGGCACAAACCCACCATGGTCTGGTCTGGTCCCTTTCCAGGTGTGGCAGGCACTGGGGAATGGGTTCTTCAGGCTTCCCACCCTGAGGCAGCTTTCTGTACTTAACTGGGTGTCACGGGCTGTGAGTCCCCTATTGTACCCCGGGATTGCTGGGAATGCAATTATTTTAAGATGTAAGAAAAGCTATTTTTATTTTACCACCACCATGATTACTGCTGCAAAGGAAGACAAATCCAGGGTAAGTAGGCAGCCCCTGGGACTGGATCCCTGACAAGCATTTGGGTGAATAAAAAGGGAGCTGACAGCTGATAACAGCCACAGTGTAGAAGATCAGAAAGATCTGCATTCACTCTCCCTCATCAGGGTCCAGCTTGTTTCCTTCCTTTCTTTTTTTAAATTTCAAGTATTACCTGTGTTCTTTTTTCTTATTCAATGCATTTCTTCACCCAAGATCATTTCAAATGACTAAATCTTGACTCCAGTTTCAGCACCGAGAGGCTCACCTTCATTTCCTTCTCTCTCCTTTCGGGGACAGAACTGCAGCTCTCCGGAAATTTACTCTCCTCCTGGGGGCTGCTAAAAGCCTTCATCTTCTGATTACCTACACAGCATGCTGGAAGCAGCCCAGCCTGGGAGTGAGGCCTTCTGGATCATACCTCGACTCAGTTTCGGGCTGGCTGCGTGCCAGAGCTGCTCACCCCTTCTGGGCCTCAGTTTCCCTATCTGCAGAAAGAGGGGCTAGAGGACCTCTGAAGACTTAGTGTTTCAGAGTCATTCTGTGACGTTCTTGCTGACAACATCATGCTGCATTCCCAGCAACGCCTACTGACATTTTCCAGATGTGCTTGAGGTTTTTGACAATTCTGTACAAATGCTTAGTGACGGATCGACATTCGGTTGAGGTGAGAGAGAACGGTAGCCAGGGACAAGGCCAGCTCTGCTCTGACGAGTACCCACGGGGGCACACAGAGGCAAAGACGTTAATCATGGCGGTCAGTGTTCTAAGTGCATTACAGACTAACTCACCTGGTCTTCTCCATCACTGTGCGTGAGGTGCACTGCGGTGACTGTCCCCAGTTCAGAGGGGAAACTGAGGCACTGAGAGGTTATGAAGGAGTTACTAAATAGCCGGTAAGCGAGTGGAGTCCAGAGTGCCCATTCGCAAGCGCTCTGCCATACTGCCCGGGGGTCTCATCCAGGCCCCGCTGCCTCCCCCAGTCATGCTCTGTTGCCTTAACCTGGGGAGCTCATCCTTAAGGAGGGACGAGAGGTGGTCGGTTAACTAAAATCCAGGGAAAACTCATGGTAGCCAATATGGCAGCGCTCGAATTCTCCCATCCAACCTCTGGGGCGTCTAGCTCGGGTTCCAGCTCTTAAATGCTACGCACTGGGGCCCACCAGCTGGGTTGAGTACAGCCGCTATTAAAGCAAAGGGCTGCAGCGGGCCCCTCCCAGGACTGCGTTGGGCTCATTGGGTGCTGGCTTCCCTCTCAGTGAGACTAGCCACTCTCACCTGTCTTCCCTGCTCCTCCTTTCAACACTGCCGGGGAGGGTCCCTTTCCAAAGGACTGTCAGAGGATCTACGTGCTGGAGGCTCTAGCTGTGTTACTGGGGTCTTGCAGAAGCTAACAAGTGCTTTCCTGAGGGCATGGGAGTCACTGAGTCTGCTCCTTCTCATTTGCCTCCTGCAATAAGGAGACCCTGATGCTGAGCACGTGGTCAGTGTCTGAGGAGCAGACGTCACGCATTAGCTCGGGTAAGACCCTTTCCCATCACCTTGTCCAGGTAGAGCTACTGCAAGCGGGACTTACCTGTTTGTCTGGCAGACCCCATGATAGGCCTCGATGGCGTCCTCCTGATCCACGTGCTTTTCACTGTTAGGCCAACTTGTTCTGGCATTAATGTTCGGCTCCTAGAAGGTCCCAGATTAAAATTAAACTCTAGTCACATAAACAACGGTCATGAAGCGACTTTATATACAGAGGCATAAACACAAGCTTTTTGGGGGGGGGGGTGCCCAGGTGGCTCAGTCGGTTAAGTGTCCACTCTTGATCTCAGCTCAGGTCTTGTTCTCAGGGTCGTGAGTTCAAGCGCCATGTTGGGCTCCATGCTGGGCATGGGGACTACTTAAAAACAAAGAAAAAAAGCCCAAGCTTTTGGGGAAAAAACAAAGGTCCAGGATGACCTCAAATAACAGCAGTTAAACCCAGGTGGGAATGTGACTTTCAAAGGCACAGAATGACAAGGCCTGGCTGCAAAGACCCTGAGTGTGGAGTGGTGGTTGGGGGGGTCAGGGGGGGGAATGACAGTGTCTATGGAGGTGACAGCACCCCAAATCCAAAGGACAGGGTGAAAATCTGTCTCTGTTGATCCTCCACACTCATGACTACTTACGTATCCCCCCACGTCATCCCTGGGCCATGCCCAGAGTGACCCAGGTAGCCTCTGTCCCCTCCCTCCCATTCCCCAGTCTGTCCCAGAAGGTGAAAATATTAGGAACAAATGCTAAGCCAGACTTGCCCCCCGCCCCCCCCCACCAGCCCCGGGGAGGGCTGAAAGGAAAGACTTCCTCTACCTCAGAATCATAGCAAACACCAAGGGGCAAAGCACAAGGTGAGAAACAAGGCCGAGGGGGCTGCTGAGGCCATGGCCCTAATTCTGTGCCTTGTTCTTTTTGAACACGTTCGTACTGAGTAACTTCAGCAGATTCCAGAAACGTCCAGCAAAGTCTGCCATGAAAGGTCATGCTGAAAGGGCAGCAAGTATCTTGCTTTGCCTTTAGGGGAGAGACCCTGGAGCAGGAGAGTCTGCTCTTTTAAGTTTAAGGTTCTCATGGGTAAAGATATGTAAGCAAAACCCCACCTCTATTACCTAGTGTCACCCCCTCACAAGCCCGGCCGGGGGCTGCCACGTGGTTACCGTGCTCTTGCCGGCGAGTCGGCGCTGGTCAGCACTGACGATCTGGGTCCTGAGGATGAGCACCTCCTCCTTGCGAACCTCAAGCTCCTCATTGGCCAGCTTGAGCTGGTTCAGCAGCAGGCTGTAGCTGTCTGGGGAGCTGTGGGTGGAGTTGTTCTGTGTGGCTTGGTCGGCCACGGCTTTCCTCAGCTCATTCAGGTCATTCTTCAGCTTCTTGTTCTCTGACTCTAGCTCTTGCCTCTGGAAGACAGCCCAAGCAACACACTCCATTTCCCCCTGGACCTCGGGTAGCCTTCCCACGTGGCCTTCTCCCTCCACCTTCCTTAATCAACCTGCCCGGACTCCTGCGAAGCGAAGAGCAACTTTCTCATTTTAACGGTAACACACACCACAAACGTTCTGTCTGGCAAAAGGTCAGTAGTTAACACTGGATTTGAATCCACAGCCCTAAGTTACTGGTGTGAAGCATCTCACACGAGGCCTCTATGATAGCGTTCCCTGAAGGTACTGATAGTGTTCATATTTCTAAGTGTATTTGGCCACGAAACTCATCCTCGTGGAAATGTCATGTTTTAAACAACATGCTTTCAACACTGGACTTCGTTAATGTACTTTGTGACTTTCCAAGAGAGCATATGGACTGCAGGATTTCCTAAACTGATTTCTCTAGAGATCATTGCACTCCCTCCCCACCCCCCAATTCTAAGGAGCACCACATAGACTAAAGTTCTGGAGTATACCAGGAACACTCTTGTTGTTTTGGTCACATAGAAAGCCACCCACAGTCAATGCCAGCAGAAGAAAAACTACCTATGTACAGAGTCAAAAATACCACTGAAATTCAACTTCAGAATGTATTTTAATAAGCTTTCTGCATATAATATCTAACTTTGTGTTTGACAAAGTCAGACCATATAAAGTTTGATAATCATACACATAATGCTTTTAGGGCCTTGCAATATATGCGATTCAAAATTTCCCAACCCCCGCCCCCAAACAGTGGGTAAGTGGGGACTGGTTGCAGGTTTATTACAGAAGCCACAGAACCACAGAACTAGGAGACCATATAAATAAATCATCTCTTCATTTTCTGAGTGAGGACACTGAGGACAGAGCAGAGAAGGCTCACAATGAATTTAGAGGCTCTGCCACGACTAGCGCCCAGGATTCCCGATGCCTGGTTGAGGGAGTCCCACCTTCCAGCCCCGCCACATTTTGTCAGGCCCCCTTGAGCAATGCTCTGCAGGTGTGATGCCCCTCCCCCAGCCCCCCAGGACCCTTCCACCCCCTCTCACCCCCACAGGGGGCACGTATAAGCCTGGAGCCCAGCACCCAAATGGTGTACTTCTGCCCCTTCATGCACTAGAGAAGGATTGGGGCCATTTCTAAAATTCTGGCGAGGGGAATTCAGAGTTTCAGCAAAAATCACTACTCGTCAGGGGGGTCCTCCCACAGTCACCTCATCTCCCCCACGTACTTGCGGGCAGGTTTTTCAAATCCAGTTTGGTAAGGATCGGGTTCAAAAAGACAGCTGAGTAGCCAGGTGTGTAGACTCATCATCTGCTTAGATCTTTGCTCAGGCGAAGTCTACCCTCTGGGAGGGCAGAGTACACCTCCCACCCTCCACGCCCTCAGAAACCAGGGCCTGCTAGATACAGGCTGACAAAAAGCCCCATCTTCATCACTTCCCTCAAGGTCTGGGGCTGTTAAGTGAGAAGCATCGCAGCCTCCCCAACACTGGTCTCCCGCAAACCCAGGGGTCCCCAGGGCCAGCCCCGGGGACAAGGTGCACAGGTTAAGCCAGGTCTCACCAGAGACAACGAAGGGAAAACCAGGTCTTGTAACCTCAGAACCGTGGCCTGCCAGAGCAGAGCGGTCTCGGAGGTTCGAGAGTTTGGGAGAAGTATTTATCGAGCCCTCTGTGAGCCCAGCCCCGTGCTGGCAGCCTACAGGAACAGAGTGGAGCATCTTCCTCAGGAGGCAGCTGAATGCAGGAGGAGCTTCTGAGCTGATTTTAAGATGGGCATCCTGGAAGCAGCGTTTTGCCCTTGGACTATAGCAATGGTTCTCAGGGTTGAGTGGGTAATGGAAACCTCGCGAAGGCGTGTGAAAACAGACGGACACAGCCAGTCTGGGCTGAGAATTTGCGTTTCGAGCATGTCTGCAGTGATGCCCGTCCTTGACCACTCCTGGAGACCCACTGGGCTAGACCATCTTACCGGTTCTAATGCACCTAACAAGCTCACTTGCTCGGGGATGGGAGCTGACGAACGGCGTGCAGAAGGCCCATACCACAGGCATCTGTCACACCCACCCCCCTCCCACGGGGCTTTGAAGCTTTCAAATATCACATGAGAAAAATAAATCTAGTCAATATATCAGAAAGGAAGCCCTCACAAAGCCCCCCCTTCTGTGGCTCTCGTCCACGAAGCCATGGGCACGATTCTGGACTGTTCTCCTGGGGCAATGTAGCTGTTACCAGAGTTATCCGTGGTCCCATGAGTGGAGCCAGACTGACCCCGGCAGAATGGATAAATTTCCAATTCCTAAGTCTCTGGGAATGGGAGCGGGGGAGTGGGAATGCTCCAGTGCCCCTTTTCTGTAGATGCCCTCCCAGCCCCAAGGCCTAGTCCCCCAACACTGTAATCAACATAGGCCTGCCTGCCCTGGAACCTGGAGCCTTCACCCTGCAACCTCGCCAGCGCTCGCTGGGCCAGCCCTGGGTGTGCGGGGACATCCATCCCTTCATGCAGGTCTAGATCATTTTTCAAAGTGAATTCATCCCACTGGTCACATATTACTTTAACTGGAACTATATCAAGTCAGTAAAGACATATGTGACCTAACAACAAATACATATTTGGTTCTGACCCTGGTTCCTGGCACAGAGCTTCCAAAACTCTCATAACTCCTAGTGATAGAGGCAAGAGGAACATCTTTCATTAAATTTGGCCTCAGTGCCTGGTTCCTGACTCGGGAGTGCTAAAATCCTTGGCATTTCCTGATAGGGGTGAGACAGATGTGTGTTGTAAGTCATAACAAGCCCCTTTTGGCCCCACCGAGTTCATGCTGAGGATGTGGGCCAGCTACCAGGGGAACCAACCCTGAGATTAGAGCGCTGGAGATTATAGCCCCATCCACCAACGCCCCAAAAGGGAAAGACCAGGGCTGGAGATCGAGCTAAACATCGATGGCCAACGATTTTATCATCGTTGCCTGTGGAATGGAACCTCCATAAAACCCTAAGCGAGGGCTTCAAAGGGCTTCAGGTTGGTGAGCACAGGGAGGTAGGGATAGGGAGCATGCACCTGGAGAGGGCATGCAAGCTCTGTGCCCCTTCCCACACACCTCGAGTCTCTTCCGTTTGGCTGTTGCTGAATTGTGTCCTTTATAATAAACCAATAATAGTAAATGAAATGCTCTCCTGAGTTCTGTGGGCTGTCCTGACATATAATCAAACTTGGGAGGGGGTTGTGGGAACCCCCAATTTGTAGACACGTTGGACAGAAGTGTGGGTCACCTGGGGACCCACCAATGTGATTGGCATCTGAAGCGGGGGCCATCTTGTGGAACCGAGCCCCTCACCAGTGGGGTCTGCGCTAACTCTAGGGAATTAGTACCAAAGTTGAACTAAATCACCTCGTTGGTGTTTCCTATGAGTATAGATTATAGTCCTTGTACTAAGTACACATTTTCCTGCATTTCAGAGATGAAGAAACTCAAGGGGATCTTACCTTCAGACTGTTGTAGGCTAGGTCTGCATCCTGGTCCAAGTCTAGGTCATTCTTTGCTTGTTCCACCTGCACAGATGAGGAGATAGCAGGTGAACCCGGACTACATGCAGCTGCTCCACATGAGTATTTCCACCCACGGTCCCCATGCTTGTTTGCACAGGTGCCCGCACGCCCCCCTCACCCCCATATGTCCACTTCCCTCCCACCTCCAAAACGCAGCTCACAACTCCAGGCCACCAGGAAGCTCTCCACGAATGACTCCCCGCCACCCCCCCACCGGCGGCCCTCACCCCCTCCATGATCTATTCACGTAATCCTTAGGCATACGAATATGTATACACTATGTTATGGGTTAAATTATGTCGCCGCAAAAGAGATGTTGAAGTCCTAACTCCTGGTACCTCTGAACATAACCTAATTTAAAATGGGGTCTTTGCAGATAAAATCAAATCAAGATGAGGTCATTAGGATGGGCCCTAACGGTGTCCTTACAAGTAGGGAGGTCTCGCACGCATGTGTACACACCCCCCACACCCACGCAGGGAGGAATGCCACATGAAGATGGGGGCAGAGACTGGAGTCATGCGGTGCCAAGTCAGGGAACTGGAGCTAAGGAATACCAAGGGTTTCCAGCAACACCAGATGCTCAGAGAGAGAGGGGCATGGAACGGATTCTCCTCCAAAGCCTTTAAGAAAGCACGGCTCGGTTGAAACCTTCATTTTTGACTTCTGGCCTCCAGAACTATGAGAGAAGAAATTTCTGTTGTTTTGAGCCATCCAGTTTGTGGGACTTTGTTCCAGCAGCTGAGGAAACCAGCACCATAACTTATATACTATTAAGAAGGTTAATCTATAATTATGTTCTTATTAATAAGATTAAGGAGTTACTTTTAGGTATTTTGGGATGTGTGTGCACATGTGTGTTGTTTTTCCAACTGCTTCCTCCATGTCCCTCTCCAGGAGGGAGTCCGACAGCTGACCCCCTACAATGCTCAATAAATGCTGTCTGACATTAAGCTCTGAAGAATGTAGACAGCAACTGTAATGCTAGCCCATTAGGACTCAAGGAACCAATGACTCCTATGATTATTTGGCAGCTACTGGACTTGAACTGTCAATGAGAAGGGGAAGGAACACCTTCATAAGTGGGGTGCTCGGGGTGATTTCAAGCTGTGGGTGACAGTCCTTGAATAAGATAGGTTTTGGAGCTAAAACCTGACAGTGCTTCATTAGATTTTCTACATGTTAGCAGCCTTAGGTCCAAGGTAAGGCCACCACCTGCCGTGCACGGATTAGGTGAGCCCAGGCAGAGAGAGCTGGGCACCTCTTGCAGGCTCTCCAAGATTCAGGGCTGCCACACTGACCACATGGTTTCCTGCCCCTGCAACCTGGGAAAGCTGCTGTCCAGGGTACCAGTCTCCACCTTGCCTCCTGCCTCAGCAGCGGTCCGGGTCTGCTCTTCACCTGCTGCCCCGGTGACAGGCCTGCGCTTGCGTTCCGTGAAGCGTGGATGTGCTGTGCGGCCACGGATCACTGCGGGGTGCATTTGTTTCTGGGAACATGGAGATCACCTACAGTCTGGGGGGCTGTATTAAGGTGGACTGGCAGTTATGTTTCTAAATGGGCAGCCTGTTGGAACTACCCTGGTGGCAAAGGTGACAGGGCCAGGCCTGGGAAAAGGGAGCTGGATGGATGGGAAGTCCAGTACAGGGACAGACCGGCTCCCATGCTGATGTCACATGCTATAGAGGTCTCTGTCCCTCCTTCTCCACAGAGTGGTCTCTCAATAGCTGACACCCCAGGGCACATCTCTCCAGAGGAAAGACGCAGGTGGCTCAGGATCCCTCTTGCAACCAAGAGCAGATCCAAGAACATGATCTCTGATCATGGTTCAGGTTCAGGGTGCTGTAGAGGGATTCCATAACTTCCATCCCCTGCCCCACTCCTGCTTTTCTTACTAAACCGTCAAAAACAAGATCCTTCTCCTTAAAGGGAGATCCTCAATACACATTCAGGGCTAGGGGACAAGCCTATGTTCTAACACTTGTTCAGTGATTGCTTTTAAAGAAAGTGATAACTTTTTTTTAATTTGGTATCAAAGAAAAATTCTCAAGCCAAGATTTCAAAATTATTTGGCATTTCTGCAGTAGGGAACCCTGGAGGGTGAACATCTGGGGATAGCTGAGTGGGCCGGGGACTTTGATGTCAGCCACTGTCTGGTGTCATCGATGTGGATTTTCTTTTTTTTTTTTTTAAAGATTTTATTTTTATTTATTTGAGAGAGAGAATGAGATAGAGAGAGAGAGCATGAGAGGGGGAAGGTCAGAGAGAGAAGCAGACTCCCCGCCGAGCAGGGAGCCCGATGCGGGACTCGATCCCGGGACTCCAGGATCATGACCCGAGCCGAAGGCAGTCGCTTAACCAACTGAGCCACCCAGGCGCCCCCGATGTGGATTTTCATACATTTGACGTGTGCTGCCTGTCAGGGCAGCTTCTCTTCTAATGGACCAAGTCATTTGTAAACCTAATCCTTTCACTCTCCATTTGGAAGCTAAGCCACCTGAGAGATTGAAGTCCATCAACAAGATTCACCTCCCCACTTAGTGCTCAGAAGAATACCCAAGAATACGCTAGCAATACAGATCAATGTCTGTATCACATCTGAAGGGAAAGGGAAGCCAGGTGCTACCAAAAGGAGACCATGTGCAGAGGTAGGAGTGGGGGCAAGGCTGAGATGCAGGAAGGGGGTTGAACTCCACAACGGGCAAATCAGGCCTAAGAACAGAGCACAGGCCTTTGACAAATCCACTAGGAGGTCAGCTAACAATGTGACCCATGTCAGAATCAGCCTTCTACCCCATTAGAAGTGGTCCTTCTACCTCCCAAGAAACAACATGTGGTTCCTCCCTTTGTCTCACTGCTAACTTCCATGGGCTCTGTCCACTCCTACAGCACACCAATCCGTACCCAACCTTGCATGTATTCGAGCACTACCGATGTTATTCTTTATTTTTCACCCATGTTATGCCTGGTCCTCCCAACCTAGATCACAAATTCCTCAATGGCTAGGGAGTTTTCTTACATTTTTATCTCATTTCATAAACGTTTTGAATACCTACTATGAGCAGAGTGCTGAGCATTGCGCAGGTGCCAAGTGGGTCCCTGAGACACTGAGAGATCTGGGGACACTAAGGTTTTCAAGCAATATCCTTTCAAGACTGAAAATACGGGGCGCCTGGGTGGCTCAGTTGGTTAAGCAACTGCCTTTGGCTCAGGTCATGATCCCGGAGTCCCGGGATCGAGTCCCGCATCAGACTCCCTGCTCAGCAGGGAGTCTGCTTCTCCCTCTGACCCTCCTCCCTCTCATGCTCTCTGTCTCTCATTCTCTCTCTCGCAAATAAATAAAATCTTAAAAAAAAAATTAAAAAAAAAAAAAAGACTGAAAATACAGATGATAATCTGGGCTGAGGTCAGGGAGCAATCATGGGATAGAAGGGTGAGCAACTGCAAACCTGGGCTACCCCTACCTGAGTGGGGCTAACTCAAGTCCATGTCAGACTCCACATAAGGGGAAATCATTTTTCTCTGCTAAAATTTGACTGCGGCTTGTATTTATACTTGAATCACACATCCCAGTCCTCTTGGCAAATAGGGGACAATACTACAGCCCCCCTGCCCCCGCTTTGCCTCTGGAAATCCCTTGCCCTGGGGGTACTTGGGATAGCCTCCTCCTGTCCATCTGGGGTGGTGTGGGGGCACCGGCAAGAAGAGAAGACTCAACATGACACCAACAGCAGGAGAAGCTCTTTCCTGACACTCAGCACCCTCAGGACCCCAGCAGTCACAGCCTGCCACGTGAGCCATGGGAGGAGGATGCTGGGTCATTTGATGCTAGCACCCGGGGGCCGCTCTGCAGGCTTGCAGCCCCAGCACGCACCTGCACCTTCCTGCTGTCCTGCTGCTCTCTCTTCTCCAGCTGCACCTGCAGCTTCTTCCGCTCCTGCTCAAGCTCCCGCACCCTCTTCTGCAGCTTCAGGAAGACTGTCATGTCCATGGCCGCCTTTTCCAGGCCAATGTCCTTCAGGGGAACACAGGGAGCCGGGAAGGAGGTTTCAATAGCTTCAGCGCCTTAGGGGACATACAGCCTGCCTCTCTCTCAGCTGCCTGTCTTCTCTCTCCACCCAGACATCAATCCACGCCCCAGAGGCAAAGCCAGTGCCAACCAACCATCAGTTCTCATAGTAAAGTTGGCACCCCAGGCTCATTTTCTGTCTAGATAACATCTGAGTCTTGGCCATTTATATTTCTGTGAGAGCCACTTAAGATAACCACTCATACATTCCAAGAATAGATAAAGACACAGCCATTTTATTTGGAAGTTAAAAGAGCTCACTTATGGAAATGGTCTCATACCAGAAAAATGGGAAAGCGCAAGCTTTAACGCTTCCTGACGAAGAATCGATGTGGTTACCGATCCCTGCAAATGGGTTATTGAACACCACTGGATGGCGCCTTGAAACAGAACCAACACTTCCCAGCCATGGGACCCCTTTCTTCTACAGATCGTAGAGCATCAGTTTCCCAGATTTTTTCCCCTTTGGATTCAGGCCTGGCTTTGTCCCCTGGGGTTCTGTTGTGTGTAGGTGTGCATGTGCGAACGTGGGTGTCTGCACGGGCATAGCCATGTGGACTTTAAAGTGCACGTGTATACGTGTGTGACCATATAACTTGGTTCAACACGCATTTCAGGAGTGCAGTGTGCTCTGCCCTGGCTCACCCTAAGAACCGGCCTCAGTTTCCCTGAAGAATGAAGTCCCCGGTGGAAGTGCTTATGTCTGCAGAAAAGGCCACACGTACACCTGGGAGGCCCGTCTGGAGCTCAAGAGGCTGAAGCCTCCGGGACCCAGGCTTAGGAGATCGCAATGGTACAACCAGGGGCCTTAAGCAAGCGTGTGTTAAGCACTTGCCAGGCGCTCACGACCAGCAGCAGACCACACTGAACTGTACGACAGACCGCTTTCTTGTCCCAGGGGCTCCTTTTCTATCCTTCCCCACCTTCTGTCACTCGCCGTCTCTCATCATATGCATCACACATACACCCGCAGTTATATCCCAAACTTCCCCCATCACCTGATGGTCGCCTGACTCCGCACCCAACAAGCCCCATGAGGGCAGGGGCTGTCTCGGGCTCGGTGACCACTCCTCTTCCAGGGCTCACCCGCGGTGCCTGGCACAAAGACGTGCTCAGGGCACATTCGTGTTTGTGACCGTCTCTCCTCGAGGTCTTTCATGTGCTCTGTAAGGTCTTATGTGCTTGTGATTTTCTTCTTTTCAAATGCCAGAGGAAAAACTGTGACTATGGACCTTTGACAAAACCACACACGGGTTACCAAGTCCACTGAGTGGTACCGTATTTAGAGACAAAGATGTCGTCACTCAGCAAACATGTGTGGTGCCAGATATTCCAAATAATTCTTCTCTGAGTTTGATCCAGCTTCTTGGTCAGGGAAAAAAAGAATTCTTGCATATGTATGGATATTCCGTATGTGTGTGATACTAAACGGGGATGATAATCTCTATTTTAATGACTATACTGTTCTTCTTTTTTTTTAATTAGAGAGGCTGTGGGGAGAAAACCTCCAGCAGACTCCATGCCTAGCATGGAACCGGACATGGGGCTCAATCTCACGACCCTGAGATCATGACCTGAGCTGAAATCAAGAGTCGGAGGCTTAACTGACTGAGCCACCCAGGTGCCCCAGAGCTGTTCCTTCTCAAGCCCGTCATTTTACCTCTCTGCCGTAGGTTCTCAGTTTTATAAGAGTGCCAACCAGGGATTTACCTTCTTTCTTTCTCCCTGGATAGTGGGTAAGGTGAACAGCAATGTATCGCTTTGCACAGTAAATATTAACTCCAGGGTACTGTCTCTAAGTGCCCTGCAGTCCAAGTGATCCGTCGTCAGGAAGAAGCCCCACCAACCAGAAGAGGAAGTCTCCCTCCAGCTGGGAAACCTCAAACAGCTCCACTCCCCCTGGACCACGGACAGCAGCCTCCAGCCTGCCTTACTCACCTCCACCTGTTGAAGGGCATCCTCTGCGTCTCCGACCTCAGATGTGGAGATGGAGGGGTAATTGGAGTCAGACTCTAAGCTACTTTGGTTTGATGGGTTCCGCCTGTGGCCTGGGGTCTGCTGTTGAAGGAGAAAAATGTGAGTACTCATAACAAACTACTGTTAACGGGAACTGTTCCTGTTCAAAGGCCAGTAGATCCTAGAATTGGGACTTCTGCCTCATTTGTCAACAAGAACAGGTGTTACTGTTGCTGGGAACAATGGCTAACGGAGCTAACTCCCACAGAAACGTCACGGACCGTTCTTACCGTCATCCATCTAGCTAACCAAATGCCCACGGGAAGGAACCCATGGCAAGACCGAACTCCCTGATGAGCCTCGTCCTGAGGTCCAAATCCCTAACACGTAGGCCCATTTCTCTGAAAGTCCTGGGGAAACCACCCGTATTCTCCTGGTCTTGCCCTGAAAGTACGAACACACCGTCCTGTCCCTGGCCCCCCGGCAAACTGCCTGTAATGACCTCATACAGCACTTGTGCCCCTCCCCTCAACGTTATGAAAATAGTAAGCATATTAGAAATAGAGGTTACCATTTATACTGTTCGTTTAAAAATACTTTTTTTTTTTTTTTCCCTTGCATATGATTCGGCTTTGAGAGTAAAAACTGACCTTGGTCAGAAAATTTTGTATTTATATATGTTCCTATTTAGCTTCTCTTCCTGGTTTCTATGCAATTAACTTATCAATCTCGTTTGAGGATGCATTTCTGGAGGCAATGTTTATGTGGGGTAAAAAAGAATGACAAATCCTGAAATAGGACGTTTCTCTGTCTATTGCGTTTCAGTAGAAGACTGGGAGAAACAATCAGCCCCTGGGCGTCTCCCCGCAGTCCTGCCAGGGACGCAGAGATCAGAACTCCCCCCACACCGTCACTGTTTCAACTCAGGAATTTTCCCAGAACAGGGAACAAGACAGACAGCATACACCTGGGTGGGATTTTTCCTTCGGCTCCTGAGATCTTTGTGAGACCCCAAAAGCTGGGAACGGAGCCATCCCTGGGAAGGATCGCCGGGCCCCGTTACTTGTGTGAGAACCTTCGGCAGGTGCAGCGCAGCGGGCGGCAGCGTGGGGGCCCGAGCCGTGTGGGAATGGCGGCGGAAAGCCAGATGCGGGGCCGGCGCGGGGACAGGGGCAGGACTGCCCTCCTTGCCTTGATGATGGTCAGCTCATCCCGAAGGTTGTCGTATCTCTGCTCCAGCCGCGAATATTCCTTCACGAGGTTCTGGTAGCGGGAGCGCTCCTCCTCCAGCTCTTTCTTCATCTCGAGATTTTCCTTGACGGAGTTTTGGGCAAATTCATCTGGAAAGCAAGCACACTAAGCTGCAGTTTTGCTTTCTGAATGGATTCCCCTCACACGTATTGATTGCCTCATGCTTTCTGATTAATCTTTTAATTTTTTTAAAGATTTTATTTGACAGAGAGAGACACAGAGAGAGATGGAACATAAGCAGGGGGAGCGGGAGAGGAAGCAGGCTCCCCGCGGAGCAGGGAGCCCGACGTGGGGCTCGATCCCAGGACCCTGGGATCATGACCTGAGCTCAAGGCAGACGCCCAACGACTGAGCCACCCAGGCACCCCTGATTAATCTCTTCTTAAAAGGCTGTCCATGACGAGCTCCTTCCATGGACCCCGGATGCTTTTATCCAGCAACCTCACCCACTGCAGAGCGAAGGGCAGCTGGCTATGGTGGCGTCAGTATTCAGAGAAGGGGGAGAGGCCACCCTGCTTTTGGGAAAGTGCGAGAGAAGCAGACAGCCTACGGGACATTCCCTCACTTAACGCACCAACTTCTCTCCTGTGACGACTGTCACGGCAGCTGCTAGCAACGTCCCTGGAAGAACCCAGGCTTTGTTCCCCACTTTTGTCCCCATTCCTGATCTTCCGTGTTCTTGAAGTGTAGGGAGATTGAAGGATGGAAGGCAAATAGATCACATGGGTGGGCTTTCCCCCACAACCAAAACTTATTTATACCAGTAGAAAGAAATCATTTTTAAAGGGAAATTAAAAAGTTTAAGTTTTCAATGAGATTTCATGCTGGCCGGGACTGTGCCCTTGGGTGGTTCAGGCAGGAGAGAGACCTAGGGATGGGAGAAGGTGAGTGACTTGCTTAACGGATCCACTGAGCCAGGCAAGGACTGGGGTCTGTGGACACCCACTGCTTCTCCTTGGCCAGACAGCACATGGTGGTTGATGGTGGTGCAAGGCTGGCTGGGATCTGACCCGATTTGTCCTTCAGCAAACATTAACAGAAGAAATCACAACATGTATTATGGATGCTAAAGTTTAAAATCAGCAGGAATGACAGCTCCGAGGTGCTTATTATGTGTCAAGCACCATGCTAAGTGCTTCATACTTCTGAGGTCTGTACTTTTATGTCCATTTTGCAGATGAAGAAACTGAGGACTATAGTCATTAAGGGAGTTGCTCAAAGCCAGGCAGTAGCATGTGGTAGTCATTCTTTGAGTGCAGGTTCCTGGGCTCCAAATCCCATGCACTACTTTGTCCATCATGTGCGTGTCTCACCACATTCAACTCTTAAAACCAAGAGTCACAGCAGCATATTAAAGACCACCCTTCTTTTATGTGTATTAAAGCCCTTTCTCCAGTGCACCGTCTTAACTGTGTTCTTGCTAGGAGTCCTTGGGGGAAAATCAGTGTGGAAAAGAAATTGAACTCCAAAATGAAAAATCAAGCACTTTGCACTTACCTTTCGCTTGGCACAGGATTTGGTTGTTAAGCTGTTCTTTCTCATCTTTTAAGAGGGCATTTTCTTGCTCCAGGACTGCAACTTGCTGAAAGGGAGAGCAACAGGAGAAAATGTTTGCCCTGTGCAGCTGGGCAAAGGAAAGGCTCCTTTTGTGGGGTTTGAGGTTCAGCTGGTTATGTTTAAATGCTCTTAAGAAAATCAAGTCAGCCAATAAAAATGGCCAATAGACACATGAAAAAAATGCTCCATATCACTTGTCATCAGGGAAATACAAATCAAAACCATGATGAAAAACCACCTTACACCAGGTAGAATGGCTAAAATTAACAAGGCAGGAAACAACAAATGTTGGCGAGGATGTGGAGAAAGGGGAACCCTCCTACACTGTTGGTGGGAATGCAAGCTGGTGCAGCCACTCTGGAAAACAGTATGGAGGTTCCTCAAAAAGTTGAAAAAAGAGCCACCCTACGGCTCAGCAATTGCACTACTGGGTATTTACCCCAAAGATACAGATATAGTGAAATGAAGGGACACCTGCACCCCAATGTTCACAGCAGCAACGTCCACAGTAGCCAAACTGTGGAAGGAGCCGAGATGTCCTTCAACAAATGAATGGATAAAGATGTGGTTCATATATACAAGGGAATATTACTCAGCCATCAGAAAGGATGAATACCTACCATTTACATAGACATAGATGGAACTGGAGGGTATTATGCTAAGTGAAATAAATCAATCAGAGAAACACAATAATCATAAGGTTTCACTCGTATGTGGAATATCAGGAATAGTGCAGAGGATCATAGGGGAAGAGAGGGGAAACTGAATGGGAAGAAATCAGGGAGGGAGACAAACCATGAAAGACTCTTGACTCTGGGAAACAAACTGAGGGTTGGGGAAGGGGAGGGGGGTGGGGGGCCGGGGTAACTGGGTGATGGGAATTAAGGAGGGCACGTGATGTGATGAGCACTGGGTGTTATACGCCACTGATGAATCAATGAATACTACATCTGAAAGTAATGATGTGCTATATGTTGGCTAATGGAATTTAAATAAAAAAGGAAAAAAGAAAATCAAGTCAGCCAAAACTGCTTTTGTTTCAAGGGGGAAAACTGTTACATTGAAAGAAAAATCCCATTAAAACAAGACAGATGAGCTCTTTATGGTCTTCCAGGGCCCACAAAAACCTCATGAAAAGTCAGCACGACGCTCACAGGCCGTGCGCAGGAACTGACGACAGGCTTTCACCTCTTGTGTTTGGCTGCTTGTCTCGGTAAATTTTGAGCTCTCAAACCTGAGCGTCAGGAAAGCCCAGAGCTCACAATGAAGAATTCTCTCTGGTCTTCATCCCACTTGCCCTCGCCTGTCTCCCTGGACCAGCACAGCTTGGGTGCTGCAGAAGGAAGGGGAGCTCTAGTGTTTAGCTTCTTACGAGACCCCCAAACGAAGCACGAAGTGACTAGTACTGGAAATGGCACAAAAAGAAAACAGTGATTAAAGAAAAATTCTGGTCTGCTCAGAGAAAGAATTAAAACCACATGTGGCAAGCTTTTTCAAATGAAAATCTTTGGCTATTCAGGACTGGGGCAAATATTTGTATAGATTTAGAAATGTAACAATTCAGACGTGTTCTAAGAGAATGAGAAGTTATTAGCTGTTATCAAGGAGGATGAGAAAGGGCTCTCTTTCTCCTGTAACACGGGAACTCGCGTGCAGTGGAGCCACCTCTGCATTCTCTCTCTGGACCCCCCGGAGACTCCTGTTGCAGAAGGCCACCGAGTTGTTTTCCCCACCAATGTTGCATCCATCCCTGCCTTCAAGACAGAGGTAAGGAAGTGAGCACTGCAGAAACTGGACGGGAAAAGGAAGGACACGTGCCCAGGGGCCCTTAATTCAGGCATCTGGACTTGAGTCCCACTTCCCTGGAGGCTCTCTGAACCACCGCCAAGGCAGCACGGAAAGAACCCCTGCGATCACGCCGCTATCAAAGCACAGCAAATCTGGCTGGAGGCCAAGACAATGAGCTTCACAGCCACAGAGCTCTGGCTCTAGAAACCACAGGTCCCTTTCGGTGACATGGACTTGCACCTCACAGGGCTGCTCTCAGGATTCAGTGAGATGATGTACGTGGAGTAAGAGCGGCAGGCACAGCATAGAGTGCTGATGAATATTTGTAGATGGTTCTACAACAGTCCCTTCACTAGGCACTAAGTGGAAACAGAGGCTTTAAAATCATTCCACCACTTAGGGCGCCTGGGTGGCTCAGTCAGTTGGGCGACTGCCTTCGGCTCAGGTCGTGATCCCAGGGTCCTGGGATCGAGTCCCGCATCGGGCTCCTGGCTCAGCGGGGAGTCTGTTTCTCCCTCTGACCCTCTCCCCTCTCATGCCGTTTCTCTCTCAAGCTCCCCTTCCTTCTGCAGCACCCAAGATAAAATCTTTAAAAAATAAAATAAAATCATTCCACCACTTTGCAAAAACCTGAGGGAAAAATGAGTACCTATTCTGCACTGGTTATTTCATACAACAGTAGAGAACATTTTTCAGTTTTTTTCTTAAAGATTTTTTTATTTATTAATTTGAGAGAGAGAGCATGTGAGCAAGAGCACAAGCAGGAGAAAGAGTCAGAGGCAGAGGGAGAAGCAGGCTCCCCAGGGAGCAGGAAGCCCGATGCGGGACTCGATCCCAGGACCCTGGGATCATGACCTGAGCCGAAGGCAGATGCCCAATGACTGAGCCACCCAGGTGTCCCTTTTCAGTTCGTTCTGTGAGGCTAGTAATATCCCGATACCAGAACCAGACAAAGGTATCACAGGAAAGCCACAGACCATTATCTCTTATGAGTACAGACGCAAAAAACCCTTAACAAAATGCTACCAAATGTTCATGATAAAAACTCAACAAACTAGGAATAGAAGGGGCCTTCTTCAGCCTGATAAAGGGCATCCATAAAAACCCACAACATCAGACTTTATGGTGGAACACAGAATGCCTTTTGCATCCACGGTCAGGACAAACACAAGGATATCTGCTCTCACCCAAACTATTCAACGTTGCACTGGAGATTCCAGACAGGGCAATTGGAGAAGAAAAACAATTCAATGAGGAAAGAATAGTCTTTTCAACAAATGGCTGCGACAACTAGATTTCCACATACAAAATAAAATTGGACTCCTACCTCACACTATATACGAAAACAAGCTAAAAAGGTATCAAAGACCTAAATGTAAGAGTTAAAACTACAAAACTCTTGGCAGACACATAGAAGCAAATCTCTGTGGCCCTGGATTAGTCAATGGTTTCTTAATACAACACCAAAAGCACAAGCAACCAAAGAAAAAACATTTAAATTGCACTTCATCTAAACTAAAAACTTTTCGGCCTCAAAGGATACTATCAAAGGCAAAGGGCAACTCACAGAATGAGAGTAAATATTTGTAAATTATCTGATATGGGACTTGGACCCTGAATATACAGAGTATTTACAACTCAACAGAGAAAAAGAAATCCAATCAAAAAATGGGAAAAAAACTGAATAGACACTTCTTCATGTGGCCAATATGCACATGACAAAATATTCAATAGGACCACCGCCAGGCTGTCACGTCATTAGGGGAAAGCAAAGCAAGACCGCAATGATTTATCACCTCACATATACTATGATGGTTATGATACAAAAAGATAATTACAAATGTTGGAGAGTACGTGGAGAAATCAGACTTCTCATATCCTGCTGATGGAACATAAACCAGTGCAACATCTTTGGAAGTTCCTCGAAAATTGCATTTTAACCCTGGTAAGACCAACAATTCCATTCCTAGGTTTCCAAGAGAAATGAAAACCTATGTCTACACAAGAACTTGTATACAGATGGTTGCCGGAGCGTTATTCAGAAGGGCCAAAAAGTGGAAACAATCCAAATGTCCATCAATGAACTGATGAACAAAATACGGCATGTCCATATGATGAAATACTATTTAGCAATGAAAAGCAATAAAGTATTGATCCATGCTACAATATGGATAAATCTTGAAAACATGATGCTAAGTGAAAAAGGTCAGAAAGTCACGTATGATGATTCCATTCATATAAAGTGTACAGAATAGGCAGATCTATAGAGACAGAAAGTAGATTAGTGGTTGCCTAAGGATAGGATGGGGAATGGGGTGTGACTGTTAATGGATACAGTTTTTTTGGGGGGGGTGATAAAAATATTCTAAAATTAGACTCTGCGATAGTTGTAGAACTACTTTAAAAAACACTGAATTGTACACTTTAAATGGGTAAACTATGGTATGTGAATTATATTCAATAAAGCTGCTAAAAAATCATTCCACAAATAAGCCTATCCACTAAGCACAGTACCCTGTGCTCAATGTGACAAAAGATAAAAAGAGAAGTATAAGACAGGCTCTCAGTGATGAGCTTCTTCACAGCTCCAAGACTGGTAAGTGATGCAATGAATGACTGCATTCCCTGGTTCAAGTCCTCACTTCTAGCCATGTTTGGTACATTTCATGATCTACTGGCAGTGGTTTGGGGGCAGGGGGGGAGAGAGGATTCCTCCCAGCCTGTGTAGAAAGAGCCTCAAAGAGGATATCTTTGGTACACCACCATGTTCACGGTAGCTGAGACTAGAGGGTAACCTCCGGGGACCACTGCCTAGGAGATAGGTCCCTGATGGACCCACCGGCACTCCCATCAGAGAAACACCTTTCAGACTCTGCCAGAGCCCTTTGGCAGTAAAAGCAAGAATGGAGGCCCCAGGGATGCTGGCTAAAGGGCAGAAACCTTCCTGACATCTGAATTTCAACTATTTATGAGTAAATGCTACCCTCCCTTCCCCCCCTAGCTTTAAAGTTCAGCTTAAGGCAGCTGGGGGGTGAGGTAAGAGGACAGCTGCCTCTCCCCCACAAAGCTCAGCATCGTGTGGGAAGGGTCAGGAGAGAATTTCAACAAGGCTGGAGTCCAGGAATGAGGTCACCTGTCCTCCCCGCCCCCCGCCATAGGGGCTCAGAAGGCAGCGACTCTCACAGGTGCGCCCGCTACTCTGGGAGCCTGACGGATCTGCAGATGGCTTGCTCTCTACGGTTGTGCAGGAAGAACCGCAGATACACAGTGTCTCTGGAGGCTTACAAAAACCTCCAAGTACTTACTTCGTCAACAGTCTCTTTACACAATTCAATGTCTTCCAATTTCAGAGTTTTCAACGTCCTTCAAAATGTGGCTCAAAACCATGTTCCAGGAAACTGTCCCTTCTCTGCTACATGGTATTGCCGCTTTTTCATTCTCTCAGTTCAGATGGACTCGGTTTCTATCACAAGTCCTCCTGCGGATGTAGTGCTGAGAGTTCCAGGAATGAGGCTCTGACCGGCGCGGGTCATCCTGACACCGCCAGGCAGAGTCTAAGCCCTCTCATGGAGAGCCAGGCGAACGGGCGTGTTCTGCCTCCCCACAGGATCTCAAACGAGAAAAGGCTGGTAAAAAGATTTATGCACATAGCTAATTGCCACACACTGTTCTTCATCCACAAGTTGCTGCCCATGATGATGAACACAACTGATGTGTGTCCGCAGAGACCGCAACCTGCTTTGGCAGGGAGGGCTAGGGACAGAAGTAGCAGCCCCGAGCGATGCCCTTCATCATCATGGCCTGCCACTCACCCGTCAGACACTTCCTGACACCATTCCCCATGCCAGGAGCTGGGCAGGCAAAGCAAGCTCCCCTATCCAGGCAGCCGCTTTCTGAGCGCGCCCCCCTCAACAGGGGCGAGGGGCAAGTGGGCAGATTTCTGTCCAGCAGGGTTTCTAAGCCTCAGCACTACGGACACGTTGGGCTAGGTGATTCTTTGTTGTTGGCAGGGGTGCTGTCCTCTCAGACATTCGGTGGCATCCGGGCCTCTACCCACCGGATTCTGGTAACTCTGCGGCCCCCCGGCCCCCCTGCCCCCTACCCGCTGGGACCGCCGAAATGTCTCCAGACGTGGCCAAAGGTTCCTTGTGGGCAGCAGGGCCTCTTGCCGAGAACCACTGCTATGAGGGGAGTTAGGATGAACAGAGGTACCAAGGAACAGAGGGAGGCCCCAGAAGGTTTCCTAGGAGAAGCGGGTTGTCTCAGACCCGTGGGATTTGCAGGCAGCCAAGGGAGCTCTAGGCGGAAAGAAGACGTGGTGCAGACGAATGGCAGCCGTGGTTTGGGAACGGAACAGCGCTGTTGTGGTAATGCGGACAGAGGGGGCTGAGAAGGGACGAGGCTGGGTGGGGAGAAGTGAGAATCGGAGAACGGCTTCACTCCCTTTGTCTTCAGGATAAACTCAACTCTTCCACACACCTCCCTAAAATGGGCTGAGCGAGGCCCAGCTTCTCCCCGCTCTTTGTTTCTGCCTCAGTGTGTCCCTGTGCCCCCCGCCGAGCTCTCTTCCCCAGCCTTCCTGGGCAGGGAGGGGGGTTTCTCCTCCTTGTCTAGCTCTGGACCATGATTCATTCTTCCAGGAAGGCCTCCTATCCTGCAGGTGTGGGGTGAGCCCCCGAGCTCCATCCTCAGCTTACAGGGCCTGCTTGTCCCTCCAGAGATACAGTCAGACTGCCCTGCATCCTCACCCACCTACTCAGCCTGGGCCCACGGACCACCGCCAGGCTGTCACGTCATCACGGGACACGTCACGCCCAAGGTGACCGAGCCCGCGAGGAGCCCTGCACAACCAGTTAAGGGGCCTATGCTTTCCTCCGTTGAAAAAAAGGGTTCCTTTAATTTTTTTTTCCCGAATCGTCGATTAAAACATCTAGAACACAGGAGTTGCTTAATCAAATGATTCAAGAGAAACACAATGTGGGGAAAAAATACTCTTCGAGTGCATCTAATTTCCTATTATTGAAAACAGTTCACCCAATGAGCACGCTTAAGTTAGCTTCGCCAATCATCGAAATAGCTTTCCCGTTCCTCAGTGCACATGCTGAAAACAGCCGACAGAAGCAAGCACGAGGTGTGTGGCTCTACAAAAGAGAGCCTTGCTGGGGCCTCACATGGAGCTCAATTTGGTGCCACGTCTGGAGGGCAGGACTCTGGTCACCCTCGGCCAAGAACAAGGTACAGGGCTGTCACCTCTGAATTACCCGGCTGTGAGTCACTGTGTGTCAGGTCACCAGCCTGCTTCCCCACACCCACTCTCTGAAGATACAGATGGCTCCCAGAGCACGTGGTCCCCTGCGAAGGCGTCCCAGTTCACTCACCGTCCTCATCCCCCCATCCTCGGGGCATCTACAGTCATCATCCTTCTGCAACGGAACGCAGAAGTCAGGCATGGCTGGCCGGGAGAGCGTGCCTGCCACCACCACTAGGCTGAACCCCAAGCCTCCATTCCCAGGAATGTAGTCTAAGATCATGTAACTTTACTGCAACCACTTATGATCAGGGGAGACTAGTGTAAGCAAGCCACGGTCAACGGCGTGTACCTACTGATGTGTTCTACGGCGCCTGAGCCTTTCTTCCCTGTCTCCCTCCATGGCTTTGACTCATGAAGGTAGGCCTCTGAGGACCTCAGCTTTGTTATTCTGAGCCGTACATCAAAGTGACAGGGGGAGCTTTGTTTTCTTCTTTGCCTGCACAACTCTGAAGGTAGGCCCACTCTCCTGCTCTTCAGTCCCACCCCCCGCTCCACACCCCGGGAGGGCAGAGAGAGACTGCTTCCCCATCCCATGTCCCCAGGTACTGGCCACCCCTCCGTCTTTCCAGCCAGCTAGCACATGGGGAGTTTGCTGGCAGGCACAGCGGGTGACAAACTTCTGCAGCTAAATGGCCTCCCTTCTATGAAGGGTCAGGAATGCAGGCTAGAGAGAGAGACACTTAACACAGAACCAGGCAGGTGTGTTCCCTTCAGCATGATAAATAATACCTTTGCTAGGGTTTGGGGCTTCAACATTATTCAGCAGCTCCATTTTCTCTTGGGCTGGGTGGGGGGCAGAGGGTCTGTTAACTCCTACAGGCAATATTACTGGGAGGGTTTCTTCTACAAGGTTACTTGGGACAGATCATCAGAACCAACGTTGGGGCTAAATCCTATCACTATGAGGCTAATTTAGTCCCTGCTAAGTTAAATGAAACAAATACCCCAGCTTCATGCTCAAGAACTGCCTTTATTGGGGCGCCTGGGTGGCTCAGTCGGTTAGAGGTTTGCCTTCCACTCAGGTCATGATCTCAGGGTCCTGGGATAGAGCCCCACGTCTGCTTCGCCCTCTCCCTCTGTGACCTTTCTTGCTCTGGATCAAATAAAAATTTAAAACTTAAAAGAACTGCCTTTACTAGTTAATCTTTAGGGATATGAACGTAACTCTGGGCTTTTGGGTTTGTCTTTTTTTTCACGTTGGGCATTTAAACCGTAAAAAGGGCCAAATGCAAGGTTTCTAGTAGAAAGCCATGGGACGAACTGATTAGACAATGCCTATCAGAAAAGGCTCTTCTGCCCACCATTGTGTCCTGAGTCCTCTGTCCTCAATGCTGTGCACGAACCATCTAGTAGAAAGTTATAGGCATGGCCCTTGGCAGGAACAACACTTTTAATTCTGCAAAATCCTGGTCCATTCTGAGAGTAAGGTAAATAGTAAAGCACATTCTACGTGGGAAGTTATTTCGTCAAAGGGAAAGGGGCCTGAGCAGAGGAGAGAGAGAAGAGGAAGAATAGACCACACACAGAGGACAGCACAGAAATAAAACTGGAACTCACCTGGGACACATGGCTGTTATCGGGCATGAATACAGCGAGGGAAACAAAGCCAAGGGGAGGATGCTCTCAAAGCTAGAAGGAAGCAGCTGTGCCACCATTCCTGGAACAGCCGCATGGAGCTCATGGCGGAGTCCAGACCCCTGGCCCTGGCTCATGCGTGCTCCTCCTGTCATTCAGCCTCCACTGTGCTAAGACATGGGGTTGAGGAGGAGGATGGGGTCCACGTAGGTTCAGGTAGAACACGACCTCCACAAAGTTACAGGCTAGTTGAGGGAATGATAAATGAACATCTATTGAGCTATTGTTATGTCTCGAGCACAGTTATAAATGGACTTACTGCCTTTGAGGTAGGTACCATCAATGTTTGCTTTTAGGGAAACTGAGGCACAGAAAAGTTAGAGACCTTGCCAAAAGCCGGCCAGGGAGAGGTATAGCTGGCCTTTGCCCTGAGTAGTCTGGGTGCAAGCAGGCCCAGCTGTTTACTATGCTACCATGTGTCTTGACAGTTCAGAAGGCTGACGTATGATGAATGGCGATGTCAACAGCCTATAGCAGGCCTCAGACGACTGGTTCCCACAGCAAGAGTGATAGGATGATGCTCAGGGTGGGAGAGAACTGGTGTGCGCTACAGGGCCTAGTGCCTAAGACAGAGCTGTTCCCCTCTCTGGATACTTCATGGCTAATGTTGCCCTCAAGGTCAGAAGGTCCTTCAAGGTCAGAAGGTCCTTCCCAACCTGACCCCACTGCCTCGCTGGCCTCAATACCCTCCTACCCTTCCTCTTCCTCACTCTGCCTCAGCCCAGTGGCCTCCTTGTTGGTTCTCAAACCTGTCCAGCCTACTCCCACCTCAGGGCCTATGCACCTGCTGTTTACAATGGTTACCCGTCCCCTAGAAATGCTCATGGCTCACCCTCACCTCACTCGGGTGTCTTCTCAGAGAGATGTTCTCTGGCCTCCATAAGCAAACCCATACCTCTCCCTGCCCTCAGAGGTCCCTCTCTCCCCCCTTCACTCTGCTTTATTTTTCTTTATGGCACATGATGGATAATCTGTATTTGATTCCTGTCTGTACATTCTCTCATAACCCCAAATATTTGAGCTCCGTAAGAATGAGAAGGACTTTAAAAAAATTGTTTCCTTCTGCCCCAGTGTGTAGAATGGTCCCTAACACACACAGGCACCCCATAACTATCTGTTCAGTGAATGAGGGGCTTGGACTTCCATGATGTCTTCAATGAGATGATGTTCCTCCACACAGTTGGTGTGGGGTTCTCATTCTAACAACCATCAGCCTCCTTACAAACCACAAACCCTGGAGCTCTGGGAACACAACTCTGTGTCTCCGTTGGCCAGAGAAGTCTTCTCTGCACCTTTGGAGAAAGACTCAAAACACCCCATTGTGAGAACCCCACTAACCCCCCAAGTCAGATCTCTCTCCTTCCGTTTGGAAAAACCCAAAGCCTTGACACTGGAACTTCCCAAGGTCACCAACCAGCGGCTGGCAGATCAGTGACAGATGACGCGATACTGCACACAGCCCCAGCTGCTGAACACCCAGGCCCGGGGGCTGCTCTCCATCCCTCCCAAGTGTCAGGGACCCTTGCTCAGAGCCAGGGTCCGCAACCCTGCACGGAGCCAGGCCTTGCTGGCTCCACCAGGTGAGCTTTGGAGCCGATTCTGGATAATGAGTCATGACTGCATGTCAAGGGTGGCCCTGGGGGCCACGTCTCTTTCATCACGGACACAGAACAGCTCAACTGTCCCCAAAAGCACAGCTGCACATAACGTCGGCACAGGGGTCACTGATAGCTTTAGAAAATAACCCATCACACAGGCGAAAAGGAGGGGAGGCCTATGGCCTGGGTGCACCTGCCCCAGGGAGAGGCCCCAAGAGCAGAGACCTTCAGGGGAGAGGGTGTGCGCTGACACGTGGCTGGGGGCGAGGCGGTGCTGCCCCAGGTCTGCAGCCAGGGGCGGGGGCGGGGGGGGGGGAGGAGGGGAGGTCCTGCCCTCAGGGAGACCCAGCATCTCCCAGCCCAAAGCGGTGTAGTCCTGTGGCCAGACAATGAATATCGTCAGCATTGGGGAGCCCAAAGTTTTCCAGGCTGCCAGTTCCAATAAAGCATTTGCTGACGGACATATCAAACCCATTAATTAACATCTACCCGCAGTCGGCTCCTCACTGTGCTCTGACCGTCTCATCAATCTTGCTCAGGGCAGAGCAGCCTCTAGACAAGCCTGAGAGGAAACCAACTGTCTGATTATTCAGCATTTGTTAAGATTAGACATGGTGCCTTTGATAAATATTAAACCCTGAACAGGCACAAAAGACGAAGGGTGGGGGATAAAAGCTAGCCCCTCTCCCCACCCACTCCCCACAGCCACCGGAATAGAAAAGTTTTAAAGACCCTGGAGAAGGAGGTTCTTTTGCTTCCATTTTCTCTCTTCTTGGAGAGAGGTGGACATTGCACCTAATGAATCATCTTATGCCAGTTCCTTCTCATGCTACTAGCTGGGGATTTGCTTACATTTTGGAGAGAAGGTGCTTTTCTTGTTCTGCCTCTGTGCCTACTGTTCTCCTTCTTGCAGTGTCCTTGAATTGTTTTCTCTTGGCAGTTCCAAGCTCTCATTGTATTTAAGACCTAGCTCAACACACTCCTAGGAAATAATAATTTTTGTAAGGAGAAGAGGAAAGCACCCTCCTCTCTGTTATGCCGTGCCCAGGAAGAGTTTCATTATTATTTTTTTTTTAAGATTTTATTTATTTATTTGACAGAGAGAGAGAGACAGCGAGAGAGGGAACACAAGCAAGGGGAGTGGGAGAGGGAGAAGCAGGCTTCCCACAGAGCAGGGAGCCCGATGCGGGGCTCGATCCCAGGACCCCGGGATCATGACCTGAGCTGAAGGCAGACGCTTAACGACTGAGCCACTGAGGCGCCCCAAGAGTTTCATTATTATAAGCCCTCAGGCTCCCTTGGATGGAGACTTAGACATTTTTAGAGCGCTAAGTCCTCAAACCAGAGAGCCCAAGGGGAAGCAGGTGAGGCGGCTGGGTGGCCGAGGAGTCGAGGGCTGTCTGGGGGGTGGAGACAGGAGACACCCCGGTTTTGTGGATCTGTTGGGTAAACAGACTTCCCACGTGCCTCACCGGACTCGGGTGCCCATGCAGGGAACTTGCTTTTCTTTTTCTCCTGGGGTCCCCAATCTCAAAGGTTTCCAGTTCTAATCCTGGCATCTTCTCTGCCTTTGGATTCCACCGCCTTGTTTTTTAATCCCATGGAAGGGTTACATCCATCTGTTCCCACGGTCAGTAGACACAAGGGCAGAATTCCACCGTTTGTAGGTTACAAGCTTAAAGCTACATTTTAACAGGAGCTTCCTAGTACCACATGCTTTCTCCCAAAGAACGAAGTCCATGCCAGGCCTCGTGCTGGGTGAGCGGGCAGGTTCGCCTGGGTGACATACTGGGGGCGGAAGCTCCTACATTTCCGGGCTAGGCTGGCTGCCTGCCCCGGGAAGCCCCACGTCACACTGTATTCATCACCCAGTCCACACGTGGACTCCGTTTCTGATGCTAGCGAAATCCCCGGGCTCAGGCAAAGCAGTGGCTGGTGGTCAGAAGTCCGGTCTGGGACAGGGAAACCATGGAGGCAAGCTCACCATGAGCCAGCTCAGCTGGCTCTGCGGGCTCGCATCTCACAGAGCAGTCTGTGTGCTCTCCAGCCGTGCCTGAGGGCTTGGGCCAGGAGAAGGTAATGGGGCAGAGGAAGAGGGAAGCGCTACAGGCAGGGCTGGGGTCCTCTTCCTTCTAGAGCCCTCAAATACCATCTCATGGAGTTGGCCAGTTGCAACGTCCAGAAGAAGCCTGAGACATAATCTATACTTACAGGAAAAAACCCCAAAAAACGGCTGAGGGAACTAAGGCCATTAAGCTTGTACTTGGTAATGGCAGGACAGGGAGAAGCATCTAGCCATTCCAATGTCTACCCCAGAACCCTTTCTGTGGTGGCATTTAGCCTGCTTTTTTTTTTTTTTTTTTTTAAAGACTTTGTTAGAGAGAGCAAGTGCGTGTGCAGGGAGAGGGGCAAAGGGAGAGAATCTCAAGCAGACGCTGGGCCAAGCATGGGGCTCGATCTCATGACCCTGAGATCATGACCTGAGCCAAAACCAAGAGTTGGACACTCAACTGAGTGAGCTACCCAGGCACCCCCAGTCTGTCCTTTTTAAAAAATATTTTAGAGAGAGCACACATGCATGCACGTATAGGGGGAGGGGCAGAGAGAGAGAGGGAGAATCTTCAAGCAAAGTCCCCATTGAGCACGGAGCCCAATGTGGGGCTCGAACGCATAACCCAAGAGATCATGACCTGAGCTGAAAACCAAGACTTGGATGCTTAACTGAGCCACCCAGGTGACCCCTGCTCTAATTTTTAAACACAAAGTTATTCCAACATCAGGAACACTGAATCCCTCCCCCATCCTTAGATTTTCAACCCACTGCGACTCTCCAGTATTGGAGGCACTAAATAAGTGGGCAGGTGCTATTTGCCCTGTGGTCTGTGAGTCACTGCAGAGATGCAGGAGTAAACAGTGGTGTCCTGTGTCCACAGGAGGCCCTCCAGTGGGCACGTGGCATTCCCTGGCTTGAACAGTTATCTTGGGAGAGGAGAAGGAAATCTTTGTATCCTGACTTTTCAGATGGGGGAGTAGGGGGCCAATCTCAGGAAGTTCTACTTTACAGGGTGGAGAGAAAACCTACAGAGCACAGCAACCAGAATGGGTGAGTCGGGCCAAAACTATCAACACAAACTTCAGTCAAATTCCCCAAAGTAGGATTACTATGAGCAGGGATGTCTACAGGTTGCGCCAATCCCTGCAACATCAAGAAGAAAAGCCACAACCTCTGTACCGTGCCTCTTGCTAACGAGAACTCGGGCCACAGAGCTGACTCAGTGACTAATTCTAGACTATAAGAAATATGCCCAAAGGCACACATGAGTATTCCTTTCAGGAGATGCCACTGCGTTCAGCTAATAGCAAAACTTAATCAACATGTGTTAGGTGAATGGACATGTGCTCGTGTGGGTTCCCCCAAAGCATGAGCACTTTACGTCTAAATGCAGACAGATGGTCAGTTCATGGGCACAAGCCCCAGTAAAGTCCAGGGCAATTTTAGAGCGGGAAGAAGAAACTGCCCCAGAGGGGTGCTCTGTGAACCAGCCCACTGCCAAGCCACTCCCTCTGGCCTCGACATACCTTTTTCAGCTCTTCCTTCTCCTTGGTGTGGGCATCCTCCAGGATCTTGCGCTCCGAGTGGGCCTTGTGCAGCTCAGCCCGCAGGCTCTCGACCTCCTCCTGCAGCCTCAGGCTGCTGTCCCCACCGTGGCCCTCCTGGTAGTGGGCCAGCTCCTTCTGCAGCTTCTCTACCTCCACGGCGTGTGTGGAGGTGACCGCCACCAGCTGCTCCGACAGCGTCTTGAACTCTTTGTTCTGTGAGAGCACCGACAGCGGGGGAGAGGGGGGGAGGGGAGGGGAGGGGAGGGGAGAAACAGTGGGGAGCAAAGTTATGGGGGCAGGCAAAAGACACGAAGGCAATTAAAAAAGGAACTTCCAAGGTGGAATTAGATTTTATAATCACGGCATGCTTGAGTGCCCTGCTGGCATCCCCCCCCCTCCGCCCCGAGGGAACTCTGTTGTGAGCCTGGGGGCGAGAGAGGAAAAGAACAAAAACCGAAGGGACATTCAAGCCGTGTTTATGAGCCGCGGCAGAGCCAGAAGCCGGCTGACGGCGGTCAGTCTTCTGTGTGGGGCTGGACAGACCCTACAGCTCATTTCTAAGTTGTGGGAACAATGTAGCTGGCTTCCTAGATCTGCAGCCTTAGCTTTTCAGGTTTTCTTGGTCTTTCACACAGGGCCCTCCTGCCCTTGGACTCGCTGGCTCAAAAAGCTGCAACCTAATCGCTAGCTCTGAGACAAAGGACCCCTTTAACATCCCCTCTTCCAAGGAGGCCCTCTGCGGGGCCTAGGGATCCCTCTCACCACCTGTCAGCTCACCCTGGAAGACTCTGACGCCACGCATGGATGCCCCGGCAGATTCTGTCCACCCTGTGCCCCTGCAGACTGGGCACCCAAACCAACAACAGGCAAGCAAGCAGCCTCCCCTCCCCGCCATGTGCCTGGTGCAGCTATGGAAGGGGCCCAGGCACAGCACCCCAGATGGGCTCACACAGAGGGAGCGCAGAGGACCCAGGACCAGTGTCAACGGCTTGTGTCAACATGGGCAAAAACTGGTGCTTCAGGTGGTGAGAGGAACAGCTGAAAGTGGCCAGTGGGGAAAGGGAAGAAGGGGTTCTCCAAGTAAGCAACCGATAATCATTTTTCTTCGTTGCGGTTCTCTGTGGGAGCTTCAAGTAGACCAGAGCTGTTGGCTAAAATACCAGTAAGCCGGGGCATCAGGAATCAATGACTAATTCACATCAGAAAGGAAGCTTCACAGAAAGCTGTGCAGAGTAGCAGAACAGCTGTTGGACCCCACAAGAGGCCATGCATGCTGTGGGACCTCCAGCCCGGGACCTGCTGTGGGTGTCTAAGCAGAACCCGTCCTGCTTTGATACTGCCGAGAGAGATCCTCCTACAGTCCAGGCACACCTTTGGGTCACAACCTGACATGCCCCTAGGTCTGGTCTGGCAGCCAGCCTTGCTGGAAGTAATCACAAGAAATCCAGTTAGGGGTCATCTGTTTAGAAAACTCAATCCTGTCTGTACCTCCCACGCCAACTCTGGTCTGGGTCCCCCACCTCGGAGGCTGAAGGGTCCCTGCCCTAGGGGAGTGGCTTCAGGGAGGAGTAGACGAGACATGTCAACTTTTCTCCACTCGGGGCTGGAAGTGAGGTTCAGCTTAACTGTCCTCTCCAGGTGGCACAGCTGGGTCAGATCACCGTGAGAGTGGAGCAGAGGACTGAGCTGGGGGGTTTCTAGCTGGAACGAGTGTGGGGTGTGGAAGGAGGCACGAAATGTGGTGGCAGCCAGGGGCACAGGCAAAGTCTGCTCCTCTGGAAGAATCTCAGGGAGGACTATGTTCTGCAGATCGGCAGATGACGGCATCCTGCTATGGACACAGATAACACCTTAGGATCCTCATGCAGAGATAACGGTCCTTCTGGGAGGCCAGCTCTTTGTGGCTCCTGACACCCAGGTGGACATGGGACTCAGGACGTCACGGAGTTAAGAGTGGCTGGAGGTGGACAGACCTGTGTTCCTATGCCGGCTCTATCCTTGATCAGTTGCGTCTGTCTGATCAGGTCCTTCCACCTCTCTGTGCCCCAGTTTCCTTGTGTGTGAAAGGGGGACCGACAGTAAGTCCTTCCTCAGGGTTTTTATCAGATGCAGGGAGATCTAGTGACTTGCCGCTGCCTGGCACACAGTAAGTGCCCAATAAACAGGAGCTGTCTCCTTCGCTCAGTTCTGCAGGGAGTCCTGGGGAGAGATGCTCTGAACGCTCTGCTGGTCCCCGGAGGTGGTGGGGAGACTCCTAACAGCAGCACCTGGGCAGCTCCTTATTTCATCATCAGCATCCAAAAATAATCACTGGGGACTCATTGCAGCTGCACGTTTCATGGTCCGGAGGTATGATTTCAGAAAGGAAGACCCCAGAGGAGCCCAGCAGTTTCCCGGCTTATCCTCATGCCGTATGTCCCCATCAGGTGCCCACAACTGTGCAGCTAAGCCCGACACGGGGGCTGGTGTGGGGCACTTGCTCCCTCATAGACCCCAGAAACCCTCCCTGCAATGGCAGGCTGAGCTCCTCAGTGCCGCCTTGTCAGTGTGACCAGGAGACCTGGCCAGCTCTGTCCTGCACCAGTGAGGGCCTTTCCCTAATATCAGGGCGTGGGGATTTCCAGATAGACCCCTATTCTCCCTGGGCTCCTCAAACATCCCGAGAAGATGCTCACTCTGCCCCTACCACTAAAGGGCACAGAGCTGTCCTCAATTGCCAACGAGGAACCTGTCTGGGAAGGTAAGTTGAGACTCTCTGCTATTTATTACTTTCTCAAAAGCTTATATATTTTTTTCCTCTCAAAGATTTGCCTGGTAAAATTTTTTATGCTTGAAATGTTTCCCCCACCTGAAGGATATGGCATTCACCTGTTCCTCTGGTCCATGGTCCCAAGCCCTCTGCTGGCCTCTACAGCACTTTTGTATGAACCAGGAAAGGCACCACCTCCAGGAGGATGAGCTCCACAGAGCTGCCTCTCGGGGTGGACACAGGCCCAGGGGTGCACAGCTTAGAACAGAGGACACCTCCTCTTCCTCAGGGCAGCAGTGCTCCAGAGCTCATAGTCAGATGAGCAGAGGATGGTCCCCAACCCTACTTGTCCCCATTGCCAACTACCCTTGTGCAGTGTACAACGTGCAGAACTATATGGAAGCGGTTTCAAGTAGTTCCCAGTCAATGGTCTACAGACCCCTGGGGAAAGGGGTGAGGAAGTCATTGCAAGACTACATCATGAAAAATAACATGTTCCACACATATTACTAGCACTTATTGGGTGCTTACTATGGGGTGGGCACTGTACTACCTAATTCATATATATACATATATATTAACTCATTCACTCCTGAAAATCCTATGTAGTGAGACTGATTAATATCCCCATTTCATTTAAGGAAAATGCACTGGAGGCCATAAAACTGTAAATTATACTATTTTTCAATTATCTTTGGATGCTCTCATGAATCAAAATAACTAATTTAACATATCTATTAAATGTATACTAAGTATACTGAATCAATCTGATTTAAAAGGCTACTAACAACCCACAGAATTCTCTTTTTTCAGACAAAATATTTAAATACAGCATTGTACTCATAAAAGTCTAATAAACTTGACCTCATTATAAAAGAAATGGTAGATTCAATTGGCCTAGTCACTCTACATGTTGTGCCTGAATAAAGCCAGAATGGTAGAAAGCGAAGTTCACTGGCTACATCATTTTGACAGAAACATGTCACAGCACAGGCCTACATCAGGGACACTGTAAGAAATGGTCCCAGGAACTGTCCCTTCACTGCTGAAAGATATTATGAAGGATGTGGCTTACGATACCACAGATTACGAAAACCCGCAGGAAGAACTCTCAACACTGGGGACAGCTCCAATCCTCCTAAACTGTTCTGTTTGCTTGGGAACTTGGTGCCAATTTCGTGTCTTGTCACTTTAGTTGGGTGCAGAAAACCTTAGACATGAATTTTCGTGGCAAGGTACCCTGGATTTATCCTTTAGTTTCCTCCTCTGCTGAATTCTTGGCAGTGGGGATACCTTAAAAAAAAAAAAAAAAAAAAAAGCTCCCCCAGGTAATCCTCTAGGGCAGCCTGGAGTCAGGAACCACTACTTGAGCCACATCATAGTATCAGTGAATTTTCGAGCTAGAAGTTACTTTAGAAATCTTGGGCCAACCTCCTTGAAAGAACTCAAGGCCCAGTTATAGATTCGGCCGTAATCCCTAGCTGTCAGGTCTGGTTGCAAGTATAATTGAGACAGAACTCAGGCCTCCATCCAGCTGGGACTTTGCCCACTACCCCATGCTGCTCTGACAAATACTTTCGGATGCCTTTGCCTATCCTCTCCTTCTGCTTAAGAACTTTGGGGCGCCTGGGTGGCTCAGTTGGTTAAGCGACTGCCTTCGGCTCAGGTCATGATCCTGGAGTCCCGGGATCGAGTCCCGCATCGGGCTCCCTGCTTGGCAGGGAGTCTGCTTCTCCCTCTGACCCTCCTCCCCCTCATGCTCTCTGTCTCTCATTCTCTCTGTCTCAAATAAATAAATAAAATCTTTAAAAAAAAAAAAAAAAAAAAGAACTTTGTGTGTCAGGAGAGCAGTGACCAGAGTTGTCTCCAAGGCATGACAGAAAGAACAGAAGGACATTCAATTCCAAATGGCTAGCCCCATCTGCCAAGAGACTGCAATCAGCAAGCATCTCCGAAGACCTGGTGCCAAGATTATGCTGGTGATTATGCTGATGGCTCCTCGCATGCAGAGTGCGAGGGGAATTCCTTGACACTGGATCACACACCCCACGTAAAAGGCCAACTGGTCCAAGGACGATGCCATCTATATGCGAAGGAACCCAAAACAAAACAGAGTCTTCCTCGGATTGAGGAATTCTCACATGTCCAAAGAGTCTCCAAATGTGCAGATATCCTATATTTGGTCGAGGTGGCAGCATGTTCTCTGGAACCAGATTGCCAGGTTTCGATCCTAGCCATGCTACTTACTAGTGTGTGGGCTTGGGCAGGCTACTTAACCTCTGTGCCTCAGTTTAAAATGGGAAGATTATCATCTCATCAGGTCTTGGTGAGATTAAATAAATATTTGAGAATGGTGCCTGGCACATAGTGGAGCAATGCAGGGAGGGGTACGAGAAAGCAAGATCTAATCCAGCCCTCCTACCTCTTCTGCTCACCCTCTGCACATAGGGCACGCTACCCGGGGTAGAGAACACCTGCCACCACTCACAGATGTTTGCCAAGCAGGAAGCTTAAGGCAAAAATCTTTTTTTAAAAATAGGCCTTTTAAATCTGCTTCTCTTTGATGTTCCAGCACGCGGTTTGTAAAATATCAGATTTATTTTTAACCTCTCGCATTAACTTCAGAAATCAGCAAAGCCAACGCAGGGCCCAATGGCTTGGGGCTCGTGGCAGGGTGCAGCGTTGCCAATTAAGCGTACTCGTCCCTCCGACTAGGCTGTACTCAGAAGGTTAATTGGCAAATTTTGATTATGCAAGTATCTTTTGTGGTCCATCATCAATGGCCACAATAACAACAATACCCAGGTCCTATCTGTACTTGTGTTTTTCAAATGGCCAGTTCTTTCTGCTCCTGTCCCTCGGGCAGATGTGTCTCCCTCCCTGAGCAGGCATTGTCATTACAAGCTGAGCAGGGGCAGGTACCCAGTGTCTCCGAGCCCCGCACTCGAGCTTCCCCACTAAGGTCCCCAGCAAACAAGACACCCCGTCGAACTCACACAGGCAACATCAACATCCAGGACCACGGCTTCTTCTTGGGAAGCCTGGTCTTTCGCAAGAGCAGAGAAGCAAGGGCATTTTACTGCTATCTGTGCACTGCTTTTGGGCTGCTATCTGGGGCAAGTAGGTTAGGTATAAAATGGTTTATTTATGTTCTTGCCCCTACTGGGGTCACGTGAAGCTTCCAAACTGCCTAGCCTAGAACAGATGCGACACAACGGCGTGACCTCCGGAGCAATGCCTGGTGACTCTAACTCGAATTCTGTCTCCACACTACACAGCCCACTCTAGCATTGTGTTCTCTCCCTCTCCTTTCCCCTAGGAGGCACCTGAAACCCTCAAGGGTACTGCAGAAGCCTGCTCCTCTGGTCATCTTACCAACCCTGCATGAGCAAAGTGACCGTGAGCCTGCTTTCAATGCTGGGAACCCATCTTGGCAAGGACAAGGCCCAGGGAAGGGCTCACAGTTTAGTGATGCTTGGGGTTAAAAAAACCCTAGCATCACCCTCGTTATGGCTGTGGGATCAGAGAGACCACGGCTGGAATGCTGGCTTTAGAATTTTCAAATTCTGTGACCTCATCAAGGTACTTGGAAGTCCCTGAACCACCATTTCCTCATCTATGAAATGACCTCCCAAGCCCATGGAGGATCAAATGAGAGTGAACATAAAATGCCTGTCACAGGGGATGGCACGTGGGGGTGCACAGGAAGTCATTAGGGTAGTTGGTGCTGTTGGCCCTGTTGGCATAAGACCGTTCCCTTGTAATAAGCGTCCATGTGGGTCAGAGCCATCCTCTGTTCACCAAGCCTAACAGAGCACCAGAAACTGTCAAGCACCAGATAAAGTTGTTCCAAAGAGGAAGATGAAGGAAGACTGGCCACAGGAGCCACCAAAGAGTGGGTGTACGGACCTGTGTGCACATGGGCCTGCTTCATCTTTCCAACCTGGTGGAGGGTGCCAAGCATTCTGTGCTTGTTTCAGATTCCCTGCAGTGCCCAGCACAATACTCCACACCCGCAGGGACCTGACCAATGACCTGTCACTTGTGTGACTGGTTGAGGTGGCTGGGGTAGGAAAAGGAAGAAGCATGAACATAATAGTGGTGACCACTTCCTGAGCTCCCCAGGGCAGACCAGACCCTTTGTGCACGTTCAATCACTTACACTCTTACAGTCCTAGCAGCCCCATTTTATGGATAAGCAAACTGAGGCTCAGAGGGATCAAGCCACTCGACTTGAATTTGAATTGGATTTTTTCTGATTCCAAAGCAAGTGCTCTTCCCACCACACAACGCGACAGAGGCAGAAGAGCAGAGTGGTGAAGAACATGGGTTCTAGAGCTGGACAAGTGGGGTTCAGATCGTGGCCTCGCCGCTATCGCCTGTGTGACCCTCTTTCCCTTCCGGGGCTGCTGGGAGGATTAACAGGCTAACAGAGACAAAGCACTAGGACGTCCGCTATCGTTACCACTCCGGGCTGCCTCCACCAGGGCAGGAAACCATGACTCTGGGCTGGTGTGGCTGCTTCCTCTTGCTGGTATCACAAACCACCGTTAAGTCAGCAGTACGAATCTACTGAAACGCTACAAACCTTATGACCGTACAGTTCTGGAGGTCAGAAGTCTCAAAGGGTCAGAGCAGGGCTGTGTTCCTGCTCGAGGCTCCAGTGGGGAATACGGTCCTGCCTGTTCTAGCTCCCAGAGGCGCCTGCGTCCCTGGCTCACGGCCCCGCCTCATGCCAACCTCTGCCACTGCCTCTCTTCCGAATCTGACCCTCTTGCCTCCCTCTCACGAGGACCCTTGTGAATATACTGGGTCCATTCATAATCTGGGCTCATCTCCCCATCACAAGACCCTTCACTCCATCACCTCTGCAAAGTTCCACTTGCCATGTGAGGTCACATAGTCATGGGTCCCAGGGATTAGGATGCAAACATCTTTGGGGGCGGGGGCGGCATTATTCTGTCTGCCATAGTTGGTAGCCGTTCTTGTTGACTGGGGTGACACCCTCAGGACATCTGTAATTCCTCAGGTCCCTGGTGCACACAGTTCCCTGGGGAGTTCTCTCAAACGTGCCCCCCTGCCCCTGGTTGGGCGCCCGGGACGCAGACCTGGTCATCGATTTTCCGCTGCAGTTGGACCACCTTGTTCTCCATGCCCACGTTGAGGCGTTTCAGGTGCTCTGCGGAGCGGGCCTCGATCTTGAGGACCTTCAGCTCCTGCTTGGCCTTGAGCATCCGGAAGGCGCACTGAATGACGATAGCCGCCCCCCGCAGTCGCCGAAAGTGCCTGCGTGCCATCCAGCCCCGCACGTGCTTCTGGAGAATGGTGGCCTTATGCTCCATGAGGACCTGGTGGGGGACAAGCACATACCTGCTGGGTTTGCACGGCAGGAAGAAGGGAGACTCACGTACTGCCTGGAGGACTGGAAGGAAATGTATGACATCGGCGTGCTCCACCCTGGCGTCTGACCATGTTTGTTTTCTCATGGTCCCTTCAGGGTTTCAGTTTTATTAGTTAGAAAATCATACCTTCTCTGATCACAGAAGAGAGAAATGTTCCTTTTAGGAGCAAAGAATATTTTTGACATTTCCTTCCAACCCATCTTCCATCTTAGCTTTGAGCTTCAGCTGTATGGGGGTGATATGGTGGAATGGATGTGTCCTGATTCAAGGCTCCCCGAGTCCTTCAGCTTCACCGGAATAATGGCAAGGAGACCAGAATCCCCCCTCTCCTGACCTCACCTTGCTAAGCTTTAGGTTCCTAACTTGTCAAATGAGGGGGTGCCTCATTTGATGCCTACTATCGCCCTCTGCTCTCACATCTGAGTGAGCCCAAGACAGGTCACCAGGCTCTGCCACTGGCTGACCGAGTGCCCTTGGGCAGGTGACAGCTTCCCCAAGCACCTCAGCTGTCCAAGGGGCACAATGATATGCACCCACCCTACCCGTGATGGTTAGGGTCACACCTTCACTTGACTGGCCTCAGGGTGCCCAGATTAAACACTGCCTCTGGGTGTGTCTGTGGGGGTGTTTCTAGATGAGATGAGCATTTGAATTGGTGGACTCCCCTCCCCAGGGTGGAAGGGCATCATCCCTGAGCGCCTGAAGAGAACAAAAGGCAGAGGAAGGAGGAATTCGCCCCCTTTTCTCCTGCCTCACTGCTGGAATTAGGACATCTTGTCTCATTTTTTCCTGCCCTTGGACTGAGATTCACACCATCCGCTCCCCTGGTTCTCAGGCCTTCAGACTTGGACTGAATGACATCTGTGGATAGCCGATGGTGGGACTTCCTGGCCTCCATAACTGGGTGGGCGATTTCCTGAGAATCTCGACATATGTATATACACACACGTACATCTCCTATGGGTTCCACTTCTCCGGAAAACCCTAATGCACTGCACCTCATGGGACTTTGGAAGGATTCAGTGGGGGCAAAGTTGTGAAATCACTTAGAAAGTTAGGAGCACCTTGCAAATATTCACAGTGGTGATAATCTACTTACGGCTGCTTTAGTTCTCTCTTTTTAAAAGATTTTTTATCTATTTTTGAGAGAGAGAGCATAAGCATGAGCGGGGGGAGGGACAGAAGGAGAAGCAGACTCCCTGATGAGGACCCCAGGACCCCGGCATCATGACCTGAGCTGAAGGCAGACACTTAACCGACTGAGCCACCCGGGTGCCCCTGCTGCTTTAGTTCTCAACCTGCAGCCTGCGAGTCCCCTGGGGCAGCTCCACACCTGCTGGTAGATTCTCCTCACGAACATGCCCCGAGCGAAGGCCTGGATGACGATGGCGGCCCTGCGGGCCCTCTGGTAGGCCAGGTGGGCCCTCCGCATGCGGCACTGCTTCTGGAACACAACAGCTGCTCGGGTCCTCCGCAGATGCTCAGCCAGCCTGGGGAGGGAGAAGACGGGCGGGCCCTGCTGACGCAAGCCTCTCCCCACTCAGCCCTGCCTGGACACTGCAGGCCGAGCCAGCTTTACACTCTGACAGAATGCAGCAGCACCACGGGCACCCAAATCTCAGGCTCTGAGCCGCAGAATGTCTAAGGAGTCTGAGTCTGACCGACTCCATGATCCCCATCTGCTCACTCCCCCACCCACTGAGCCCCTCGGTCCAACCTGGGCAGTCCCCAGTGACATCGCGTGCTTATGCTTCTGTCTGTCCCGTCTACCCCCACTCGGCTTGGAGATACTAGGAGCCGGGTCTCAATCATGCCTGCCCCCTACATCTAGTAAGGGCCAGGCCTGGAGGTGCTTGGTATCTATTTGCTGAATGAATAAAACCTTCTCAGGCCCACACCCATCTCTCCCTGCTTTCTCATCTCCCTCGCCCTTTCTGCCCAGAAGGCATTACATATGGACACCTGACTTTCTGGTTTCACTTCAACATTCCCCACCGCACCCCCAGGTAAGACAAAGTCAATCGGACACTTCTTACCTTCCCTTCAGGGCTTCGTTTGGTGCCAGGCTCATAGCAAATGCTCAGAGACTCAGAATATTAAAAGCTTCCTGGAAAAGCCCTCAGAAATCATCTAGCAGAGCCCCAGAGGAGGAAGGAACCCCCCCGCCCCGACACACCCTGCCTGCTGAAGGGAGTCTGATTCCCCAGTCTAACTCTCCGTAAGCACGTTCTCCCTCAGTGGGCCCTGCATATCCCTGGGGTCACAAACTCCTAAAGGGAGAACGCAGGCCAACTCCATTTTAGATCCTCACCATCCACCACGTAAGACAGAGTTGCACGCACAGGGGTACTCAGCAAGGACTTGGCTAGTTTGCCCCGACTGTCGAGGATTACCTTGTGTTGATGCTAATGACAACTTTTTATTTCTCTAGCTTTTGTTCCAGAGATCAGATCTTGGTGGTTCAGCGGTAACGAATCTGGTTATGCCCAGATAAACAGCTTACGGCAAGGATGTGAGCGTCAGCAGGAATAATCTTCTAACTTTATGGTACAAAGGACGCCTGCTCTGACTTGTAACTCGGGGGCTTTCCCCGCCCCCCCTTTTAACATTCCAGCCCAAGTGACTGAATAGCCACTTGTGGAAGTCTGGCTTCCCAATACAAGACTTCATGGCAAATTGTCACTTCCCCAAGGAAATCGCTATATTGAGAGCGCGCTGATTTTGAACCAGGGGAGCGTCTTAGGGGAGGCCGTGTCCCATGTGCTCTCTCAGTGGAGATGCTCACAATGCTCTGGTGCCTCATCTATCTAATGAGACCAGGTAGGAGGTGAGGTAGTTTCCGCTTCGCAGTGCTGGGCTGGGGAGCCAGGCTGGCATCCAGGCTCCGCCCTGCATGGTGGTAGGTGTTTAGACAAGTCACATCCTCAGCGCAGACTCCATTCAGTGACTCCCCAACAGGAACTCCAAAGATCTTTCCAGCTCTAATTACCAAATTCCCAAGGGATTTGGAAACTGTTGCTGTAAATCAGGAAGCTGAGTGGAAACTGCGAAAGGCGGAATTTGTCTCCTTTTCTAAAAGATTACCTTAGGATTTAGACAAAGGGAAAATGGTGGACAGACTGGGGGAACCAAGAGACTTGGAACTAGACTTACTCCCTCAGGTGAGAAGGGCACAGGAGAAGGGTGCCCAACTCATGGGAGAAAGCTGGGGTACAGACAACCACTCTAACTAGGCTGAGAGAGGCCAACCAGCTAAGTCCCCCCACCCCACTCCGCTATCCAGATGTGCCCCAGCGTGGCTCACCTGCGGGCCAGGTGTCCTCGGCAGTACCTCTGCAGAGTTAAGGTAGCAGCCTTCAACCTGCGGTATTTCACCTTCTGTAGCCAGCCCCGGACCGTCTTCTGGATCATGATGGTAGCTGCCCGGAACTTGTCGGCCCGAAGCTTCTCTAGGTAGGCCACCTGGCCTGCCCGGAAGAAGATCTTGGTGCGGCCAAACTGGAACTTGTCAGGATCCTTTACAAGGCAGGGAGGGGAGCATCAGAGAGACAACATGTCCCACCATCCCGGTTCTTTGGGGCAGAGTTCGAATAGCCCTGCTCTTAGATGCAGACACTCTCTCAGCATCCAGTGAGCAGGCTAAGTCCCTTCTACTAGACTCAAGGGACTAAGGTGTCCAGGGTGCAGCAGAGAGCAAGACGCCTGCCCTCAAGCAACTGACATCATGGTGAGAGAAGACAAGCAAAGGCTGAGTAAGTTTTCAGGCAGTGGTAAAGACTATGAAGACAATAAAACTGGGGACTTTATAGGTGGCATGGGGATGTTAAAATAGGATAATGCAGGACGGCATTTCTCTGGAGGTGATACGTAAGCAAAAACATGAATAAACTCAAGGAGGCAGCCCCGGGAAAACGTAGAAGAGGAAAGTTCCAGGAGACGAACAGAGGAGATGCAAATGTGTTGTGGTAGCCAAAAGCAAGGTGTGTTTGAGGAATAGGAGAGCCAGGGTGGTTAAACGTGGGGGGGAATGAGGGAGGCCGGCAGAAGTTAATCACTAGAGGCCTTGCAGACCACAGCACACGGTTGGGATGCGAAGCCCCTGGTGATGCTCTGAGCACGGAAATGACCCACTCGGGTCATTAAGAAAAGATTATCCTCAAACCACCACCCTGTTGTATGTGTAATTCCAGATTGCAAAAAACCCTCCAAATAAATTTTGATTTCAGACTATGTTTTGAGATTTTTTTTTTTTTTTACATATAATTACGGTCTTAATTATATCTATTTAGGTTCAAATTAATTACCTTTCCCTGTGCTTACCCCCGTGGATAAGGAACGGGGGCCCAGCAGTGAGCTCGTGCACCAGGCTGGGACAGAAACACCTGAGAGTTAACCCGCTGTAACGGAGTACTTTGTAAATAAACTTCTTCCTAATTTTATTCACCGGCATGACGACCATAAGGAAGAAGTAATGAGCCAAGGTCTAAGGAAAACACACAAGAACATGTTTCAGGTTGACAAATGGCTCTGAAAGAATGCTGAATCACCACCCTTTATAGGCTCCTTGCACAGGGATGACGGAGCTGCCGAAGCTGGGGCTCAGCATCCAACGAGACTGTCTCTGACCATGTCCTTCACAGCCAGGCTGCAGGTGAAGTCTGGGAGGGGCGAGGTGCGGGCCTGGCTCTCGTCCCTGCCTCTGTTCAGGGCCATGTACCCAACGGGCTCCCAGCATATGCTGCGAGGAACAGGGCTGGATCAGGGTGGGAAGCTTCCAGGCAGCCAAGGCCCTGCCTTCATCACTGCCCTCCTGGCAGGGGCTCCTTCTCAGTGTGGCAGGGCCAGGGAGCAAAAGGTGGGTGGCTCAGCCCTCACAGTCAGAAAGCAGCCTGCCTCCTCAGGCTTCAGCCAAGCCTGGACCTGGGGGAGTCTGGTGCAGCCCAGGAACCAGAGTCCACACACTTGTTTCCTATTCTGGAAAAGCCACCCGG
>NC_138381.1:22170355-22217957 GCF_054177405.1 Leptonychotes weddellii | reverse complement strand
ATAAAAGGATCCTTCTGAAGGTTCCACCTGCTGCAACCAGTCACCACTAGCCCAAGTGCCACACTCTCTTAGCCCCTGTGTCCTGGGCACATCTCCCACCTCAGAGATCTGCTTTCTCTAACCCCTAGAACTTGCTGCCTACACTACTCACATACCAATCAGGGTTTTTTGTTTTTTTTTTTTTAAAGATTTTATTTATTTGACAGATAGAGACATAGTGAGAGAGGGAACACAAGCAGGGGGAGCGGGAGAGGGAGTAGCAGGCTTCCCGCCGAATAGGGAGCCCGATGCGGGGCTCGATCCCAGGACCCTGGGATCATGACCTGAGCCGAAGGCAGATGCTTAACGACTGAGCCACCCAGGTGCCCCAGGGGTCATCTTTTGAGAATGCTTCTCTAAGAATCACAGACTAAAGCAGCAGAAAGGAATCTCAGTAATCCATCCCAAGCCACTCCTTTTATTTCACAGATGGCAAAACCAACGTCTGCAATGGCGAAGTGACTTGCTCAAGGTCTCACTGGAGATACCGAGACCCAGGAGTCCTGGGCCAGTGGTCTCTCATGGCACCAGGCCCCTTTTGTAGCACCATCTCCTCTTCACACTGCTCACGTCCATAATTCCCTATGCTCCTGGGGCTCCCTGGAGATACTTGCTAATAAAGATTCTGCTCCCCTGTCACCATCAAGATTCAGGCCCCCACGATCTGATTCCCTCCCGCGAGGTCTATGATCATGTCAGTGATTAGTGGTCCCGGAGGGCAGGGTGCATGCATTATGCTCTTCTATGAGCCTCCCCTCAACCACTCCAGGTTAGAGCACAGAAAGAATGCAATACATACTGGTGGAATTAACGAACAAACAAACTCAGGTTGAGGATGAAGGGCGTTCCTACAATCCCGGCAGGGGGACACCATCCCTTGTGAACCACCTCATGAAGCAGCCCCCGGCCCCCCTCCCACGATGAGGCTGTTAAGCACCTGTTGCCCGGCCCACATGCCCCCAGCTTCTTCCCTAATGACTGTGTTCTGAAGGGCACTAGCACTTGCTTGGGACTGGAAGGTGCCCTTCTAGGCTCCTGTGTGGCTTCGCCCTAGCAGCACTGGTGACTAGAAGATGTGGCCCCAAAAAGGGGGGTGGTGGGGAAACAGAGGAAATACAAGGTCTCCGGAGAAGTCCTGAAGCACTGATCCCAGAGTCCTTCTAGGAAAGGATAATTACGCACAGTGACATTAATCGATCAGACTGGTTCAAGGGGCACGTGATCCAGAGTGGCTTGGGGGCGGGGGTGTTGAGTCGGTCCACCAGTAACACCTGGGGCAATTTTTATCAGCTTTCTACACCTCAGTTCCCTCGTCTGTAAAATGGGGAACGATGCTTGTATCCTAAGGCACCGTGAGGATCAGATGAGGCAGGTACGTGAAGCAGTCAGGAAAGTGACTCCTAGGTGCTTCATAACCACGAGCCACTATCAGCAGGTGACAGTCATGACAGGCCCACCGAGCTCGTCACCCATCAGCCACCTGCACAAACTCAGAGCCCCTGTGAGAACCAGTAACGGTGCCAGGAACACAAAGACAACAGGGTCCCTGCCATTTCAGGGTTCCCAGTCTGGTGAAATGACAAAGCCTTGATTGCAAGACAAGGGAACAAATACAATAAAAGCAGACAGACAGTGAGCATTGTTGGCCAGTAAAGGCGGGGGTAACGAACTCTACCTGGGAGGTCAGACAGGCCTCACAGACCAGAAGACAGTCTAAGAGCCCAGTTGGGAAGGAGGGAGGAACCTAGGTGGACCAGAAGAGGAAAAAGGCCTTTCAAGCAAAGCAAACAGCACACGTTCATATAATTTTTCATCAGGGAATTCACTTAGTTCCTCCGTTCCACAAACGTTCCTTCTGTGTTGGGCTCAGTGCTTACAACTAGAGGGTGGACATTAATACAAGGACTGTCCTCGGCAATAAAGGATCCGTGTCTGCAACACAGGATACTACGCACCAGGCTTCCGGTCAGCCGTAGACTACTAGGAGTTCAGTCTCAGGAAGTAATGTTATATGCGGATTTTTTTTACTGCAGTGGGATGGGCATATCGATGCTCTTACTGCCCACATTGTTTGAGGGTGAACTGTACTGGAAATTTAACACTTTTTTTTTGATGTAGTTCTCTCCATTACACTACCTTCTGAAAGGGAAAGTGTTTGATATAACCCTTTATTGAGACCACTTTTACCATGCCCTGCTGCGATCTCTGAATATGGTGGAGCTAATATTTAGGATCTGCCCCTCACAAAAGGCTGCAAAGTAGCTCCAGTCTCAAGACTCAGGTTTGAGTTCAGGTTGTCGTAATTGCAGCTTTTGCCTTATTTACAACAAGCGTCTGGGGTAAGGCCTGAGGCCAAGTTTTGCAGTAAGTAGATATGAGAAGCACACCTATTTTCCCAACTGCTGACTTCAAAGCTGTGCCTGGGCTTCGGATCAGAGGCCCTGGGCAGGTGCATGGCATGGGCAGGTGGGCAGATCTACAGAGCTTCGGGCTTTGGAGAAGCCAGAGTCCTGGGCCAGCAGCAAACCCCAGGGGGTTGTACAAACATTTCCACTTTGTACGTGTGCCGAGATGTGGAAAAAGGTAGGAAGTACTCTATATATGTGAAGGGACTTCTCTTCTACAGTTGCTGATGTTGGAGAATGGATGAATATCTCAAACAGTTTTAAGAGGAAGGATGAAGAGCAAAAAACGCTGTTAACTCCCTACCCCCCAATTCTCTGGGCATCCGGGTAAGCCTCCAGGGGCACGCCCAGCTCACCTTGATGAGGTTCTCCAGGACAGACCTGCAGATGGCCTTTCTGTCTGTGTTGGCGAGCTCTCTCTTCTTGACCAGCACCCGATACCGGTTGAAGAAGTCATGGTAAGCCCACCTGGAGGGAAAGCAGGTGCATCAGGTGACGTGTCCTGCCTCCCAGCCACACAAAGGCCGCAGGCCATCACAGACAGTGACCCATGGGGTCACGACTCCCGGCATAAAGCTGTTCTCAGAGCAGCGAAAAACATTCTAGGGGCTGGTATTCGTCCAGTCCCTCTGAGAATTTCGGTGTGTGGCTGAATTACACAATCACGAGTGGAAGAGGGAAAAGGAGGGTTCTGCAGACCGTTCTGGGAGGGCTGACCAGAGGCAGAACCACTCACAGGGCTTCTGCCCACACAGAAGTGTGGCACTCCACTACACTGCTGGACAAGGAGCCTTGCCTAGAATGCGGCTTGGTTTTTAAATGCTGGTCTTTTCTTATGAAATTAATACTTCTCATTGAAAACTTTAAAAATGCAGGAAAGTATACATAAGCAAATAAAAAGCGATATCCTAACCGCAAGCAACACCACCATTCACACATTTTGGTATACCTTAGGAGGTACCATTTTCCCCCCCAAAGTAGATTTCACTTAGGATTTCCCCCCTGTTCATTAGAGTAATGCAAGCCCCCTGTGAAGGAAATGTACAGCAACTCACATTAAAAAAAAAAAAAATTGAAGAGCACTTATAATCCCACTACCTTTTTAGTAAGTGTGCTTTGGTAGTTTCTGGAAGGGAATCTTTCAGAGGGCCTTGTGTCTGTTTCTTGGCCTTTGAGGAGAGCTCTACTTAAACTAATGCAAGCTTTTCAATGAGTGAACTGTTTCTAGGCAGGGTCCGCCCCCTTTCTCTTGAAAGCTACCTCCCTTCACACAGATGTTCTCTCTCACTCCTGGCTCCTGACCGGGGTTCAGGGGGATGCTCACAACCTCCTCACGTCATCGCACATTCTGTTTCCACACTAGGCTACTCTATGGAGCCTGAACTCCCAATTTAAATCCCTCTGAAGGTGAAGCCGGCCATCCATCCCCCTGGTCCTGCATCCTCGGCAGAGTGCACCATCAGCCCCCACTTGCCCCTTCAGAAGCATTAGGAGATGCTGCACATACCCTGTCCCCAGGGACACATATGGTCCTCGTCGCCTGCTTGGAAATCAGTTAGGTGCTGCCTGGAGATTGTGCATCTACCACTTACCATCACCTGTGGCCTCGCTGAATGTCCAGTTGCTCATGCATCTCATTCTCAAGTATTAATGGGGAGTAAGTGGATCCTACCCCTCCTCCTGGAACACGTTTGCCTTAAATAAAATTTCATCCAAAGAACTGAGCACTGTGGAATACTAGGTACTCCTGGGGGGTGGTGGGCACCACGTGCTTGGGAGGCTGGTTGGTTTTGAGCACCTCTCCTTGCACACTCCACAACCATCTGCCAGCGTGGGCCTTGGGTCCCTCTTCCCTCCCAGGCTGTTCTCAGCACCATGGGAGGCAAAGAAAAACCCGGACGGAGCTCCCTACCTCTCTGCCACCTCAGTTACCACCTACCTTGGTTTGGGGGAAGATTTCTAACCTAGTGATGGGTGTCGGGGGGTGGGGGGAGCATAAGAGCAAGTGACAAAAAGCACTCTCCTCATTTTCTCCCCGTGTAAGATGGTTGTTTAGAAGTCATGCCTTTTTAAAAACACAGCTTTATTGAGCTAGCTCATATACCATGAAATTTACTTTTAATATTTGCAAAGTTGTGCAACCATACCAAATACAGTATTCCAGAACATTTTCATAATCCCCCACCAAGCCCCCAGGCCCATTATCAGTCACTCCCCGTTCTCCCCTCCCTCCCAGACCCTGGCGACCACTCATACCCTTTGTTTCCACGATTCTTACCTTTTAATTAATCCTGTCACAAAGGTAACGGCAGCCTCTATTCTGTTCAGAGCTGAACAGGCATTACATGGCCCTGCTCATGGGCTCCCCAGACATGTGCAGGTTCCTTGAGGAGGGTAGGGAAGCACGAGGAGCCCCCGAGGCCTCTGGGGTATGGCCTGGGGAAGGGTCACTTCACTTACTTTGCTTCCGTGGTTCCCTGCCCTTCTAGTTGCAGGGGGACTAGGAACTAAACCCACCGAATTCCCGGCCATCTCTAACAGGCAGCTTTAGAAATGGAAACTGAAGGTTATTTGCCCAGCTAAAGGCTGCTTCAATTATCCTACTCATGTACAATAACTGTCAAGACAACTCCTGAGGTCTGACCGATCTTGATTCTGGAGGCTTAGGGACAGAACTAGAGGTGATAAGCCACAAATCAGACGTGCAGTTTGTTTTTAATGCATGCGAACGCTACCGGATTTCTCCCGAGCTCTTTCTGCCCCAAACCCCAAGCTTTAAACACAGGCCATTCTCTCTACTGATATTTCCATGTAGGGTAGAGTGCAAATGGAACGATGTACACAGAAAAAGGTCTGAGTCTTCTTATTCCTCATGCCCACCCATCCACATGTGGCTCCATCAAGCCGTTGCTCCTGCCAGCTCAGGGAGGTGTGGGCTCTCCCTCAGAGGCAGCTCAGCACTTTCGGTGTGACTTTCTGAGGGCACCTCCCCCCCACCCCCCCTGCAATACAGTTATTTGTGTACTCGTCTTATTTGCAATTTCTCCGGGGGAAATAATCAGAGCAGCATTTAGCTGGGCTAAAAACCTTAAATGGTTCTAATTTGAAGATCTCTTACTGCTGACAGTTCCATAACTCAGGGAGGTTCCAGGCTCAAGGAAACAAGACAGGAGGGAGATGTGACTGCACAGACCTCCAGGCCAGTACAGAACAAGCCTGGGGTACAGACGCCTGCTCCGCCTCGGGCCGGCAGTGTTACCTCAGGCAAGTCTTGCTCTCGTCCCACATGGATGTCTCCAAAACGGAGAGAACATCACCCACCTCACGAAGTACCTCCAACACTGGGGTGGCCAAGGAGTTCACGGGTGTGGAGTGCTTAGAAAGCTTCCCCCCTCCCCCATCCAAGTTACTCTCCCTTCCTGCCTGACTCCCACCCTTTTTCTTACAAAGGCTTCGTGGAACACCTGCCGCAGGGTGATACCGATGGGGGAGGAAGGTGCCCGCAGAACGTAGGCCATCCGCTGTGAAGGGACTGGGTGGGTACTCCCCATCGTGAGCTACCCAAGGAGCACATGGCCACCACGGGATCTGGGCATGTACGAGTGTCCTTCCGTCGAGGACCCGGAATCAAAGGGGGATTCTCTTTTCTGTGGGCCTCTGTGCTTTTACAGAGAAAGTCCTTGCAGGAAAGGCCCCATCACTTGTAGAAGAAAAACCTCCCAAGTGAAGCTAAACAGAATGTGATTGTTTTTCAAAAAATAGAATTTAACAGAACTTCCGGATCTGGTAGGGACATCTGGATGGAGGTATTTTGCGGCCATGTAAAAATTGGGGAAGACCCCTCTATAGGACCACAGCATGTCCAGGATTTCCCCCTGAAGTACCCCACTACCAGAGTCTCTCCCTCCCAGAGGAATTAACGATTCCTGTTTCCGTGTGGGATACAGAGCTTTATACCTTCTATAAAAGATAGTTTTTGTACATGTGTTAGCTTCTCCGCTCGACTCTAGCCCCCTCTGGCCGGGCTAGGATACATTTTCTAAACTTCTCAATACCTAACACAGTATCTTCATAGTTGCTTACATTTTAAAAGAACGGGTATTTTCCTGACCAATAAAGAGGATGGAATCCCAAATGTTAAACCTTTTCATTCTACTAGTGTTTCTCAAAAAGGACACTATTGGCTTTGGAGCAGGACAATCCTTTTGTGCTCAAATGGACACAGAACCTCTTCGAGACCATTCCCTACCACGCCATTCCTCGAGATAACGCAAACATGTTTGCAAATATCTGCAAAATGTTTACTATAGAACATAGTTCTAGTCCAGAAAACCACCTTCTTGAGACCAACCAACCATGCCTACCATCTACCTCCACAGTGTGAGTCCACCGCTTCTGTTCCCGCTTTCTGTCCTCCTCAGGGGGCCGTGAGCAGGTCGTCTCCCGCTTGCACTATGGCTGTGGGGTTCCGTGTGGTTCACTGGCCTGGACAGGTCTTTTAAGTCAGTCCTAGGCCTGCTGTTCCTCGAGCCATTTCACATTAATGGTGGGAAAAGAGCTCCCATTCTTAGTCTATTACTAGGCCCCAACTATGGCCTGGATCCTGGGCTATATAGAGTCCTAGTGGCCTCAGGGACAGAATACACACTCAGCCCTGCTCTCCCTGGATTTGGACTCACAGACTTCATTGTCGTGCTTCCTGTGGAATGAAGGCCTCCTTCACCCTGCGTGCCCCTGGCCTGCTAGAGAGGTGTGCTGATCTGCTAGAGTAGTCACAGCTGGGTGTGTGGGAAAAGCCCAGGACCTAGGATGGCTCCTGGTGAGAATGGGGAAATCAGAGGCAGAGACAAGGTGGAAAAGATGCTTCCTTATAACAAGCTCCTCAGGCTCAAGACAGCATGGGGTAAACCCAGCTGCTGTGAATGGCGGAGCAAACGCAGTAGGGTGATGTTTTGGTTGACCAAGTTCCCATCTAGAGCCCTATAATGGATTTAACCATCTACATGTGGGACCATCCTAGGGAACATGCCTCCCTGAGCGGTCCTCAGTGGATAGTGGATCTGTCAAAGTGGTCGCACGGTGTACTTCCCTTCTCTTGGGTAGATTCCCTCATGCGGGATTGGCTGGAAAACCAAACTCTAGGATAGAGTCCCTCCAATTAGACCAGCGTATGAGGCTCTAAATCACACAATCTTTACAACAGAAGGCCACCAAGAACCACCCCCGCAGATGGCAGGGCAGGTTATCACAAGGGTGAAAATGGCGAGCATGTTTGCAAGCCTTATCTGATAAGCAACTAGTATCTAGAAAATATAAAGAACTCCTACAGCACCAAAGAGACAAATAACCCAGTTGAAAAAATGGACAAAAAATCTGAATACATTTCTCCAAAGAGGATATACAAATGGCCAATAAGCACATGAAAAGATGCTCAACATCATTAATCATCAGAGAAATACAACCAAAATCACAATGGGATACCACTTGATACCCCCTAGGATGGCTATAATAAGACAGACAGACAGTAACTGTTGGCAAGAATGTACAGAAACAGGAAGCCACATCCATTGCTGGTGGAAATATAAAATGGTGCAACCACGTGGAAAACAGTCCGGCAGGCCCTCAAAAGGGTAAACAGTTACCAAACGAGCCAGCAATCCCACTCCTAGGTATATCATCGAGAGAAATAAAAATACATGTTCACACAAAAATACGTACATGGATATTCAGAGGATTATTCATACCTGCCAGAAAGTGGAAATAACCTAAACGTCCATCGACTGATGATGGATGAAACATAGTGTATCCTTACAATACGATGGTATTAGGCAACATAGAATAAAGTTCTGATACGCGTTAAAACCCGGATAACACAAAAGGTCACTTATTATAGGCTTCCATCGGTATGAAATGTCCCGAGTAGACAAACTTATAGAAAGTTAGTGGTTGCCAGGGCTGGGAGGAGGGGGAAAGAGGTAGTGACCACTAGTGACCACTAATGGGAACAGGGTTTCTCTCTGGGGTGATAAAACATTCTGTAATTGGTAGTGATGGTTGTACAATGCTGGGAATATAATGAAAACCACTCTAGAGTTGCATACTTTAAAAGGATATTTTTATCACACATAAATTATATCTCAATTTTTAAAAGTGTGATGAACAAATGAGATTTGTGGAGGACCTTTATAAGGCAATACATAAAATATAGGATTTGTTATTATTACAGCACCGATACCCACGGAGGGGTTCCTAGTGCACAGACAGCTGCGTATTCGCCTATCACTCATACCACCATTGATTAGCCTCTATTTGCCTTTCCCTCAGTCCCCCACCTATGTCCTGGGAAACACAGGCTCAGACTCAGAGGTGGCCCCGGGTCTGAAGGTTGCTAAGCTTTGCTGCCAAGGGAAGGAAACCTAATTCTTCCCCATTGGCTCTGAGCTGGAACCGAGTTACAAAGTGAGGAGCAGAAAATCTAATCAGTCTTGGCACTGCCCAGATACAACCAAGTGGCTGCAGCTGACCAGTGACCGACAATTTCCTCCAGGGGAGAGTTTCAAGGCAGAGCGCATGTGCAAATCAGCTTCCCTGTGGCTGTGATGAGCAGCCCCAGCTGAGGACCCTGTGACGGACTCCAGTCCAAGGAAGTGAGCGCAGCTCTCAGGCACAAGATCTCAGGACAAAGAACTGTTGCACTCCAAAGTAACTTCTACATTACTGTGCCTGGTGGGGTTTTTAATCACAAGGCAGGTAACTGTAGGTCTGTTTAATCGTGACTAAATGGGCAGGTGAACCCAGCAACTTCTCAAGACTCCACCTCCTTCCACAGTCCTGTGTTTCGTCCACATGGGGGCTGAGGGATGGAGGCTGCCAATGAGAAGTCGTTTTAGAAGGCGCCGCTGAGTTTTTCTGAGGTGAAGAGGAGATGCACGGAAGGTTCAGGAGTTTCGTTTTTAAATATAAACCTTGCATATTCAAGTCGTCCTCCCACAACACATGTGTTGTGGTTAAATGGAGTTTGCTTCACAAGTCCTCTGGGACACACAGCTGCGTCGAACACCCCACCCCCCACCCCCCGAGGGAGACAGAGCATCACACAGGCATAAAACACATCTGGGGGTGGGGGCCGGGAGCCAGGTAACGGTGGCCAAGCTGCTCTTCCCAGACAGTGCATTTATCACAGTGTTTTATGTATGTGACAACGGGCAGATTTCTTGGCCACTGCAGCACATTTCAAATGGAATGATACATTTTCATTTTAAATCAGACTCTCAGAGCCATAATTTTTAGGCAGATAAAAATAGACAAGTAGAGAGGCTGAGGGCGGGACGAGGGACCTCCAGAGAGCAGCCGCCGGCCCGCCACCCCGAGTGCGTCCTCTCGGGCTGGCTGGGCTTGGGGGGGCATTAGGCACATGTTTGCTTCAGAACAGGGCTAAGCATCCTGTGCCCAGGGCATCAGTAGGCTGGATGCAGGAACTTGGCCTGAAATCGTGGCTGCAAAGGGCTGCCCTCTGCATGGGCTCCTGGGGAAGTGGCCTCCGGACATTTCATCACAAGTCCCTGAGACCCTGGGCCATGCGTTTCTTTCCTCTTTGGCATTTTCTTCCCTGGAAAGAGTTGGCATGTGCCCTTTGGCCACTTAAGTTGGAGAAATGTAGGAAAATGTTCTGAGTTGTAACCCCCCTCATCAAAGAAGCCACTGAAGTTTCCTTGGACAACAGCTCTGCAAAACTGTGGTCACTTGACAAGCTAAAGCAAGTGAAATCACGTTGCCGTCTTGAGTCTTAGCACCATGGAGGCAAATTCTTTCTGAGAGGACTCCCCAGTCTGCTCAGGTCCCTCCGGGCTCACAAACGTGTCCCAGGGTCAGGCCAACAAAATGACTGCTCGGCTCTACATTCCTTCAAAAGCTAACACCTTGATGGGTACACAGGTGTACCACCTTGCTTGCTTTATCCCCAGATATAGCAGACACCCCAACCTCCAGGATGAAGCAGTAAGGGAGATGTTGAAGCAGTGAGGTCACTCCAAATGCCTACCATGACTGGCAGGTGCATCAGGCGATGTGCGGAGTCACAAGATTACAGGTGGGGTAGCTTTGCCCCCCAGCCCTCTCCCCACCGCTCACCTTTCAAAGAAAGGCCATCCTGGGTGTTGTGGCTCTGGGAGAGGGGATTAGCATCGAAATGAAATAATATGGATGATTCAGGTCTATCTCAACACTGACAAAAGTGCCATAAAACCATGGCACCTCTTTCCAAAAGATAATACTTCAAATGGCCATTTGGGGAGGGAATCTTCCCTTTGAGCCTTCAGCAAAATCTGCTAAGTCAGCAAAGGTAAGGCAGCACTGTGGACCTAAGCCCAAACGTGTAAATCACAGCATTAGGTAACATTTTCCGTGGAGCAGAAAATACCAGCTTTTCCTTCCCTCCCTACACTCTCCACAATACTCGCAATTAGGAAAACAAAAGGTACAGATGCCCTTGCGATTAGCTGGTAGAAAGAAGTGTGAATCAACTAGGGAGGCAGAAAAGACACCCATCGGCTGCCCCGTAAGAGGCGAGTCTGTGGGCATCTCAACGTTGCGGGTGACACTGATTGCAACCAGCTGGAACGAACGGCAGGAGAGGTCTAAAGACTTGGAAGCAGCGGGCTCTCTCAGCGGCCGAGGGAGAGGTGGTCTGGATGAGAAGAAAAGCCTATCTGGCATGCTAAAACTGGAAGACGGAACAGGAAGAATGAATGAGGCCTGACTGGCAGAGAAGGTCTCTTCCCGGATCACTGGGCAGGAGAACTTCTCGTCCCTTCTATGCCTGGACATGGCACTGCTCCCGGGCTGGCGGAATCCTCCCACTGCCTCCCCACCCATCCGAAGCCTCCTCACCCTTCAAGGCCCCACCTCAAACCTCACCACCTCCATGAAGCCACATTTCCTTCCAAACTTGGCCTAATTCTATGTTGCTCTCTGTTTTAGGTTTTTATCCCTTCTCCTAGACTGTGACTCCTGACGGGCTGAGGTCATGACCTAGATCCTTGATTGCCTCCCGGCCATCGGCACAGAGCTAGAAGCTGGACAGGGGAGGAGATGTAGAGCGGGCGGCCAGGTTAACAGGAGAGGAGACATGAAGGCAAGAACACGTTCTCATTCTACAGAAGCTCAGGTAAGACCACAGGAGTAAAACCCTGTCCCTTTTTCCTCTTCCACCTCTTCTAACAGAGGATTCTGTACCGCACCAGCAAACCGGCAGGAGTGTGGGTGAGACACGTGGTCACTCGGATTTCACCGCGAGGCTGCAAGTTCAGTGGGTGAATCCGAGGCGGCAGAGATGCACGGCGACCTCGGCCTAAAGCATGGTCTAGAGCTAGTTGCATTGGACCCAGACTCCTGGCTTTTCCTTGATGGTCTCCAAGACAAGAGGTTCACACCCTCTGCAAAGCACTCGTCTTACTATCAAACAACTCATTGTTTTAGAAAGTTCTTGGCAAAACAGGTGACTCCTGACATCCTGAGATGGATCCCCCCAGTTTCAGCTACCCTAGAGTATCTCATTTTCACACGCTTCCCTGGTTTCTTCTCCCCTGGAGTGGCAGGGTCCCAATGTTCACGCCTCCCGCTTGACAAGCCCCCCAGCAGCACCAGTTATGAGAAAGACAGAGACGAGCACCTGGGCTCCTCGGCTCACCTGGAGGCCTCTGTGCTGCAAAGCACATGGCTGTGAGGACCCGTGATCCCGAAGGTTCTTGCACAAGGACCCTCAACAGCTGAACATGGGACATCTCAGCTCCAGTTTTGACAGACTTTAGGTAATTTTTTTTTTTTTTTTAAGATTTTATTTATTTGAGACAGAGAGAATGAGAGACAGAGAGCACGAGAGGGAGGAGGGTCAGAGGGAGAAGCAGACTCCCTGCCGAGCAGGGAGCCCGATGCGGGACTCGATCCAGGGACTCCAGGATCATGACCTGAGCCGAAGGCAGTCGCTTAACCAACTGAGCCACCCAGGCGCCCAGACTTTAGGTAATTCTTAACCCCGCCTTTTCAATTCCTTAGAGAACTTTGGACTCTTTTGAGGTGACCAGGCACATCAGACACAAAAATAAAGTTAAACATTTCTAGCATAGGCCTGTTTTATCCTGATAATTACATCCATAAGGATGCAGTTTCTTGCTCATATCTAATGAGTGATAAACATGTTATTAAATGCTTAGGTGCCTGCAACGTGTGGAGGACTTTAGATGCATTATGTCTTTCAATTCAATCACTTATGATGGAACTACTTCGTGATAAGGGAACCCAGGCTCAGAGATCGACTCGCTTGAGGTTACCTAGCCAAGGAGGATGGGAGCGGACCACGCAAGCCAGGCCGGACTCCAAAGGCCAAGGGTTCAACCACAGGCTCTTCTGGCTCTAGCCCAGGCCACACATAGTTCTGCAGTCTGGATTTCTATTTACAAATGGGGGCCGGCAGGGTGCAGTTTTACTCCAAGCCTCGGGTCTGGGCCCAGCCCCAGGGAGCAGACAGAAAACCCTACCCTTGCTCTTCTCTCCTCTGATCCCCCCGTTTGGATGGCACCACCTCACCGACATGAGCAGTCAGATGCTTGGCAACAAGCATGCAGCCGGGCAGAGGAAGGGGGGTTCTAAGTCCTCACTCAACCCCGGCCACAGTGACCTTGAGCAGTTCACTTCCTTCTGTGGGCCTCATTAGCAAAAGTGTTTTACATCATGACGCAGCCATGTCTATATATAAAGCTGAAGTGAGCTCACTAATACCCTTTCTACCACAAATTGCCATCTTCTATTTTCCATCCCGGGTCATTTCATTAAATAAGATGCCGGTCATGACCCATTATATTGATTTCCTGACCCACTAATGGGTTGCAAAGCAATTCTGAGAAACAATGGACTGAAGATGGTAGACTACAGACTTTTTTGGGGGAGGCCAGCAGATAGGGGAGCAGAAGCAGGGGTGGAGCCTGGCTGCCTGGGGAGCACGCTCTGAGAAGCAGCGGCTAGGCAGCTCCCTAAGGTCCTTGCCACGTTTGTAAGTTGTATGAACCCCGTCGGATCTGAATGCTGTGCTTGGAGCAGCCATTGGAAGTTGATCCAATTGGCTAGACCACAGTTCTTTGAACTCAAGACAAAGCTACTGTGCCCGTGGCCTGAGCCCCATTCCCTCAATCAAAACATGGATGCCGAGGGGCGCCTGGGTGGCTCAGATGGTTGGGCATCTGCCTTCGGCTCGGGTCATGATCCCAGGGTCCTGGGATCGAGTCCCGCATCGGGCTCCCTGCTCCGCAGGGAGCCTGCTTCTCCCTCTGCCTCTCTCTCTCTGACTTTCATGAATAAATAAATAAAACATTTAAAAAAAAAAATTAACAAAACAAAACAAAACCATGGATGCCGGGCCCTGCAGGGCAGACAGGGAGAAGGCAGGCCAGAGCCCTCACCTGAGAAGGGTAAGCATGGCTCACCTCCTTCATCATGGAGTTGTCAGCCATTTGTGTTCAGACCCCAGGGGCTCGGGAAAGGAGATGTAGCCCCAGGACACTCCCTGTCTTTCTCCTGAGCAGGGAGAGACTTGGTTGAAAGAAAACACAAACAGTCTTCCACTCTGGCCAGAGCAGATCGTTCTGAACAATGCTCCAACCTGCTGGGTTTTGTAAAAGCTGCCCGGGGGTTCCAGATTAGTGGCAGTTCTTGTGCTCTCCGCGTCAAATGCAAACTCCTAATTCCATCACTTATTTCCTTCCCGGGTCTAACATTTGGGAGCTGCTGCTGGTTACGTGGCTGCATGGTCAATACCTGTTGCTATAAAGGCATTCCTCCACCACAGTGGCCAAGTTCCAGCTGGAGATGGCGGGGAGGGAAGCCTGGCCCGCACATCCTCCTCCCAATTTCCAGCTCCCTCCACCTCCTGACACATACGGGACTTCCAAGGACAGGGGTCCCTGGGGAAAACACCATGCGCTCTGGGCTACTACACTGGCTCAGCTCAGCCCACAGCAGAGGACACCTGGTCTGTGAGATGCTGGTATGCAGTATGACCTCACGAGAGCTAACAGGTCCCTATCCACACCTCACTCCTACTTCAGGCAAGCATCTAGAAAAGATCCAGTCTTGACATAGCTTCAACAGACTCTAGGTGGCTCAAGGACATATCCACAGAGCAAATTAGATGTTGATAGTGGTTTCTGAAGTTCAAGATTGTATTTTCCATCACAGATTTGATTCTATTTTTAAAGGTAAAGGGGTCCACTGACAAATGGATGGATAAACAAAAAGTGGTCTACGCATACAATGGAATAGTATTCAGCCACAAAAAGGAAATTCTGACCCATGCTACGTGGGGGAGCCTTAAAGATATTACACTAAGTGAAAGAAGCCAGTCACCACCACTGTAGGATTCCACGTACATGAAGGACGCAGTGTTGTCAAAAACAGACACAAAGTAGAACGGTGGCTTCCAACTGTTGGAGGGGGGAGGAAATGGGGATTTAGTGTTTAATGGGCACAGAGTTTCAGTTTTGCAAGATGAAAAGAGTTCCAGAGATGGGTGCACAAATAATGTACTTACCACCACCAAAATGTACACTTCAAAGTGATTCAGACAGTAAATAAGTGTATTTAACAATTAAAAAAAAAAAAAAAAGTAAAGGGAATGACGTGGGAGTGAAGAAGAAATCCCCTTTGGAGCTCTAGCTCACCCCTCGCCCAGACCAGTGCCAATCTGAAATGGGAAAAGCTGCCCCAGAGGTTGCCACCGTGGACTCCCATGCTTCCCAGGCCAAATGATATTCTCCTGTCAGCATCCTGCCTGGGTCCTCGGTGTCCAGGAACTTTATGCAGGGTGGGTCTCTGGCTGACAGCGTGGAAACGGGTTCCCTGGGGAGCCAGGCTCCGGCTGCTCCAGGAGGCGCGTGGCTGGTGGGCGCATTACCTGGACGGGTAGCCGGCCGCGCTGATTCGGATCGTCTCCAACACCCCGCACGCTCGGAGTTGCTGCACTGCTCTCTTTGGGTCAAAGCTGCAAAACAGTAAGACAAGCTGTGAGTGGCCATGCTGGCAAAGAAATGGATCAGGAGAGAGGGACAGAGGACTTCTTCCTGCACCGAGACACAGACCATCGCGCACCTTGAGCACAAGGTCAGGGGCCAAGCACCGACAAAGGACACTGATTGGCAGGCGCATGAGCCATATCTGCACCCCAGTTCTGTGCACATTCTTGGTTTCACCTGGGATACGTCATCTTCTTCTTGGCATAACCATCCAAGACCCATTCATGCCTCCTCTTATTAGTTCCACCCACGGAGGTATCTGCGTTCAAAGGCCAAATCATATACACCACAAGCAGTATTTGGCTCAGGAGTTAGAAGGGTGAGTTTCGGGCCAGGCAGAGCTGGGTTTGAATTGTGACATGGTCACTCACCAGCTGCATGTGTCACCTCGGGAAGGCAATATCACCTCCTCGGGCCTTAGTATCCTCACCTATAAAATGGGGATAATAGTAGTGTCCCTTTTTTAGGGTTAGTGCAAAGATTAAACCTAACGGCCCAGGAAAGCAGTTGGACCAGCATCGAGGACAACATTAGCACACATGCATCGTTGCTGCTACCACTTCCTGGTTAAGATAAAGAAACTGATCTTCCCGTCTTCAGAGACCTGAGCCAGGTCTTCAACAACTCATGTGCCCTAAACTGCTGTTTGGCCCTCAAAACTGGGAAGTACGCCAACACGTACGTCGAATAGGACACTGTACAATCAGCAATCAGACGTGGTCTGGGCTGAGAGTCCCCGCCCTGGGAGAGAAGTGTATAGAAGTGCACAAAGCCGTAGGTGAGAACCATGGTGCTGTAAGAGGCCAGGGGGAGAGCGGCCAGGGGTGGCTAGAGCAATCGGAGCGGGGGTGGGGGGTGGGGGTCTTCCTGGGGAAAGAACTCAGCTGAACTAATCTCTATAGTTCGGGCTGTTCCTCAGCTCAGTTTGAGCCCAGGGCCACGAGTCTTGCGCTCCTGCTCTGGCAACCGGGCGGCAGGCAGGGCTGAGGCTCAGATCCCCAGATCACGTTCATTGGCTGTAGCACATACCTCCGCCAAGCTGACGGGAGGCCTGTCTGCCCCATGGCGAGAGCTGGGCAGCTTTCTCTCTAGGACACCAGGGGGCAGCCTCTTACCACCAGTGTCTGCCACCTCGCTGACAACTCTGGGAGTTTTCCCAGCAGCTAGGCCCACTCAGGATTCCGCAGGATGGATTACAGCTCCCCACCGGAGATTTGTCCTGCCTTCCCACCTCTCTGTATGAGCTGCTCAGCTCCCAGTACTAGCTGTTCTCCTACACCAAGGACCCAGCAGTCACTCGAGGCAGAGGCACTGGGTCCACAGGCACCTTCCAGGTGACTGAAGACCACGAGCTGGCCTTGAGTCCAGGGACTCTCCGCGTTCCAGGTCAGCCCTGGGGCTCCCTGTCCCAGGAGACACCCACACTGTCCTCCAGGCCCGTGCCCCCTTGGCCTCCTGCTGTCCCCGAACCTGCCCAAGTCCTGCTACTTTGGACACCCAACTCCTCCAGGAAGTCCTCCTGATTACTCCGGTCCCACGGCACCCATGGCTCTTGAGTAAGGGACAACTGAGCACTAACGTCTTCACAGTCCTGAGCAAGGCAGTGACTTCAGAGGAGTTAATTTCATTTTTTTTTTTTTTTTAAAACAGGCAAAAAGCTCCTCAGCAGAAGGTCTTACAGGATGAAAGAAAACCAAAGGAATATAGGTGAGGAGCCTCTGCGATACCCAGAGCCTCTCACTAGGATTATCCCCTCTGCAGCAGTTCTGAGCTGTCGCCAGGACATAGCACAGCTCTGGGGTCCCAGAAAAACCTTAACCAATGTGCAGTGGTAGTGAGGAGTCTGAGAACATGGGGCACAAAGGCTGCTTGCAACCTGGAGTGACCCGAGGCAGCCTTTGCTGCTCTCATCTCGAAGGTGGTCAGCTGGGCCCCAAGTTAGGAACTCACGGTGGGTGTGCTTGCGCTTCGGGGAAGGCATCCTGGGGGCTGCAGACCTCTCCCCCCGAGGCTCTCTGCACCTGTGCTCTCCAGGCCTGGGTCTGATTCAACCTGTGTGCGCCAGGGATGGGCAGCGTGCTTGGCAAGCATCCGTGACCCCTCGTCCTTTGTGGGCTGGGGGCCCACCTGCAGTCCTCCCCACTGCCCTGCTCACATGTGCACTTTCCTCCCGAGTCGGCAACACTCTCTTCCCCGCGGGATGGGGGAAGAGAGCAAGGGCAAAGCAGAAAACTTGGTACGGCCACCAACACCTTATGCCACTCTGGGCAAGATTTCCTCTCTGTAGCTCCTTTTCCTCATTTATTCAACAGAAACTGAGAATATCTGCCCAAATAGAATTCACCGGTTGGTTGTAAGGACTAAGTGATAGAAAAGAAGACCACTATTAGGAAAAAACCAGCAGACACTGCACCAAAAAGATCTTGTCACCCTCTTTCCCTGTTCATACCCCCCAGGGGATGTGTAAAGCCAGCCAGCCTTCTGTATCTTAAGCTTATCTCTTCGATGGTAAAGAAAGCTCACTGTCACCAGCATCTCTCCGTCAGCCTCCCTGCATGTGTTACCAGGTCCGCGGGAGTGGAAAAGCAGCTCCTCCCCCCCCCCTATTAAATTTTGGAGGACTGTGGTGAGGACAAGCAACACTTAATTCTGGACTGAAAAAGTCACCAAAGATCTCTAGGGTCCAACCGCTGAAACACAGGGCTATACTTTCTCCTCCCAAGCAATGTGCAGGCTCAGCAGAGCCGGCAGCTGAGAACTCGGCTCCCCTCAGCAGTCACGCGCCACTCCCCCAATTCTTGCCACACTGCCCACTCCCACCCATCTCCAGGCTCTGTGGCGTGCTGCAGTCACACTCGAGGTCCCCGGGACTCCCAGGGTTGTCCACTTCTGAGCTCGGGGGACTGGCCCTCAGGAAACTGGCTAGTTCCTCCAACCAGCGATCCCAGGGGGATCACACTCCCCCAGGCCACCTCCTCCCTACACACGTAAGCACCCCCCTGACCTAGCACTCCCAAGCACCCTCTGGCGGTCACTTCTATGCTGTTGTCCGTGGTTAGCGACTGGCAACGCCTCAAGGATGAGGGACCTTTCTGTCATTCCACTTGTCCTCGCCCAGTGTCCAGTGAATAGTGGGTATGATAGATGTTTTTTGAATAAAGGAAGCAGCAGAGGGAAAAAGACTTTTCCAACAAGGGATGCTATCAAAGCACGTGGTGTAGGACAGCGGTCCTCCACTGGGGGATGCGATTCTGTCCTCCAAGGAACACTTGGCAATCATAAAGCACTTTTAGTTGTCACAGTGATGGGGATGCCACCAGAATACTACAGTGGACAGGACAGCCCCCCACAACAACATATTACCTGGCCCAAAATGCCAAGGATGCCAAGGTTGAGAAAGCAGTTGTAGGGGATGGGGTGGGGAGTTATACAGAACTTCCCTTCTGGAATTATATATTTTTTTAAATAATATATTTTAAATAATGGTTATATATTTTACTCGTCAAAATTTTTATGCTTCTCACAAATCATCTACATCATCTCCTTGATTTCTTTCATCAGGATGATCTGCTTTAGCTACATTTAGCAGATGAAGAAAGGCGACGAATAGTATAGGGCTAACTTGTGGATCAGCCAAACAATCGGTCGTAGAGCCCAAACTAGAATCCAGGTGCTCTGACCTGGTTCAGTATTCTCCCCACTTTATTAGGGCGATTTGGGTCCTGAAGGCAAAACATGGCCCATCAGGACTAGACAGTCATTCTGAAAGCCCCCAGCATCTCTCTTCATCTGGGAGGGGAGTTCCAGCAAGATAATCCAGAAGGTGGCAGGGCACCAGGTTCTGAGGAACTAACTGCACAAGGCCACAGCTGGTTGACGGCAGAGCTGGTACCCAGCCCTCAACTCTCCTCTCCGGGGTCCCTGCACGCCACTCCTGCCCTTCACACGTAATCGAAGTCTTTCACACATGCTGCCCTTCTAATAGCCTCTTCTTCCGGAGTCAGCTGGTAAACAGATGTCACACAGGAGGAATTCCTAACCACTTCTCAGAAATTGGGAGGAAGGGAAAAGAGTCAACAACCAGCATGCTTCAAAGAAGGCGGACTCGGTGTTGTCTTCCTGACCTTTTTCAGCACAAGGTCCATCTGAGTGCAGGTCAAGCTTTATGAAATAACAGGAATGGCAGAGGGGAGTTCAGATATTCACTCGGACGGAGTTGCCAAAAGAAATTATATTTCCCAGAAAGAAATTATGCTAGGACGAAAAAGGAAGTCAGAAAGCTAGGAATGAAGTGCTTTAAAAACTTAGAAATATACCTCCTCTGACCAGAAGATACAGCTTGTGTGGTGGCTCAGGGCAATTGGAGTAACTGGGCTGGGGAGGTAAGTAAGAGACTGTTCTGAAGACTTAGGGCAGTATTCCAGGCAAGTAACAGAGTCTAAAACAAGGTGAAAGAAGGAAGAGAAAAGGGAACCAAAATAACACATTTTCAAGCAGACTCCATGAGACTTTGACAATGACTGGACATTGGGGAATAAGGAAGAGGGAAGAATCAGGTGGAAGGGGGGACGGGGACAAGGAGTCTGATTTCAGACATGTTGAATGTGAATCAGCCAATGAAACCTCAGGAGGCATTCAGAAAGTCTGGTCTGGAATTTGGCAGAAACCAGAGATGAACAAAGACATTGAAGAGTCACTGCTATATAGATTTGGGTGGGGTCAACCGTGTGGGCATGGATAGAATTGGAAGACGATATCCAAGATAGGGGTAGAAGAATTTAGACCAGAGGAGGCTGAGGGGAGGGGAGGGGAGGGGAGGGGAGGGGTGGGGTGGGGGAAGGTGAGTAGGTATGAATAACTCTGGAAGCTCAGTGGTAGAGGGGATGTGAGAAATAGGACCATCATGTCTCATCACTCAACACGTCATTTGAGGTCAAGGTTCCCCCATGGAAGACATCTTCTCTGACCACTCCAGCTATCCTGCCACCTCCGAATTGAATATTTGCTATGAGACACAGGTACATCTACATTTACACACTTTTATGTGGTTCTCTGTTTGATTCAGGTATGCACACTCAACACCACTGTAAACTCCGTGTGATTAGGGAACTATATCCTCTCATCCTCTCGCATCTTTCTAGACAGCAGACAGGTGGAACTTGGTAAATGTCTGTTGGCCTGTGTTTAGCACGTAAACCATCTGTGAAGTGTAAGATCAACTATTCATCCTGCTGCAGACCACCCCAACCCACTCTCTTCCACCTGAACTTTTAAGGAAACATGAAGAGGCCAGGCTTGATCAGCCTGACTGCAGCCGAGAGGCAGCTGGCCAATGCCCGCACAGGCACTTACTGGAAGGGGAGCTTCTCGTCGTTCGGTTTGATGCAGCGCACATAGTGTGGTGTTGTGGCATTCAGGGTCTCCATGAGCAGATGCAGGGAGGTACGGAACTGGAGAGACAAGAGTCAGTGCCCAGTTATTTTTAACATTCTGCAGAGGTATAATTAACAAAGAAATGCCCAGAGATTGGTGGTGATAGTTGTTGATACCGTTATCATCATCATGAATCCAGGAAGGACAGGACAAAATTCAGAGACCCGGGGTCAGATTCTCCCTGACACTCCTGCCTTGCTGTAGGTCCAAAATCAAGGCCCTGCCGCATTCAGGCATTAGGACTCTTTAAACCAAATGGGGGGGAGCCCAGCTGCTAACACATCTAACCCAGCATGGTAGATCAAATGAGATGAGAGGGGGTCAGTGCTAGGACATAGGACAGAAGTCATCACGGTGACTGGAGGCTGGTTATTCCTAAACCAGAGGCCGGGGAGCCCCAAATTCCAGTGCCTGGGCGTCCTGGAAGTTATGAGAGTAATGTGAAAAGTCTAGAACAGGCAAGTCCACTGCAAGAGAAAGGTTCGTGGCTGCCGGGCTGGACATAGAATCCCACGAAGACCCCACAGAAGGGGCTTCAGTTTTCTAGTCCCCAGACTTCTTTAACCCAACCTGTGGATTCGAGGACCCTCTTGCCTCTTCTACCAGGTCTCTGTGGTCCTATCAGGGGAACTAAATGCACTGCTTGGGGCTATACTCATCCCCTTTCTCTTTTCGGTCTGTTCTCTCTAGAGAGGGCTTTCCAGTGTCCCTCTTCAAAGAGGACATAAGGACTGAGCTGGGGGCTGAGGCTGCGGAGGAGGAGGCTGCTCTGGCCTCCCTCTGACTCTGCAGCCATCCTCCATCTGCAGACAGGCCGGCCTGGTCACGTGCATCCTGACCCACAGCGTCCTGCCAGAGGCTGACCTGGTGGCCCACAGTTTTCTTGTGCTCCTTGTTGGATGCTTTCAGGGGGGGTCTGGCGGAGCGAATGTTGATCTTTGAAGAAGAGCCCTTCCCAGATGTAGTGGTGGCAGGAACGGAGTCCTTGTCATCGTGAAACAAGTTAGCCACTAGTGGGAACTAGAAACAAAGACAGGAAGAACACTGTAGCTTTCCAGTACATACCCAAGAGACCTGAAAACACACATCCATACACAAACTTGTACACCCAAGTCCATAACCACATTATTCACAGCAGTCACAAAGCGGGAACAACGCAAATATCAATCAGCTGATAAACAGAACGTGGCAGATCCGTACAATGGAATACTGTCCAATGACCTAGGGGAATGAAGTCCCCATATGCACGGCAGCATGGATGAACCCTGGAAACATGCCAAGTTAAAGAAGCTAGATGCAAAAGGCCATGTTGTGCATGATTCCATTTACATGAAATGTCCAGGGAACAGAAAGGAGTTCAGTGGTGGCTAGGGGAGAAGAAAGTATAGAGTGTCTTTTTGGAGTAATGCACGTTTTCTAGAATTTAGAATTTCTCCTCTCTGCTCATCCTGAGAGGCCCATCTCTTAAGGCCCAGCCCTGCCTTCTCCATGGGCTTTCCTGGGTCACCCCCTCATGTCTCCATCATGCACCCAAGTACCAGCCGAGGTCTGTGCTGGGCCCTGAGCCCCATGCTTGCTGAGCCTAAGGCCTTCTGGGCTCCCCCTCGATGGAGGAGGAGGGCAGGGAAAAGGATTAAAGGAGATAGTTCATGTAAGCATAGAGTAGTGTGCCCAGCATATCATAAGCACTCAAACACTGCCAGGGGGATATACGTGAGAAATCTGTCCACGTGGTAAATGTTTTGAGCTACAGAGGAAACTCAGAATCATAGAATTTGAGAGCTGGAGCACAGAGCATAAAGATCACCTCTTCGAGGGGCAGGTAAGGAAAAAACTCAGGGAGAAAGGATCCTCCAGAATCCTGCTTCCGTCTCCATTTGTCCCAGCACCGGGCATGGTGGCCGGTATCGGCTCACCCGGGGCTGCTGGTTAGTGACGGAGCCAGGGCCAGAACCCCGGCTTCCAGATGTCCCAATCAGAGCCTGTTTCAATATATAACGGTCTCCTGGTCTTTTATACCAGCAATGTCAAGAAACTGGAAAGGCACATGGGTTTAAGATACGGTCCATCTCTGATGCACCTGTGCATCCTCCTCCTTATTGGAGGCTTTTCGCAAGGTGGGGGGCTGGGATCTGGTGGAGCCAGCACTGGTCTTTGAAAGTGATCCATTCTCAGATGTGATGGTGGCAGGAACAGGGTCCTTACCATCACGAGAGAAGGAAGAACACATAAAAGGGAGCTTCATGAAACATCCCTGCAGATGACAGCATCCCATGAAATCTGTAGCAGGAGACTGAGGCTAAGGAAAGCTTGAAGGGCAACATCATCTCCATGGAAGGCTACAGGTTCAGATGGCAGTGACAGTCCACTTACGCTGACATCGTCCTGCGTTTAACTTTCCAGACCTTCCGCAAGTTCAGTACCAGTTTAAAGGAGTACTTACTGAGCACCAAGCCAACAGCTTGGGAAGTAGAAGAATCCTATAAAGCAGAGACCCAAATTTCACAATTTAATGGCACACTCCCATCAGTACTCCACACATCAGTATTTCAGGGGTATTCAAAAAAGTCCTAGAAGCTGTGTTAGGCAACACATATGGGCTTTCTCATATTCCAACCCAGCGTAGGCCCCAGCTCATCCCTTCCTGCAATCAGACATGCCTCACAGCATGTCATCGTGATGTAAATATAAACATTTGAGGTCTCGGCATATTAGTATATTACAACATCTGGGAAAAGGAGCAAGATGGTGCTAGGGGCACCATAACTGTTCCAGAACCTGGGGGTTAGATCCGGGCGACTTAGTTCACTCAAAGGCGGTTTCCACAACCTTATTACGTAGCATGCTTGGGTTGCAAGGTGATATGACTGGGGGGTTGTAAAACATGCAGGGACGATCCCATCCCCTTGGGGGCTATCTGCCATTTGATCTCCCCCAGGACATGGGTAGGATCAGTGGCAATAAGTGCAGGCATTTTCTGTGCGAAACTAGGTAGGTGCAGATGTATTGCTCACTGAGCATCCCTCAGTTTGAGGACCTCTGCTATTCTTTGCATATTAAGGTAACTTGTAGGATTTCCGTAGGTCAAAGGCCTAATTTCACCAAGCCTTAAGTCTGGTCCTGTGCAGAAATATCTCACAGAGAGGAGCACATAGAAGGTTATGATGATTAACGCTGAAGACCAGCATCAAATGCTGGTTCGAATTATGAGTAGATCTTCTGTATCAAGATTTCACACTAAAACAGAGGAAACAAAATACTTCCTCCTAACCTCACTCTTAGGTATTATCAGTTAACAGTTTTTAAGCCTTCAATTTGAGAGTCCAAAGTAATTGCATACCACAAGTCAAGAGTTTTATACCACACATTAGCTAGCCATTTGCACTCTGCACTTGTCGCTGATCACAAACACACCAGTCATCAGAAGCTCCTGACTTCCATTTCTTTTTAAATTTTTTTTTACTTATTTATTTGAGAGAGAGAGAATGAGAGAGAGAGCACATGAGAGGGGGGAGGGTTAGAGGGAGAAGCAGACTCCCTGCCGAGCAGGGAGCCCGATGCGGGACTCGATCCAGGGACTCCAGGATCATGACCTGAGCCGAAGGCAGTCGCTTAACCAACTGAGCCACCCAGGCACCCTCCTGACTTCCATTTCTTACCGCAGTGATCTACATGCAAATAAAGGTTGTGGTTCTTTAACTCCATGGTCTGGGTTTGCAGTTCAGTCTAAAAGTACCAACTAATGACCTTAAGACCAAAGATCATCTCGGATAAGCAGCTTAAGCCCATCCTCACTGTGACTGACATCAGCTGGTGACGACACCATAGCACTAGGAAAAGCTACCATATTCCTGAATAAGACACGCCCCAATCCCTGCCGTAGGTCCTTATTGTCAGCCAAGTGGCTTGGGAGTTCACCCCAGTGAGATAGTTTCAGGTGCCAACGGGTGACAATTCAGTTCCTATTTCAGCATTTTTGGAACTAGATCAACAACTTTTGTCCACACATGGTATTTCAAAATCATAAATACTGCCTTTCTCAAGGGGGAAGTAATTAGGCTATCAGAGGAATAAAGATGACTCCGATAGGATTTTAAAAATCTGTGGCTAAAATGTGCATGTGCCAACATCATAAAAATGATAAACTCATTATTTCCATGTGCTTTCAAAGACCAGGAAGTAAATATTAGTAAATATTGTCAAGCAACTAGACGGACTGGTTTGTTCATTCACTCACCAATACTTAAATGACTGCCACACATCCAACAAATAAATACTGTGCTTGGAGCTGGGAACACAAAGATGAACAAAGCCAAACAGAGCCTCTTAGGTATCATGGAGTTTATGATCTAGCATGGAAGGTGAACTCTCATCAATTAACCCCATAATTAAAAGTTTAATGACAAAAAGATGATTTCCTCAAGGAAATAAACAACAGATGCACATGACCGAATCAGGGCCCCAGGGTAGAAATCAGGAAAGGCTTCTCTTAGAAAGTGATGTTGGAGCTGGTGGGTCATTCGGGGGGCGGGGCGGGGCGGGGGGAGTGGTTAGGAAAGCATGTCAGCAAAATATCTGCATGTTCAGGGAACTGACATAATGCCAATACGGTTTTCGTACACATCCCGAGGGGGAAGCAAGAGGGACCAGCTCATGCAAAATCCTCTATTGATGATTTGGGTCTTTATCCTAAAAGCAATGTGAAGCCATTAAGGGTGTTTTTTTTTTTTTTTTTTGGTTTGCGGTTTTAAATAAGAGCAGCTAACATTTATTGAGCACTTAGAATATACCAAGCATAAAATTCATTCAGTTCTCCCAATGACCACTTGGTGTGACATCCCATTTTACAGATGGGGAAACACAGGCTCAGAGCCCAAGATCACAGAGGTGGTCAGTGGCAAAGCTACGAATCGCATCCAGATGGCCTGGCTCCAGAGCCCACACAGTGGGTCACAGAGGGGAGCAATGACCAGGGATCTTTTGGAAAGATCACTCTGGCTGCAGCATAACAGAGCGCCTGAAGTCCACTGCACAGGAAGCTCTAGAGCAGTCAAGAGACAGAAGAGCCTATCACCTAGCGGATCTCTGGGATGTAAGGTACTACAGGACATGCACTGAGCGAGGGTCAGGAGACCTTTTAGATCCGACTCCACCACTTAATTAGCTGTGTGACCCATGGCAAACCTCAATCTTATTAGATTTAAAATTTCTCATCTGTAAAAATGAGCGAATTGAAAAAGGAGATTCCTTTAAGTCTGACCTAAACTCCTACATGTTCTCCTATCTGTAGTCTCTCCCCTTTCCTAGGCGCCTTCCCTTCAACACGTAGCTATGTTCAAGTTCTTTCCATGCAGGACCATCTCCCCGTCCAGCTGGCTATCCCTGTGCCACGCCCCCGCATCTCAGGCAAGGCACCCGTGGACACCGCCCTGGGTCGTCCCTTCTCAACCCCGATCCCCCCCTCCCAGCCATGCCGTGGTCTGCCCCCCCCACTGCCTAAACCGACCCTGAGAGTGACTTCTGGGGACCCTACTTGCCAAATCTGGTGGCTGGAAGTGGCCCAGCTTCACTCTCGGTCCGACTTGTCCTTGGTGAAGGACCCAAGTCCCTTCTGGGAGGCCCTCTTCCTTGACTCGGCAGCTCTGCTTCCCTCCCACAGCTCTTTCCCGGCACCTCCCACGGGCCCATCCTCCTGCCTGTCTCCCCGCAGTGCTGCCGTTTCCCAGGACAGCATCCTCATCATTTACCTTTTCTAACCCTCGTTCCCTGGACAGTCTCCTTCACACCTATGGCTTCAAGCCTGTCTCTCTAGTCTTGATGTTCTTCCGCAACTACGATCTGCAGTTCCAACTATCTGCTCCTTATCTTCCTCCCTGTGTGTGTTCCACTGGAAACTCCAAATCTGACATGGCCTACATGGCCCTCACCCACCAACTGCCCAAATTTGTATTAGAGAGCCTGCCAACACCCTACTTCTTATCCCCACATCCCCAAGTTCTGTCCACGGTCAAGTTCCAGCAGTCCTGAATCACCAGAACACTGCTGCCCTATTCAGCCCTTCCCAAGCTCTCCCAGATCACTGCAGGTGCTTAGAACCTGAGGGTCCAGCTCCAGACACACCTTCGTCCCAACATATCCTACCCACCAGCCAGAGTCTTCTCCAAATACAAACCTTATCCAGCAACTCCTTGTGTAAAGACTCGTGAGTCCTCATGGTCTATGGCAGAAAGCCACCATCACACATAGTGAGAACACAGGGAGCGGCAAAACCAGAAGTGAGTGGGGGGCGCGGAGAGACAGCCTGGGCATAGGAAGGACAGTGGGGGCGGGGGGGGGGCTGATGCCAAAGGCACACTTGACAAAGGGTCAAGTGCCCAGTCAGACTGCAGCGGAGAAACTCCCACAGGGAAAGAACCAGAGGCTAAAGGCAGGTTTGCATTTTAAAGACATCAGTGATTCATCCAGTCGGTTGTTTCTAAACACAATACTGACTAAATTGTAATTCACATACTTTCTAAAATGGATTTCCAAGACGTTCGAGTCAGGGGTAGTAGTTACCACATGCATGATGATACAGTTTCAGGAGTCTAATTTACAGAAATCATTAATACTGGCTTTTTCTCTGAAAAAATCTATTAACTTCTAAGGTCAAGAGAATGTATTAAAGCTGCACACGGAACTCTGAAACCAGATTCAGCAGTAAGAAGACTTTAAAATTGAAGCCCCTTTCTCTTGTTTCAATCAGAAGCTCCTCCCTGGGCCCCGTGCTAGAATTTGGGAAAGAACACAACCAAGGTTTAATCTGGAGAATTTGCATTTTATCTTAAAAGCTAGGTTTTAATTATAGGTCTTGGCTATTGAGACTGCGTTTGGAAATGATAGGATATCTGGGGTGGAGAGGGAGAGGAGTTTGCTGAGACATCAACTCTAAGAAAAAGCAAGAATAGAACCAACAAGAAATACTGATGGTTGTACCACCTACCCCATCTACCCACTGGGACATGGGGCCTGGGCTAGACAGGGACCTCCTTGTCTCAGCAGGGTCCCAACTATAGACCAACCTGAAGCCTCAGTGAAAATAGTTACGTGAAGCTGTTGCTTGACTGACAATTCATGCAGAAGAATGAATGTATGAGAATGTGTTTTCCTTAACTAACTCCAGTTACACTTTAGAGGCCCTGGGAAGTCTATTTACGAGCTGAGTGACCAATAATGCACAACTCCAGCTCATCTGGGGGCAGTCCTGGGAAGCAGCATCCACAGGGGCCTTTCTGAAAATCTGCTCCCTCCAATCAGGAAAACACTCAGATGGTACCTTCAAACAAACCAAGCACTTGCCTGATACCCTTTGTCACTTATGTGGTACTGTCTGCTATTCAAGGCTATGGATAGATTTTTAAAAGCCGGAAGCAAATCTATTTGAAGAGGGATTAAAAGAAGTATGAAAACGCTTTTTACAGACCATTTGATAGTTTAAGAAAAATGTCAATTGCAGCTATATGCATATACATAGCTGTTACCTTGGAAATCATGTCTGTTTACTTCTGTAAGAACACAAAACACCTTTCCTTTAGAACAGACGCACGAAACTAAAGACATGCTCGAAGAACCATTTGATTGGAATCTCTTGCCCAGAACCTTATCTATGAAACCTGGCTGCAGACCTAATAAAAAATACACTTCCTTTTCGGGCAGTTCTCTCACATGGGTACTGCTGCCCTTCGGGGGAAAAAGCTCCAATTTTTAGGTACAAAATATTTTGTTTAAAGGGGTTTTAAATGGGCTTTGGAGGAAAAGTCTCAGCACTTTTTTTCTTTTGTTGTTAAAGACAAAGTTGGACTTTCCTGTATTGGAAAGGGGATGATATGGTTTTACCGACTAAAAAGTTCTTATGTGGTTACTATTCTAAATATTTTTGGAAGTTTTTTAAACTACCAACGCCAACTGATCTTAAATAGGAAGCACTTCAAACGCCCTTGAAAGTGTTATATGAAAAATAGGTTTAAAAATACGTTTTAAATTGGAGTATGATTAACAGCAGCATATTAGTTTCAGGTGCACAATATAAGGATTCAACACTTCTATCCGTTACTCAGTGTTCATCATTAAGTGTCTCCCTGATCCTTTATTTCATCCCTCCCCTCACCCATCCACTGAAGAGAGAAGCTATTTGCAAGTGATATGGGAACCCAACATCAAAAATAACCAGGTTTAAAAAATTTAAAGAGGGGCGCCTGGGTGGCTCAGTCGGTTAAGCGGCTGCCTTCGGCTCAGGTCATGATCCCAGGGTTCTGGGATCGAGCCCCACGTCAGGCTCCCTGCTCAGTGGAGAGTCTGCTTCTCCCTCTCCCTGCCTCTCTGCCTACTTGTGCTCTCTGTCAAATAAAGAATAAAATCTTAAAAAAAAAAAAAATTTAAAGATTCAGAGGGCCCAGTTTTCCAAAAAAGACACACAAATGGTAAATGGACACATGAAAAGATGCTCAATATCACCAATCGTCAGGGAACTGCAAATCAAAACCACAATGAGGTATCATCTTACACCTGTGAGAATGGCTAAACTAAAAAACCCAAGAAATAACAAGTATCGGCGAGGAAGAGGACAAAAGCGAACCCTCACGTACTGTTGGTAGAAATGCAAACTGGTGCAGCCACTGTGGAAAACAGCATGGAGGTTCCTCAAAAAATTAAAAATAAAATTACCACATGCTGTAGTAATTCCACTACTGGGTATTTACCCATAGAAAATGAAAACACGAAATGGAAAAAAATACGTTTTAAAAAAGCAAATGTATTTGCTCAAAGTGGAATGTGTCTGTGACCCACAAAGACCACACGAGTGCGTAAACAACAGACACACATACAGTGTCATTCCTCGAGGAGTTGAGGTCAAGCCGAAGTCGGAGGAAGGAGACCCAGAGCACACGCATCTGGGCCTTGTCTAAGGTACGCCACTGTGACTCTCGGACCTCAGGGACTGCTATGGCCCAGGGTAGGTGGCCTTGGGCCAATACGGTCTCCTCGACCTCTGTACCAGATTGGTCTTGAGATCCCTTCTGCTGGGATGAGTGGAGAGCCAGCCTCAGGACTGCCTGCCTGGGAACCACCACCCAGGATGGTCCTGGCTGCCCAATGCTTACTGACAAACTCCACATCCATTGCTTGTCACTCTGACCTACACGCAGGGCTGCCCTGGCATAGGAAATCTTAAATATGTGCTCCTTTCGGGATTCTTTTTTTGGGTAAAATATTGTTTTTATAATAAACACTGAGAAGGAGAAACCTCCACTTTTAGTACCTAAAACAAATCAGTCTGTTAAGGACTTAAAGTCGTGTTTTAAAGAGGCATGTCCTAAGTCTCCATTTATAGCTCTCCAATAGCGGAGAAAGCAATTAGCTACGTGATAACCTCTTAGCATAACTGGCTTTCCTAATTACATTCTCATTTTTTTTTTTTAAAGATTTTATTTATTTATTTGAGAGAGAGAGAGAATGAGAGACAGAGAGCATGAGAGGGAGGAGGGTCAGAGGGAGAAGCAGACTCCCTGCCAAGCAGGGAGCCCGATGTGGGACTCGATCCCGGGACTCCAGGATCATGACCTGAGCCGAAGGCAGTCGCTTAACCAACTGAGCCACCCAGGCGCCCCTAATTACATTCTCATTAACACTGTTTTATTTCACTGCTCTTGGTGGGAGCCTTTGGCTGGTAGGCTACATGGGAGTCTTCCATCCCATACCGCTTAATTATTCACAATGATTTCTTAATTTCTTATCAGGGGTGTCACACAAAAGAGAAAAGCTAATAGGTGTCCCATAAAATAAAAATGCTTTAAGTAAAATTATGAATTTACATACAGGATTTGAGATTTATCTATGCTCAGGGAGATGAAAACCACCACAAGAAATGGGCACTAACTCCATGCCCCAGGGCCTTGCATCTTTCTAGGTCTTTATTTTACACTCCAATATGGAGTTGGAAACATAAACCTCATAGGACTGCTGTAAAAACAAAGTTCTACAGATGATACGAGCTCAGTGAACAATGAGCTTCAAAACCGCTACCATGACAGGTGCTGCCAGACAAGTCCACCTGTCCGAAGGATTTAAAGCACAGGGAGAACCACTCTTTGATTTATAGCTGCAGTCTGCGTCGGGTCCGTCTGCGGGTTTATAGGGACCTGGTTTCGATCTTTGCTTTTTACCTTCTGGGATTGTCTGCAATGGGCTCAGGGTGGAGAGTTCTCAGCCATCCTCCTACTAGGGTCTGGTAGACCTGGAGGCCCCTCCTGGTTCATCTCTGAATGCTGTGAGAGGCTGGGATGGGACTGCAGGTTGGCAAGAAGGTCACTGGTTCTTAAAAAGATCAGCTGGTAAAGGGGAAAGCTAGTGTGCGGCAGGTGGGTAGGGAAGAGAAGGACCGTTATCTTTTAAGAGTAGATCCCAGACCTATCTTACAGTCCCAATTTAGGAATATCTACAGACTTTTAATGTGCATACTCTTTGAACCATCCACTTCACTTGTAAAAATTTACCTGACTGATGTAATTGCACAAGCGAAGATCTATGCAAAGGGCATTCATTACGGCCTTATTTCAATTAGCAAAATATCAACTGTTTAAAAAAGAGAAGAGATACATAGTCGTGTGGAAAGACAGCAAAGATCTAAGTGAAAAGTCAGAGAGAACTATGTATAATGTGATTCATTTCAAATCTTACAAAGATGTACCAATATGCTTGCGTATGCAGAATGGTACCTGATGAAAAGGTGGGTCAAGGAATGGCAGAGAATGCTTTCAAAGCTATTTAAATTGATGAGTCTGTATTCATGTCTAATAAAAACCCAGGACCTCCAACCTAAAATGATACCCCTGTACAGAAAAGAGCTAACACAGCAAGCTTGAGACTGCTACTCCTGGAAAGGCCTTGGCTGGGGCCTGGGAACTTGGATTTGGGGAGGGTTTTCACCAGACTCTGGTAAGAATGGTTCACTGGGTCCGAATGGTTTATGCAAACAATATGGTTTACGCTGAACACCTGCCTTCCTTCTGAGAGTCTGGAATTTTGGTACATGCTAGGCAAAGGGTGCCTGTGTAACTGACTCCCCATAAAAGCTCTGAGCCTTGGCTCAGACAAGCTGCCCTGGCCGATACTTCACATGACAACACCCTGCTGTGGGAATGAAGCACAGGGGTGCCGCGCCTTTCCCAGTGGCTCCCCTCCTGGGAGCGTGGGCCTGGTTTCCCCTGGACTTCACCCCACGCACTGTTCCTTTTGTTGGCTGCTTTGTAGCCTTTTGGTCTAATAAGTCACAGCCTCAAGTGTAACTATCTGCTCAGAGGTCTTGGACTCGTCTTAGCAAATAATTGAATTTGGAGGTGGCCTTGGGGACTCCCAACAAATTCTTTTTTTTTTTCTCCATACTACCTTCTTGACCTTCACAGCATTACCAAAATCCACGGGACTGTAAGATCCAGGTTAACTATATGTATTCATTACCACTACATAACACACAAATACCCAATAAAGGGGAAAAAATGTCAGTTACTAATCCGCTGGAGAGATTCCTCTTTTACTTTTTAAGATTCCTGAGAGACACTCAAAACAAAAATCAATACACCGGCAGAACCAGACACTCTCTCCCTCACCCACCCCTCCCTTGTGCTCTTACCTGAAAAGAGGAACTTAGAACAAGACAGTGAAGTTTCTCAGCCTCTGAGGCCACTGTGTCACTCACAGAGGAGGCCACAAGGCTCTAAGCATCTAAGAAACAACGAGGCAATGTGCTCCAAGAGCTCGGCCATCCACTTCCTCTCTCCCCACCTCCCCTTTTGAAGAATGCAAAAAGTCCTATGACCCACCATGAATGACAGTGCCACAGACTTGGCAAGCTGAGGGGTTAACCTTGTGCTGAATCCCAAAGTGATACTCACATTTACCCAGATTTCCCTCCAGGGCGCCTCATTCCCAGGTGTTGCAGATCTCCTGAGAGGACCCTGAGCCGCCCATATGCTGGTACTGACTCAAAGCCGCCCTAAACCCATCGCCTGGGGCCATGGGATTTAACGGGCTGTACTCGCCCTTCTGTCCTTCGGTCCATTGTGCCGGGTGTATTTTCTCCATTCCGGCATCTTGCCCTATTACATTCATCTGAAGCTTATCACCAAGAGCCATCAATCTGCAATTTCTAGTGTTATCAGGCCCCTGCAGCCAGTTCGGGAGCAGGAGGTCTGGGAGAAAGCCTCGCAAATCCCGGAGAGTCCCTTTCGGGGTTTTCTTGGAAGGGCTGCCGCCGGCAGAAGCACGAGCATCGGTGTGTCGGCCCTCGGGAACCATGGTGCCCAGACCCAACCCCCCCAACCGGGCCCTCTCCCCAGGCCTCCCCTCATTCCAGCAACCGTGTGAAGACCTGCCACGGACAGCCCACTAGGCTGTAAGCGCCTACAGGGCAGAAGGGGTCTTACCGACCTTTGCCTGCTGCTGGCTGTGTCTGGGCCAATGCCCACAACACAGGCGCTTACTGTTTGTTTACTGAATTGGTGCCTTGTTTCCTCTGCCTGTAGAATGGACACAATCTTTCTATTATGCTCATGAGAAGGAAATAAATTCTGGAGATAAATCTATTTTGGACACTATTAAGTGTCCCTCAAATCCTACCCTCTGTTCCACTGAACTTTTTGCTTATAGGGAGGTTCTGTAGGTGCTACACAGAAATGAAATGTACAGATGCCAGGATTTGAGGGCATCCAAGTAATCCTACCACCTGCAGGTAAGAGAGGACGACAAATGACTGCCAGTAACGTTTTCCTTGCTACACTCACTGCTGTCCCCACTCCTGACAGTCACCTTTCTCGTGCCCCCACCCCTCACAATGTCATTCTATTAACTGGTATCTTCCCCAGTTGCCCCTGTCCTTCACCATCTCCTGCTTTCTTTCCCCCACGGGGCCATCCTCAAATGTTTTCAGATGGAAATAACGTACAAGCCCCTTCACATTCGCCCTGCCTGGCATCTCTGCCTTCCCCCACGCTCCGGGGTGGGACCGACGCCACCCACACCCAGGGCTGCTGGGTCCTGCTGTGGACGTTTGTGCTCTAACACCCCACCCCTGATGCCCTTTACCTTGCTGGCCTTCAGGATGTTGATCTGCTCTTCATACACCGTGTCTCTGTTTTTCTCCAGAAAACCATCTGAAAGGTACTCCACCTGGGGCCCCAGAGGGAAACAAAAACAGGAGTCAAGTGCTTCAACCTGCCCAGGCGCCTTCCACAGCTACCTGAGCACCTGAGTCCTTTCATCTCATCCATACAGTGTTTTCTGACGAGTGGTGAGTAGCTGGGAAACCCACAGATTCCCCATTTAGAACGCAAACCCAAGATGTGATCAGGATTTATATAGAGGAAATTGAGTATTCATTTTGTGGAAAAACATTATTTTAAAAAAGGGGTTCCCGTAAGATGACCTAAGGCCTCCTTTGGGTGCTGAAAAGGCTATCAAATTTTGTTTTTGAAGATTTTAATTTGAGAGAGTGCGCACGTGAGCTTGTGTGCATAGGGAGAGGGAGAGAGAAAAATCTCAGACTCCACACTGAGGACGGAGCCAGACTCGGGGCTTGATCTCACAGCCCTGAGATCATGACCTGAGCTGAAAGCAAGAGTCAGATGCTTAACGGACTGAGCCACCCAGGTGCCCCTGGAGTCTGCATTTTAAGGAGACCCCAGGTGATTTATGTGCAGATTAAAATCTGGAAAGCATGGGCTAAGGCAAACAGAAGAGAAATCCATGCAGGAAAATTCTGTGTTCACCAGGTCCCAGGAAAGGAGTCACCCAAAGAAGAGCGCCATCCTGTTCTCATGCTTGTTTTCTCTCTCCGGGGTAGACTCACAACTGTTTTACGTGCTCCTGTCCTCCCAGGAGACCCTCAATAAATATTTGTCGAGCACATGATTGGGGAGCTGTAGCCCCCCTTCCCACCACCTGGGGCTCTGCCAACGTAGTGACAGTTTGATGTATCACAGAGGGCATGTGGGAGGGAAAGAGAGGGTAGACAAAGACCCTAAGAGACTTTCAGGCCACTTGAATTCAAGAGAGACCACTCCCTCTTAGCCCTGAATCTCTGTAGGGTGGGGCTCACAGAGCACCCAAGCCCACGGAGAGACTCACCTTATCAGCAAAGTGGACGACAATGAAGGCCGTGTTGGACATGCGGGGTTTCTGGAAGTGTTGGCTGCCAGAGTGCCGATCATAGAGCTTCTGAGCCCAATTCTGGTCAGTTCCTTTGGGAACCTGCAGAAACACGTAAGAGGACAGAGTGCTCTGTGAAGAGGAAAAAGCAAGCAGAGAGCCATGGCAGAGGGAGATGGAGTCCACCAGTAAGTCGAACTCACGGGGCTGGACCCTAGCTGGACAAGGAAAACAAGATTTGGCCACAAACGCTTTGGATCCCGCACAGCCTACTCTCAACCCCGCTGGGTGGGCTGGCTCCAGTGGTGTCCCTAGGAATGCGCTGAGCCTCAAAGAATCTTCTGGTTGACAGAGGCTGATAGGGTTAGAGGAGCATCAGTTTGGAGCCCAAGGTCACAGGAGCTGCGTCAGAAGGAATCTGAAAATGTGTCTTCCCTCCAGGTGGGCCCGTGACTTCAGCATCATGACTGCCATGCCCATCACTAGCTCCACGCTCCTGCTCACTCAGCCCAATGCCCGCAGCAGGAAAGCCCACCCTCTGTGCTCATCGAAACACCACTGTCCAGGCTCAGCTCAAGTCTGCCCTCTTCTCTGAAGGCTTTCCTGGCAACTCTTGATCTCACTTGGAATTCCTCACAATTAAGCTCTTACAACATATGCACTAATACAGTCCATCATTGGGTTTTGTGTATTGCTTCATTGCTACAAAGTGTAAGCTCATTGGGCTCAAGGAATTTTGAGGGCTTTATTTATTTATTTATTTATTTTACCTGCCCTTCAAGGAACTTGGAATTGGGTTCTGGGCACACACTGGGTATTAAGGACCTAGTGAATGAGCTATGCAGTACTTTCTCTGCCCTCCCCAAGTTTAAATTTAAAAGTTTCACTGCATTGGGGCGCCTGGGTGGCTCAGATGGTTAAGCGTCTGCCTTCGGCTCAGGTCATGATCCCAGCATCCTGGGATCGAGCCCCGCATTGGGCTCCCTGCTCAGCAGGGAGCCTGCTTCTCCCTCTCCCTCTGCCTCTCTCCCTGCTCATGCTCTCTCTCTCTTTCTGTATCTCTGTGTCTCAAATGAATAAATAAAAAAATCTTAAAAAAAAAAAAAGTTTCACTGCATTAAGCATTCTGAAGGGCAGCCCCTTTCAGTACCTTCAGAGCTGGCTTCAAAAGTGAAGCAGCAACTTACTTTGTTGAAAATACAACACAGAGTCACTGTAACCACCGTTCAAATTGTCCAGGATGATGGTCCTCCTCCAGGGGGGAGGTGTGCCCTCCGCTGTCATCCTTGAAGACCACTGCACACAGCCGTTCCTCAGTTATGCCTCACAACTGGGCCTGCCCTTTATTACTTTATATTGTACATTTGGACGAGGCAGGGTTGAAGGTGACCCTTACAACAGCCATGTAAAAAGGGTTTTGTTTAGTAAACCAACAAAATCTGTGGCATAAGAAAAATGCCTACACACTTAAGAACAAATTTCTAAGTAAGCAAACCAGATTTTTCTCCATATTCAATTTAGTGTGACCATTATTGAATACCCAGTGCTAAGTGCTGTAGGTAATTCAAGAAAAGAAAACTTTTTCTTGACAGAGGCTATTAATTGTGTCGAGCAGACAAAATACACTGGATTCTCAGCACTCTTATGTACACTGTTTTCTTTGGTCTTCAAGCATTCTGTGTTTAGAAACGGCAGGTACAGGGGAAGGAAAGGATCAGCCGCGTAGGGCTGTTGGAGTTGAGGCCAAAGGACAGGAACCCGGCAGAACCGGGGCAGACAGAACAGGAAAGGTAGGATGTGAAGACAAGACTCACTTAGGTCAACACACTTGCCAGCTTCCAAAATCATCTTGTCCTGACAATGAGAAACTGGACTTCTGTTAGTAGACTTCGTAATCCTACATCTTCCCTAATTCAGCCTGGCATGAATCAGTGACCAAAGCAGGAAAACGACATGTACCCATATTTCCTGACAAGGGCATTGTTTCTTAACCACCACCCTCAGCCTTCTTTGAGGCTCAATGGAAAGTAAGGGCCAGTAGGAATTAACAATTAAGATTCTCAGATAATATTAACAGCGAATGCCCATGGCACTTATTATTGGTCAGTTTTCCATAATTTTAGATATATAGACTCATTTAATCCTCACAAGAATCCTATCAGCTAGGCACTATGTTTATACAGTTTTACTGATGAAGAAATGGACACAGAGAGGTTCGGTAACTTGCCCAAGGTCACACAGTTGGGAAGCAGCAGAGCTGGGGTTCAAACTGGGCCAGGTTGGCTCCTGGAGCATATGCTCCCTGCTACTGTGCTTTCCTGCCTGACAAGAGGTTTAAAAGCAGCCACGAAGATGGGGTTAGATGGAAGGCACTTATCTCCAAAAAAGATTCGAACCAAGCATAGGAAGAAGAAAGCAAATCTTGTATTTTGATAAAATCTGGGTTGTGGTATCAGTAGCTCTGGAATGTGCTGAATCAAATCCTTTAAAAAATACTACACGTGGCCTTCCTCTCTTCTCAAAATAACATGAAGAGGAGCCTGGATCCTAGCTCTGTCCTCATCTACGTGGGGACTATCCCTCAGAGACTCAGTTCCCCCGACCTGCAGCGTTGGCCACTGGTTGAATCAAAAAGCGCAGGTTTGAATGCATATGAAATGCCCAGAATAGGCCAATCTTTAAAGACAGCAAAAAGAGAGGCTGCCTAGGGTGGTGGGGAGAGGGGGAGTAACTGTGGGGGAGGGGCTCTGCAGGTAGGGGGTGGGGAGTGAGTGCAGGGGCAGGGGAGAGTGACTGCTAATGGGTTCAGCTATTGTGGCGCGACTGTGAACAGACTGCTAACCAGCGATTGTAGATTTTCAATGAGTGAATTTTATGGTATGTTAATTGCATCGCAATAAAGCTGTTAAAACGCATTAATGCCTGATTTTACTCTTTGTTATTGAAATTATAAAATTAAAATAAGGAAGAAGGCGAGTCCTCAGGCTCCCCAAGCCCCTCTCCCCCAACAGCCTGCATTATAAGCCCAGGGGCTCAGGGGCTCGGTGGCACCAGGGGCAGAGACGGTGCCCTCTCAGACTCCTTCCTTCGCTCCTGGCTGCCACCCCCAATGCCTGTTCCAGGATTTTACTTTTCCACCCTCACAAAACGCCCCTCTGTGCGCTCAGCAAAACACCAATTCCAGACCAACCCAACTACCCGTGGGTCCGTCCTCACACCTGGGTGTCTGAGACCACATGTCAACTCCTCTCTCCTTCATCAAGTCCTGCTGGTCATTTAGTATCATTCAGTATTACTGCCAAAAAAAAATGCCATCACGTTTCACCGTGAGCGGGCATCTCTGTGGATGAGGACACTGCCCAGATCTAAGCAGGGAGCTGGCCTCAACGACTCCCCTCTCTCCAGGGCTGGTCTCTGAGCTTCCCTGTTGACAGGACAATCATTCCCCTCCTGGCCTCACTCTCTCCCAGTGTCCAAGCCGCCCCTTCTTGCACAGGACGCATTCCCTCGAGGGTGCCAACCAAGCGGGAAATCCGAGGCCTGCTTTACATCCAGAAACTCCCGAGCATCCACAGCTGCCAGACCCTCCTCCTTACACTTCTCCCCACCTGGGGCCTGTGCACTCACCCCTGCCTCCTGTGGCCACGTCCACCTGCCTTTCCTTTCACCAGCCTCCTGTCACAGTCATGCCTGCCATGGGGGAGGGGGTCAAACCTACCACCTCTGCTACCTCACCTCATCTCCCCGCTAAGTCGCAGAAGCTAGGCTGCTGCCCAGACAGCTCCCCGACCAAATTCTCTGACCCACAGGCTTGCTGCCAAAGGCGGGGGCCCCCCGGAGCCCCTGTGCACCTCCCAGCAACCCTTTGTCTTCCCTGCCTGGACCACATGAGGAAGCCTCTCTCCATCTCTCTTCTCTACCTCGCTTCCACATGGCAGTCGGCGACGTCCATGAGAAATTATTCACACCCGATCACACCTGTCCCTGCCTCCCAGCCCCGAGTCCCCGGAGCCTTCAGAATCAAGTCCAAACGCCCTCTCTGGACAGAGCCTCCCATTCTGATGGTTCTTGCTTTACCAGCTTCACCTGCCACCACCACGGGGTCTGGACAGTCCGGGCCACTTCAAGTTCTCTCGGTGTGACACTCCCGTTGCGCAGAACGGCACCCCCACTTCCAACCTCTCTGCTTCAACGGCCCTTTAGGGGAGGCTTCTCCCCACAACACTTTCTCCTCAGTCACCTGGTCCTGAGCGTTCCCACTCTGTCACCGTGGGGATGGCTGCAGCACTTGCCTGAGCCCTCGAGGTGCGCTGCGTGAAGGGCAGGGACCCAGGCCGTCACCCAGGAACGCGGGGTTTGCCGGGCAGGGGCACGAGCAGAGGTGTGAAGGCCCCTTCACCTCCCTCGCTCCCCGGTTTCAACCTGTTCACAAGCACACAGGACAAGGAGACCTCCGGGGCAACGGACCATGAACCCTTGAGCTTAATACCGAGTAAAGTCTCCTGCGAGCGGGCTGGACCCAGGCGAGGAAGCCGAAGGGCCTTCCGGATCCTGCCCCTCCGCTGCCTCAACAGCGAGGTGCAGAAGGTCGGCCCCCGCTGCTGGCTCTTCAGGCCAGCTCCCTAAGGCAAAGGAATCCTACTCACCCAGGGCAGAGCCTGCCTCCTGCCTCGGGATTGCCCTGTGGGTCCCCAACACCCACTCCCCAAACTGAGAGCGTCTGTAGTGCTACTCGCAAGCATTGCTTCCAGGGGCCACGGTATCGCTTTCAGAAAATCCCTGCTGATGCCAACCTGTCACTTCCGAGGAACCACGCGCTGACCTCTCCTGTCCCATCAGCCCTAACTCGTGGTTTCCTCCGAGAGCGAGGGCAGAGAACACCCGGTCTGAATGTGGGGTACGTCGTGCAGCAGCCTTAGAGAGCACGGGGGACGGGAGAGGTGAAGAGCAGCCTGGAAATAAACATTTCCTGTAAGCAAACACCCTGTGTCCTGCCCCCTTGGTTACTGACGGAGCGGCTGTGGGTTTGTGGCGTGGACGGGGGCTGACTACAGATCCAGGACTATAAAAAGGCTTTTCCACCTGAAGGAGCCCTGGGTGGTTTAACTCCTGCTCCGTGAGTACTGCTGCAGCTGCAGGCACCCATCACAGGCTCCGGGGCCACCCTGCCTCCATATTTCTAATTTAAATCCCAGCTCACTGGCTCTGCCTGCCGCTGTGTGTCTTCTCCAGGAAAAGTGACTTTCCCAGTGGCTGCTTTTATAGCACGAATCTATCCTTCACGTGGCTTTGTGTCCCGTCACATGGGGGTCACAGAACCCAATTCTTCACGGTGCAGTCCCCATTCTTCGTTCTCATTCTGCAGCATGCGCCTGAGCCGCAGCGGAGGAAAGGAACTCCGTCTGCGGCAGCGCTGCAGTCCCACAGGACAGTCCTGAGGGCCACCACGTCGCCTAGGTATGGCCAACTCCGGGGGACCCCCTCCCCCGCTCAGGCTCAGAGCCAGGGCGCTTCCAAAGGGTGCAGCAGGCTTCCCTATTTTGTAGCGTTGGGCTCATTGCAGTAGGATCTCCCTACAGGAAAACACACCCTTTTAAGGCGTAGAAGGCCATGAGGTCTGACAAAGGTCCCGCCTCCTGTTGGTTCACCCTCTATCTGCTCCGAGCCGCCGTATCACATCACACTGAATCACTCTCAACTCCCAGAGCACTTAGCTCTGGGAGGAAAAGGCTCCACACTGGGGTTTTGTAGTCCTCCTTAATGAGGTGCTCGCGTTGCCCACCACTCCACTTTCCCGCTGAGGATCTCCCACCACCCTGGGAAGCACCGGCTCCCAAGCCTGTAGGACTCCGGTTTCCCCTGGCTGGCTTGCCTCCCACCCTCAGGACAGCAGTCTGACCTCCCTGCACCTGTGTTCCTACCACTCTGACTTGACATTCCTGGGACCTGTTCCCTTGGGCAGTGGCACCCCTCAGATCCTCAAACCATAAGCCAAAGCAAACCCACCCCACGTGGTCCTTGATTGTCTGCTAAAGGCAGGATAAATCACTGGAAATCAATTAGGCAGCTGCTTGATTCACAGAATCCATCATCCCGAAGCATTAGGCATTTTTCTAAGAGGTGTGTGTACACAAGGAAGGGGAGACCGTGCCCCGGGGCTTTATGTGACAGCGCTTAGAAGAGCTAAGGTAGAGCAGTGCAAGATAAACCACCTACTTCGTGTGCCTCCTCAGAGCCTCATCGGGTCTTAAGCTTCACCCCTGGTGAGGGGACTGAGGAGCTGGAGTCCTGGAGCCAGGGCCCGGGGTGGACACAGGACACGGTGGTGCTTTTGGGGCTGGGGTGTGGGGTGGGAGGAGAAGGTTGCCGATAGGAGCACGCATGACACTGGAGGAGGGGAGCAGGGCCCCGCTGAGCATCAAAGCGGGCTGTTGGCAGTGGACGCTGAACCCAGAGAGTGAGTGAGTGGGGACCACAGGGCACGGGGAGGGGAACAACACTCAAGAGTTGGGGCCATGATTTCGGTCATTTAGCCAGCTGTGCTCAATGCAGCGACCAGTGTCCTATCAGCTTTACTGCTACCTCAACAAGCTGAGCATGCCTAGGCACACGCCTGCCACACTGAGGAATGAGCCCTGCCCGGAGCTGACTCAGGACAAAGCCCACAGCTCTAAAGCAATGCTAAAAACTGTGGATTTCAGCATATTTCACTCCCTCTTCTACTGTTCCATTAACCATTCCTTTCCGCTGTCAAAGACAATGAAATAGGAGTAACCTCCGAGAAGGGAGGCACCTCCTTCTCCAAACCATCAAGCCTCACTCAGCCCTTCACAGGCAAGATGTGGGAGGCCAGAAAATAAGAGCAACTGGGTTTTTTCCTTGCAATACCCAGAATCGTGTGGTTTATACATGTTTCGATGTGAGTTTCCACTGCTGGAGGAATGTACCCTCTTATCAGCAACCAGCAAACTGGGTGAAATGCTGAAGATCATCGGATCCAACCCCTACTAATTCATAGAGCAGGAAATGGAAGGCCAAAGAAGTTAGGTGATCAATAAAACCCAGATCCTCGGGGCACCTGGGTGGCTCAGTCAGTCAGGCGTCTGCCTTTGGCTCAGGTCGTGGTCTCGGGGCCCTGGGATCGAGCCCCGATTGATTGGGCTCCCTGCTCAGTCGGGAGCCTGCTTCTCTCCCTCCCTCTGCCCCTTACCCCCCCCCCCCCCGCCCACTCATGCTCTCTCTCTCAAGTATACAGATCTTAAAATAAAACCCAGATCCTCCTGCCCCACATTTCCAAGGCTGCCTGGCTCTCCCCATGCTGGCCATTCAGGACATTCCTGTCCTACAAAGTAGAATCCACAAAAACCTAGATGGGGGGAACCTATGGACCTCATCTGCCACCAAGCTTGCCGCTCTATCACTCATAATGCATCTGGCATGACAAACATGCCCCTGGGCTCTTGATCTTCACTCTCTGGGGATGCCTGTCTAGAAGTTGGGGTCTTTCTCTCAGTACCTAGGATATCTGGGGCACCAAATCCACACCACCGTTCTATTGTGTCAATCCATACCATCCATTCTCTGCCAAGAGAAGTACACATTCATCAACACAGCTACCTTCTAGCATGTAGAATGGACACCAAAGTTTCTCTCCGCACGCTAAAGGTGGGCTAACTGCACATGCAATCCCAGCTCTGAGACCTCCCATGCTCCCTTGCAGCACGCAGCTGTCCCCGGCACCTCCCCCAACCCTGGAACTGAACTAATACGACGAGTGCATCATCAGTTTTACCTTACACTCTTCATCCAACAAGTCCAAGATGCCCAGCTTTGCTTCTATGAGGTCAATACAAGGTTGATTATCATAAAAATCAATCAAGGTCCAGGGGATCTGCTCCTTCATATATTCTTCTTGCTCTAGTTTGAATACATGCTACGGTAAGAAGCGAAAGGTCAAGGTCAGTGAACTGCAGGCACATCCCGACGTTCATCTCCCCTGAGCTTCAACCACATGAGCTTGGAGTCCCAGAGAAGGGTGTATACCCATCAGAAAAGGTTTGGGCACTAAGTCACAGTTGTGACTGCAGAAAAGGAGCTAGGTTCGGTGACCCCCATTTCCATGTGAGCCCTTCTCTAGAATACTCTAGTAATCAACTGGCTTGCAGTTCGGCAAATACCCCAGAAGCCCAGGATCAGGAGGCATGGGAGTCAAAACCAAGGGGAGGATCATTTACCCTCTCAACCCAGCTGCCCCATCCAGACTTCCTCCCGAGCAGCAGGGACTGCCTTCCCAAAGCTGGGGCACCACCAAGACACTAAGAGAAGGTTGGGGCGGAGCTAGCGCCCGCTGACACTGGGTGGAAGAGAAGTGCCCCAGGCTGTTGCTCCCAGGGCAAGATGTATCCCCACCCCTACACCCCAGGTCCAGGAGCCGAGCCTACCGAGTTGAATTGCTGCTGCAGCTTCTCGTTGGCATAGTTGATACAGAACTGCTCAAAGCTGTTGACCTCAAAGGTCTCAAACCTGCCGAATGGAAAGGGAGGACAAAGGGGCATTCGTCTTACCGAAGGAATCACTGGAACTTCCAACAAGGCCACTCTCATCTCCTCTCCGCCCCCATCCAGCTCCACCCTCAACTCCAGCACAGAAGTCCCTCACACAAGCCTGGGAGGGGGGCATTCTGCCCTGAGGGGGTGCCTTCTCCCAATTCACACAAAGGCCCCTCATGGGCTGGCAGTGTCCCCCCAACCAACACAAATGACTCGCTATTTAACCAATCCCCTATTATAGGACATTTTGGTTCTTTTCCGGATTTTTAGCTGCTATCAATGCTAGCAAATGTTGTATATACATCTTTGAACTCCCGATTCTTTCTGTGGGACGCTATCATCCTAGCAGAATCACCGTGTCAGAATATGGTTTCTTAAAAGGTAGAAGGAAATTAACTTCCAGAAAGGTGGAACTAATTCATGTTATCACCCCACACCCGCCCCAGCCTCCCAATGCACGCAAGTGTGTCTGGTTGTCCTAGTATTGGTTAAGGAGGTTTTGGTTTTTGAATTCATCTTCATGAAGTTCGAGTTTACACACAATTCGACGACCATCAGATGTGCAGCTTAGAAACTGGCAGGAGGTGGGGAGAACTGATTTGGGGTAAGGTGTACAAGACCCAAGGCAGGAAGTCAGGAAGGCAATTATTACTGCAGTAATGATCCCAGAAGACCCAATCGGGGCGTGACTTCAGCTGGTGGTGACTGAGTAATGAAAAAGGATCCAAAGACACTAAGGGAGGGAAAAATGAGAGGGCTTCAAGCGACCAATGGGGCACGGAGGCGAGATTCACTCCCACAGCCGGACAGACGTGGTAAAGCTCGCCAAGCCAGAACAGTCTAGCAGGATCAGCGGCGTTAGCTACAAATGAGTGGGGCCATTTTGTACACTGGGCAGAGTCATCAGGCCGAGGCAGTGGAGGGGCAGAAGTGCAGGAGGAAGAGGAGGCTTCTCCTCATTCACACCACTGTTGGAATGAGCACCTACTGAGAGCTCAGCCCCCAGAAGCTTCAGGAACCCTCACTCACTCAGTGCCACAACAATGTCATTCTACAAGTGGGAGAGACTAAGGCATCAGGAGACTGAATAATCTGTTCCAAATAAGAGTCAGTATGCAGAAGAGCCGAAATGTGAACCAGACTGTGATTTCTGAGGGCCACACTCTTAAGAAAAATTTCACTAAGTAAAGGAGAAAAAGATCAGGGAAGGGCAGTGGACAGGATTCTTCCCAGGAGCAGGAGCATCAACAAGGCACCTGGGGGGGTGGGGGGGTGGGGGGCACAGGCTTCAACCTCCCCATAAGCTTAAGTTTTACCCCCTCATTCTTCAGCATAGGCAAATGAATTTTCTCAATCTCATGTGAAATTATGCCAGTCTTCCCCAATAGATTGTACTCCCTAATTACCACTCCTAGATAGAAATGTCGGCGCTGCAGGCTGGTGGTATTGGAGAGGCAGCAGCCAATAGAGAATAAATGCACCAGCCAGCCAACAGGGCCATGTCAGTGCCCAGAAAACATCAGGCTTCTCGCACCTCTCGCGCCCACCTCCCCCGCCAAGGTATGAGGCATGGAGAAGTGGAGAGTCATTTTGAGATCAAAGGAGTCAACTGTTTGGAGACGACCATATTAAAAAACAGCCTTTGGTCATACCCACATAGGAGAAATAATTGTAAGTTAATAAAAGAAGATCACAGATGCAATGTCCAGGTAGGAGCTGCGCTCCAGGCCATGCAAGAGAGGGCACTGTGCCGGCTGTCCTGCTGCACTGGGGGCCCCCTCAGTCCAGGTGATGGCCCTAGACATGGAGTTTTGTCACTTAGAACCTCACTTCCTCCCCCACCCCCATCGCACCCCAACACAGGTTGCTGACACGAGCAAACCCCCAGAGGAAGTTTAATAAAACCTACAGGAAAGATAAAAGAGTCACCCTAGCAATTGGCCAGATAATAGCGATCGGGTGTTCGCGCAGGGCTTGGACTGAGCTCCACAGATAAAGGATTCGAGAATCTCCCACTTGTCATTTCTTAAAGGTTTATGTTGGTAGCACTCCACCAAGAACATTCTTATTAATTTGAGATGGCCTAAAATTAGCTCACAATTTCCCTATTTCTAAGATAGGATCTGGTAACAATTCCTCTGCCATCTAGTGTAATTACTGTCCTGTCTGAAGGGCCAGAGATGAATGAGGGGTCTGGGGAGCTTGGACACTGTCTAAAAGATAACAGACCTCAGAAAGGCACAGCCAGGGAGATAGGGCAACTTCTCTACAGTAGGATTATATCTGTAGTAATTCTTCCCATCACCAGAGATGATTTTTTAAAATAAACACAATGGATCAATTTATAGTTCACAACATTAAACTGTCACAAAGAAATTTATATACTAGAGGGAATTGGATTTCTCCTGTACAATCAATGTTGAGAATATTTAGACCAGAATCCTTGGGTGGGAGAAAGGCAAAACAGAGTAAGACTTGATGCTGAGACCCAAGGTCTGTATTCCTGGTGGTACAAACATCACCCCTACCTTCACTAGCCTCCTATCCCCGAAACGTCGAAGAGGATAGAATTTCCTTCTGGCTCTGCTCCAATTTCAGGGTGTGGTAAGGGCCACAAATGTCCCTAAAAATAAGGTAGTGTCTGCTGGAAAGTGAAACTGCAATAAAAGGAGGTCAACCAGGCCCTCTGAGTTAATTATTAACCTCCACAAACCTCTTGCTCCAGAGCAGAGGCCATGCGAGGCTTTTACGGGCTGGGAAACAGCTCTTCCCCTGGAGCATGGCTCAAAGGAACCCAGCTTCTTAGCTCAGTCTCCTCTCTCTTACCAAGACCATGCTCTACCCTTCTACCAAAGGTCAAATGACAAAATATGGGTTGTAGGTTGGATATAGAGCGGGGGCTGCCAGGGAATGATTATTAAAAGTTGGACAAGTCCTGTCCAGGACTTTCTCTCCTGAAGCCCATGAAACCTCACAAGGGCACCCTGTGGTCTGTTCACGAGGCCAGCCCCTCTGATCTCTTTACTAAATAATCTGGGGATGCTGGCCATACCCTTGAACTCTGTTCTTATGCTTCTCTGTGCCTAGATGCTCCCACACAGGATTTGGTCTTCAGGTAGGGCACAGTACTAGGTGCTGCTCACATCCCAAGGCCAAGAACGGTTATTCTTCTGGAGGACCTAAGTCCCTTTACTTTGCAGTGTGCTCCAATTCCCTGCTCCTCTTTGTGCCAGGAACCCCGGTGTGGGACAGAAAAATGCCGACCATATGGAAATCCTCTCCCAGCCCATCAGTCAACTGTCTCAAGAACTGCAAGGGCTGCAAAACACCTATCAGGAAGACCACAGGAACCCAGTATATGCAACCTCCCAAGGAACAGAGATTTGGTGCGTTATAGGACTTTAATGGTGGGTGAGCTCATAGGGGTGACAGCACAGACAGAGAGAACTGTGACTTTTATCTGAGCCTTAAGAATATGTATGGGTGTCTGGCTCCAGGCACACTCCCAAGAGCTATGTCAGAGAGATTCTGGAAGGTTGAGATGGACTTTAGGGCAATCTGAGTTACAAGGCTCCCCCAGGAGACTCAAAGATTCCAGGGCAAACCCAATGGCTTCAGGGATCTGCTAGATCTGACAATACTGGGGCCAGCCATGTGTGTTTACACTGAAGATGACATGTCCAGGGATCTTCTCGGCTGCCCACACCTGGTCCACTGTTTATAGGCTGGAAGGAAAATGTCACTGACTTTTCCCCCTCCGTTCACCACAAAACCTTTTCATACTGGTCAGAGAGGAGCTAGGTAGTCTTCTCTGAATAACTAAATTGGAACTATAAAACTAAGTCTATTTTGAAGATGGAGACCAAGAAAACAAAATATCCATTAAAATGAAGGCAAACAGTGGGCCTAAGAAATTTAAGATATATCATTAAAG
>NC_138381.1:22152614-22169855 GCF_054177405.1 Leptonychotes weddellii | reverse complement strand
CCTGGGGGCCTGGCCTCTGAGCAGCAGCTCACCACAGTTGCGCCATTTGTCTGGGGGTTCACAGCTTTTTCTACTGTCCGAACCACCAGTAAGAACGTGTTAAGGGGGGTACCTACGGGTGATGCTGGTTCATGCACTGTTTTCTTATCTACAAGAAATGAGTCTTCACTCTGATTCTGTAGTAACATTTTCAACATTTACAGAAAATTCTGGAGTGGCTCACCCACCCTAGAGAACCCTTTTCAGTTGTTTCTAGAAGGAGCTTGACTAGTGAGCCAGTAACTTCCTGAATAGGGGCTAGAGTTCATCTGGGGACAGTTATCCCAGTAATTACTAATTAGTGTCTACTTGCTGGGGAGAGGGTGGCAATCCCACTCTCATTTGCTAGCTTCACGCATTTGTAACCTGATTAAGAGGGAGATAATTCCTTATTCCTTTCTTCCTAATGAATGGGGTTGAATGTATTCAGAAGCACACCCCCACCATCCTTCCCATTCTTTCTAGCGTTCACACGCCGCTCTTTTTGCTCACAGATGACAAGAAAGAAGACAATCAAAGACTTTAGGTCATCCCAAGGGCATCTACGTGCACCATGTCTCCCCATCCTAGGGCTGAGACACAATGAGACCGTGGGGAGATGGTCCCTCCCTCTCGCCCTCTCTACTGTTTGGTGGTCAGGGATTTGCGTAGAAAACTCAAAAAATAAAAAATAGTGCTGGAGTTTTCTGATGCCATGGAGGAGGATGAATTCCTCCTTCAAACCACTTCCCATAGTTACATTAGGAATGAAGTGTAAAGACAGGAATCAGTTTGGAATTGGGGGGGTTGGGTGGAGAAGACAAGTGGAAGAGTGTCAGGTGTGACACCCATCCCAAATAACGGAGGGATGGCCACATTACAAAAAAAAAAAAAAAATCCAGTGGCTTTCTGGAAGGCATCTGAGTCCATCGGAAAAGAGACAGACACCAGGATTGCAAAAGGGAGAGGACAGTAAATAGCTCAATGCAAGGGCAGCACAGACTTCCACCCAACGTTGTCATTTTCTTCCAGATGAAGAAATGATGTCACTGACCCAACGGAGCAGAAACAGTACCACCAAGGTCCAAGTGACCTGCTTGCCTGTGGTGAAGTTTTTGGTTTTAACCTCCTACGAGTTCATTACATACCTTCTGGCCAGAAGAGAGAGCCTAGGCCAGCGCAAATTTTTACAGTAATTTCTCGGCAGACTCGAACTGCTGAGGAGCATGCTTACAGACATTCCGGGAAAGTCTCTGAGTGCTTTCTTGGCAACAGATGGCCCATATAGAGAGCCAGCTCGTCAACTCTGAGCCCACCCCGTATCTAACTTGCCATCTTGAACTCTGCCGAGAGGGTAGGAACATGGAACTACATTGAGCATATGCAGGAATATGGCATTAGATCTCTGCAAGAGGAGAGTGCATTGCTTTGCAAACAGGACCACTTTGGGGCACAGTGTGAAAAAGGAAATGAGCTCCTAAGAACGAACAAGGATTTAAAAAAGAGAAAATAAAACAGCATAGCATGTCTGAAGGAAGCACAAAGGGTAGGAAACGTCTCAAGTACGCCAGTCCGTGGCCCTACAGCAGGACTCTGCTCTCACCGGACAGCTGTTGGATGTCCTGATGCACAGGTCAGGAGACAGAGTTCTCCGGCCTCCCACCTCACCACGGGCCCAATCAACTCAAACCACAGACAAGCCTTCTCTGAAATCAGTTTCTCCCCTCTGTGCAGTCACAGGACTTGAGAACAGACTCAACAATGAAAAAGTAAACGGCAAATAGAAGCACAAAATCCAGCTTGCACGAGCCCAGCTGGTGTCTCCAGACCCAGCAGCGCGACACGCCAGCAAGGAGCAAAGCCTTTCACTGCGGATGCCCGGGAAGGGATGACCATCTCTGTGACGAACGGCGCCGCGAAGACAGCAGGGAACCATAACAGAGGTGAGCAGTGGAAGCACGGAAGTCACGACGTTTTCACATGCTATTCACAACACTGAGCCTGCCTATTCGTCTTCCCAGATCAGAAATACAGTAAATTAGATTCTTGCCCGGGTACAGTCAGGGAATCGGGTCAAATGCTGTAGCCGGAGTTTCTCTGGGTCTTACTTCAGAAGGGAACACTAAAGGTCAGGTTTTTGGGGGGAACCCAATTTCCTGAAAATACTCATGACAGAGAGAATAACGGAATTACGGACAGTGAGGAGGTAGGTTCCCAGGGTATGGACTGGCCTATGCTCTCCACAGAGAAACGGGAGGGGCTGAGCACAAAGCAGGCACTCAGCGGCCAAGAGGAGAAATGCCCCGTACCCGGCTGCTCGGATAAAACCCTGAAGCACCCTGAGGAAGATGCATCCTCCTGTTCCCCGCTCTCGGGTGATGCTCCACTGCTGGTTCACCAGCTATGAGGTTTCCCTTCCACACTTTGCTTTTTCCTACCATCACAACAGTGCTCCCGTTCCCAAAGGTGCTGCCCCCACCTCCCGTATTTTACTCCCTCCCTTTAAAAGATCCAGTTCAAACCCCACCTTCCACACAAAGCTTTCCCTGACGGTGCCAACGAGCATGCCCTCTCCTGACTCGATACTCATCCCACACTGAGTGTCCAAACCCTCAAGTGGACTCTGCTATTTCTTCTGTTGCCTCGTTGTATTATGTAGCTCACGTATGGGCCTTAGTTCTTCAGCAGGCCTTTGTGACACCAGAAATCAAGTTTCCTTCTTCCATGTCCTCCACACCCTGCAACACGGTTTGATTTGAAACCCGACAGTGAACGAGAGCAGCAGAGATGTAACTAGAACAGCCTATCTTTGCATGGGGACGTGGCCGCTTCTAGGACGTTCTCTTTGCTCTAGTCTCAACATAAGGCAAGTTCTCAGCTCATCAGCCCACCAAGCAGCTGTTTCCACTACAGCAGCCCTGTTCTTACAACTCTGCACTTCCGTGGGTCTGAATTTCTATTTTAAGACAGAAGCCATAACCTTCTGTGATATAAAGACCCAGGAGGATTCAATCTATTATTGGCTTAAAGAAGGCAAGACACTGATCATAAAAGATGTGCAAAGGAGGCTGCAAACCAGGACATATAATTTCAAAGAACTCTAGAAGGATCTGGGAAGAACCTGAGAGAGACTGTGGCTCAGCGCTTCACTTCAAGCTATCGAAACAAAATTCCAGAAAGAGGCTGTGATCTGTGGAGCGTCATCCAGCGAGCTGGGGCCAACGTGAGTTGTACCACCTGTCTCCTGACGCCTAGTCACGTCGACTTTCCGCTGAGCCATGTTGCCTCTCCCTGAAAAAGATGCTGTTATAAATAAGTCCTTGCTGTCAGGCTGGAATTCTGAAAGGAAGAGAAGCCTCAAGAATGACCACACACAAGTCTTAGAGTGCTGGGCAAAATCATGGTATTATAATAACCATCGTGATAGGGAATACAGTGAATTAGATCAGATGGTAGATTTGAATAGAACAGCTAAGACACAAAGCCTGAAATTGCGTTCAGAGCAGCTTCCGGTCCAATGTTGGGCAAGACCCTTCCCTCTCTGGGCCTGTTTCCCAGTTGTGAAGAAGGGTGTGTACGGGGCTTCTCCATGGAGGAGCTACTGGGGTTTTGGAACTCTTCTTTGGAACTGTCCTCCATGTTTTCGGACACCTAGCATCCCGAACCTCAGGCCACTAGGTGCCAGTAGAGACCCCAGGCACTGTGACAACAAAAAATGTTCCCACATGTCACATCCCTGGTTGAGAATCGGGAAGCCTGGGGAGCTTCTCCAAGGCCCGCTGCCAACTCTGAAATGCTAGCAGGAAGACACACCTGGGGCTCAGATGGGTAAGCGTCTGCCTTTGGCTCAGGTCAGGATCCCAGGGTCCTGGGATCGAGCTCTGCGTCGGGCTCCCTGCTCGGTGGGGGAGTCTGCTTCTCCCTCTCCCACCCCTTCCCCCCCCCCCCGGCTCACGCTCTCTCTCACTCTCTTTCTCAAGTAAATAAATAAAATCTTAAAAAAAAAAAAAAAAAAAAAAAGGAAGACCCAACCATCAGGTGGAGTGAAAGGGAGTGAAAGGCGGCCGGGCACGGGCCTACCCGTAGATGTCCAGGACGCCGATGAAGGAGTGCTGCTTGAGGTGTGTGTGCAGGGCCTTGTTGATGTGCTCCACGATCCAGCCGAACAGCTGGGCGTAGATGTGCTTGGCGAGGGCGCTGCGTGCGTTGAGCACCTGCTGCAGGGACATGCTCTTGACATAGGTCTCGGAGGTAGTGACCAGCTTGCGGTGGCAGAGCCAGTGCTCCATCTGACTGTGTTCCACCCCTAGTAGTTGGCAGAAGTTGGTCAGGTGCTCATCCTGGGGCTGGAAGAGACACGGGGGATGGTTTCAGGAGGGGGGCGGAGGGCAAGCCCGCCACCGTGCCCTCTCCGCCCAGGGGCACAACGAGCCCGCCCAGCACCACAGACCCAGGCTATCCCTAGCCGCGGTGCTGGGCAGGCTGACGCACTCTCACACCAAGTGGAGGGACAAGCGAGCCCCCCAAGAGTGTTGCTCCAACTGACCATTACACCAAATGATCAGGGCTTTAAGAAACAATAGCTTTCTCAACTTTCCCTCTGCCCTCCTCCACTGCCGGCCAAGTCACAGGCTAGGGAGAACTCCTTGAGTGAAGGGAGCAGAATGAGAATTGATGACTTGGGGATGGATAAATCCATTGAGATAAGGAGCCAGAAGGCAGCAGTAATCGTACAGAGCCGCAGACGCAGGATCACAGTAAATGTGCAGTTTCCTTCTGCGGAGTCCCACATGCAGGGCTGAGCCCACAGCCCGGAAGGAAGTCCTCACGTGCAAGCATCACCCTTGACCGGCAGCACCCGGCCTAACAGCTGTATGCTCTGAAATGAATGCACAGCTGAACCAATGGGACAGCCTTCCCCACACTGACATGCACTGTTCCAAGCCCACTTTCCTGCACCTTAGCCTCAGTGATATTAAGTAACACATACTTGGTGTTCTACTCTTAAAGCCCTTGCTGCCTGGGGAAAGAAGCCAATCAACGTGGAAATCGAGGACAAACGGCAAGAATACAGAACAAACTCGGACCCGAGAAGAGCCATTTGGAACACTGCAACTGGTAACACCACCCTTTTAGAGCTAGAGGGAAAACTAGGAATTCCTCCTCCTGAAAACCCTTCTCTATAGAGGTAAGCAGTGCCTGCCGCCCAGCATACACAGCTGCTTCCAATCTTGACCCTCATTTACCCAAAATACCTATCATACCACCTGGTCTTCCGGTCCTGATAAGCGCATCACCCACAGGTCTTAATTTCACCCACATGTGTAAGTCAGATACTCCTTTTCACTCAGGGCACCCCACAAAAAAAACCCCATTGTTCGCTCCCTTGTCTAAATCCACCCCGCCCCCCCGGGAAAGCTGATTACCCAGCCACGAGCCTGCTGGATTGCTTATTAACTCTCAGGCAGAAAGGGAATTCTTCAGAACATGATGTGCTACCTTCTATAATGGCCCTAAATTGCCTTTGCTGTGGGACTCATTTTCTGATGAGGCTGCCTTGTAGGATTTAAATGAGAGTTTAAGTGTTCAATGAAAATTAATGCAGAGAACTGTACCATTTCCCCCTTAACACCATTTCCCCCCCAGCCTTTTCTTTTTTCCTTTCTTCTACAGATATTTAAAATCCATCTACCCAAAGCAAACACAATTACAAAATAGAATGTCAGAGTAGGAAAGAACCTCCCAGGAAGGCCAGTGTTCTTCCAAAATGTGGTCTGTGGAACAACAGTTACAGAGCACGTTAATGGGCTTTACCTAACTAACAGGGGCCGAGGGACGGCACCAGGTTAGACGCAGCTGAGCTGGGCTGTTAACAGATCCTGAAAGCACCAAGAGACATTTTATGCAGCATTTCCTGAACTTAATTGACCAAAGAACCCTTTTAATTGTTTGATGTAGTGTTCCATAATTCATTGTTAGCGTATAACACCCAGTGCTCCATTCAGTACGTGCCCTCTTTAATACCCATCACCAGGCTAACCCATCCCCCCACCCACCTCCCCTCTAACACCCTCAGTTTGTTTCTCAGAGCCCATAGTCTCTTAAGAAATTGCCTAGGGCTAAGGTTCCCAGGAAAATTCTTCGGGAATCATCATTCTAACCCTATCCCTTTTGTTTTTCAGATGAAGAGAATGAGGGGGAGGGAGGCACCCCTGACTGTGGCCCAGAGCTCCTAATCCAGCTGGAGAAGAGAGTCAGCCTGGGCTGGGTGGGGAGGGGGAGGCCCTCATCTTCTCAGCACGTGGGGGCTGCCTCGGCTACTTGTCCTGACCGACAGAAAATTTCTCTCTGCAGCAGCCCAGCCCAAACCTGCCGGCCTCCTCGCCCCAAGAGAAAGCCATACGTAGCAGTGTTAAATGCCTGGGGACTGCTTGGCACGCAACAGGTGCAGGGGCGGCAAAAGTCCAACTTCTTAATCTGACCTACTTCCAAGAAATTCTTAATTGCTCAGCATAGCGTTGCAGCTGGATTCCCTGACCTGTAGATGGCCTGCTAGCAGCCAACACGACCGCTCGAGTCTTGCCCCCTGGAGCCCTGCCCCCCCCCCCCGGCACCCCCCGCCCCCGGCACCTCCCCGGTGAACGCAGCCGAGACAGAACCACAAGTTCTGGAAGGGTTTGATAATCACCTCAAGACAGGTTCCCGGCTGCTGCAGGGGGATGTGGCTCGCCCCTCTATTACCCTCTTCTGACTATTGATGACAGGTGCTAACTGCGACTGATTTAACATCATGCAATTACATTTAAGCTTAATTAAATGATGCTAAATCCATTCAAAATCCCCAGTATCACAGGTAGATTAGAGTCTATGGGCCCATATTGCCAAATTCAAGAAACAAATTGCCTCTGGTGTCCAAGTGATTGCACGCTGCTGCCTCTCCAAGGTAACTCTGGCAGTCATGAACACCGTTTCATGCTTTAATTAAAAATCAAAACTACCGAGCAGAAGGCATACCGCGTATGGGCAGACAGCCTTTCCAGCAGGAGGCCCACCCTCTGTACCAGAGGAATAAACCAAAATCCATTTGAGAGAGACTTTCACTAGCAACCACTTAGTGAAGCGCTTCCTGCGCACACACTGTGTGCCCAGCACCGGGCTAGGCACCTGCTGGGGGACGTCAACACGGGGAAACCGCCCTGGCTGGGGCCCGATGTGGCCCTTAACTGTCATTATGGTCTCTCTGGGCCTTCATTTTCCCCAAGCCTGTGAAGTAACAGGGATGCCTGCAAGGTCCGCTCTGCCTCCAACAAGGCTGAGTCAAGAATGCAATCACGTGAGCCCTGGGCTAAGGTAGGTAATATCAGCGCCCACTCCACAGATGAGGAAGCAGACTTGGAAAGGTTAACTATCTGGATGCCTGGGTGGCTCAGTCAGTTAAGTGTCTGCCTTCGGCTCAGGTCATGATCCCAGGGTCCTGGGAGATATCCCACCCTCAAGACCATTTCTCTTTCAGGGAAAATATATGGGGCAAGGGCCAGGGTCCTCTCTCTACAGGCAGGACCAGTTTCAACTTCTGATAAGCCCTAACTCCAGGAAAACAGCAGGAGGTTCATAATTATTTGTTCGATTGAAAAAGCATTCAGTTGTGAGTGGCATGGACACAGGCCCACATTCATATCCTATAGGATTGGCTTCTGTCTTTTCCCAGAATCGGGGTTTCTAAATTCTAAGTCATTGGGAACAAGAATCATCGTTCGTACCTCCCCAGGACTTAGAGTCCAGGTGAGAACACCAGGTTGGACGTAGCAGGACACAAAGAGCAGAGAGCACATCCCAGCTGCTGTCTATAGGACCACACGTCTCCAAGGTCTCTCACATCTACCCACTTAGACACTCCTTACCTAGCACATGTCTGGTGCTACATTGGGCACTGGGAAAATAACAGTCCCTGGGAGCATTTATGGAGTAATTCACAATTTGCAATACTTTCACAGAGATGTCTCAATATTCTGCATCATACTGTCAAAATCTTGCCAAGCGGGGTCATCTTTTGGCTACCCAATTACACTGTAAGCTCCTTGGAGACAGTCACCAAAAATGGTGTCCAACGCTTCATCTCCTTGTTGTGTGGACCTCAGTTGGGAGCTCAGAAGATATTCATGGATTGAGAACACTCTGTAGAATTCCATGGACCTCAGGGTACTTGGAAAAGCAATCCATAAGAAAAAGAATGTATTTAATAGCCACTAAATTCCCTGCCCTTGGTGATAGAAATTTGATGGCAGCTGATTTGAAAAGGATGTGTTCTTATAAAAAATTATCAGCAAGAGAACAGAAACCATTACTGTTAAGAATAAATAACCTATGAGTGTCCTCTGAGTGTAAAGACACATTTCAGTTGTATCAAACTCTAAGAGCTGAATAAATTGTGTGTGTTTTATCTTGGGTGCTGGTGTGCGACTTACTGATACACTACAGGAATCACCATCACGCTCAGCCTGAATCTCCACGTTTCCGAGGTGCAGGATAGAAGCAATTATCTTAAAAATGCTTATCTGATGGGACTCTCTCACTCCTGGGGGGAAAAAAAAAGAATGACACTTAGCATCCATGGTAGGATAGAAAGGACATTTTACCCTTTTTTTAAAGGACTTTTAAAAAAAGTTTGATTTTTCCTTTCTGGGCCAATGACTCCTAAAACGATCCAGGCTCCTCACCAAGTAATTACCACTGCATAGTAACAGCTCAGAGGGCAAAGGGGCTCCCCAGACTAAAAGGGAAATATCCTCACTCTGATTGTCCTGATCAAACCAGATGGGTTATGCTACCATTTTAACTTCTCCAGGAGCAAAGGAGAGACAGCAATCATGCAGACTCATTTTAAACTTCATTTCAACCAAATACTTTATGGATGTTTTTATGAGTTTAATAAGAATGGTCATTTATCTACAGCCATTTCTCTCTGAACACAATAACCAGCAAACATCTGTGTCCCACATCCGAAGTGCCAACTGGGGAGGAAGAGGAGGAAGTTCTGGGAGCACTGCTGGCGGAGATGGACAGCCAGCTGGCTCTCGGCCACTGCCGAACGGGGCCACGCCCCACACTCCCTCGCAGGGACCGCCACGCCTGACCTTGAACTGCTGTGGGAGCGAGCACCTACTTCCACAATGACTTGAGCACATAAATCATCAAAGACACGGATCATCTTGTACAGTTGATATTTAGCTTTAAGACATCATCATTTCTTTCTGAATTGCAAAAGATAAGACCTACAGAAAAAGGCTACAGAGTAATAGGACACCAGTCACCCTACCACTCAGTTTAAGAAATAATGCAGTGGTCCCCCATCTTTCCCTCCAGCTGCAGTTATTTTTAAAGGCAATAATTTACAGTCTTAAAAAAAAAAAAAAAGTCTGACACCTGTATAACTAGGAGATAAGGATGGACTATACTGGGATTAAAAACTATCCACAAAGTGGACAACCCAAGCGTGAACTAGACAAATTAACTCTCGAGTTTGCTAATGACAGAGGACTACTACTGCGTAAGCTTCATAGGAGCTGGGATTTACTTTTTAAATTTGTTTTAAGTTTTAAAATATACAAAGAAATAGCAATATAATGAATCCCTGTTCTTGCCTTGGCAGATAGGTGCTCAGAAACCCAAATAATGGAACTGCACTGATGACGGTTACATAGACTGCAAATGTGTACAGAAATGCACGAGCCGTTCAAATATCTGGTTTTGTTTAATCTAATTAAAAAAAATAAACAGCTGGAGGCCAAAAAATTTAGTGTAACTGAATAAGACGGAAAAAAGGAAGACCGGTTCAAGTCAGAGGTTGATACCCCCAGACAAGACAGGGGGCTTGGTGGTGGTACCCCCGTGTGGGGAGTAAAGTACTGGGCTTTCGATCAGAGCTCAGTGGGTCCTGCTCTCAAATAGGTCCTACTAGTCAGGAAGTGGGTTTTGGACCATCCCAGGAGGGACAGATCACTTTTCTCTCTCCTTCACTTTTTCTTGGGAACGAATGCTTTGTCATTTCCAAAGCCTTCACCACACTGTCATGGTAGGAATTGAAGTAGTACACCTTGAATGACTACTGAATCCTAACAATAGTTAGGATGGCTGCACTATACTGGCCAGAAAGCCCCTTCTTTATACACTATCCTAATAAGCAGTACCTCGCTATGACAAGCAAAAAACCAAAAATCAAACAATCAAACAATAAAACTGAAGGAGTAGAGCAGGGGTTGGCAACCTATGGCCCATAGCCCACGGCGTATTTTTATGAATAAAGTTTTATTAGAAGAGTCATGCCCATTCATTAACGTTCTGTCTATGGCTACTTTCACACAACAGTGGCAAAGCGGAGTAGCTGCTTCAAAAGAGCACATGGCTCAAAGAGCCCCAGTTATTTAGAATCTTTAAGAAAAAGTGGGAGTAAAAAAGCGGATGTGTTTATTGAAGAGTAGGGAAGAAAGGCTTATTTCAATAGATTCTCCAATGCCATTTGCTTTGTGAATGAAAGCACCCGGCCTCCTTGAGCCTTGGAGGGAACCGCCTGCTCCTCGGATCAGCGCCTGCCCACTGCTCACAGCAGACTCCAGGGGCCTCCCTCCTGCCTCCGGTCAAACTGGGCAGACTGTTCCCCTGCTTGGCAAGTCCCCTCCAAATCTGCTCCCCAACTGAATAAAATGATTATGGGACATTGGAGAAGTCAGGGGTGCCAGTTACCAATTTATTATCTCTCCGTTTACAATCCGCCCCGCTTTGGGGTACCGGAGCGAGACCCGGTGAACACTTCCCCTTTGCCCACTGGTGGAATGGTCAGCTTGGTCAAAGAGCACTGTAGTGACCGAGCCGCAAGAGGACATGCGTGTTCTTGGTTCTGGTCCTCCACAGTTCTGACTCATCGTGGACGAGCCACCGCGGTGCCCTCAGGCCATGCTCTCCTCATTAGCAGCTGCTTCGGAGACTTTCTGGTCCCCCCACATGCTGTGGCAACTGCAGGTTGCCTTGCAGACCAGCAATGGCCCACGCCCTCTGGCAGGATTCTTCACCGGCAGGCTTCCTACTCTTGTGGTAACCACATGTTCCCAGAAGTGGCTGAGATCTCAGCCAGTCAACAGTTCCTTTATCAGCTGCTCTTCCTTGCCCTTTTGCACCTGCTACTTCTGCACCCCTCAAGTCCTCTTATACCCTTTTTATAATCATCAACTACTGCTCTAGTTGATATTTTTCACTGGAATAACCAGTGTGGCTTTTAGGTCATTATTTCATGGGTACAAAAGACAAAGTATTTCTACCCACCGGTTATCCAGAGACATGAAGAGCACTCAGATTTCAGCCCATGGAACCCTGTGTCTACCATACAGAGATTAAGGTGTGTCTTGCTTGGCCATGTTTTATTTGGACATTGGGTAAGACTGCCCGGATTCCCACCAAAGAACCTAAGAAATGCGGCTCTGAAGTAGTCACATGACTCAGAAGGCAGATGTCCACCTCTGTCAGAGAAGGGGCTGGGGAAAAATAGAAGGGCTGTCCTGAGCTGCTTCCTGAGTTTCAGGCTGACTTCCCAAGCTTTGTTTTTTCTGGCTGCAGGTTCCAGGAATTAACTCATTCAATTTCCCAGTTAAGGCAGGCTTGCCTTCCACTTTACCACTTAGGTTCCTCTTCCTCAAAAATGGTGGTGGGGGGGAGCGTTTTCTCTCACTCTATTGCCCTTTATGCCCAGGAGGACATTTGATGTTAGCCAAAAGGCTGAGTAGCAATACCAGAAGGACAGAGAGATCTTGAATTCCACGGTTATGCTCTCCGTGGAAAAAGTGGTAACGGAAAGGACACTGTATATGTGAGAATGCTACCAGACCTTCATAGGGTACATGGGTTGGTTTGGTCCTAAAGACATGCTTTTTCTGCTAGAACACATGGCCTCCAAACCCAGCCCGCAGCACAAGAAGATGTGGCTTTCTCCTTTTGCTCCACTGGCTTCAATGGCCTGAGGAAGTGGAAAGGGCCACTTTGCAGTGCCTAAGAGCATGACTCTCAAACCTTACTTTTAAGACAGATCAACAAAGGTACAAGTCTTAAACTCTGGAGTCTGAGGGTTGGGATGGAGTAAGACAACATTCACCAAGGGCAACAGGGCTTCTCATGGGCTTACGAAAGTTGGCAAAGCAGGACACTGTCGTGCTTTTCTACTCTCCATGAAGTCAACTGTCTGGGCCTTTTCCCACTCAGAAGCTGCTTACCCAGGAGTGTGAAGGCTTGTCGTGTCTTCTCAAAGTCCTCAGCATCATCTATACCTTCAATGCGTGTGTTTCCTCCCTGCGAGGTATAGAAGAAGTCCTCTGCGCACGCTGTGGGAAGTGAGGAGGAAAGGCATCAGGCATTGGAGAGAAGCTCCATCCCGGTTTACCCACAGATCACGACGCATGAGGATTTCTACTCATCCCAGACCAAAATTTTATTCCCAGCTGGATGTGCAACCCTTATAAATTATCTTTACTGACAACGGCAAATGGAGAGAAAACTGGATAAGGAGACACAGAGCATTACACTATGCTGACAGAATGCATTGCTGTGTTTGTATAAAACCAGTATGTGAAAAACACGTGAACGTAAAAAGTCATAGGTGGTTCAGTTTACATGATTCACCACAGACTTGCCTTTAAAAAGGATGTGAGGGGCACCTGGGTGGCACAGTCAGTTAAGCATCTGACTCTCGGTTTCAGCTCAGGTCATGATCTTGGGGTCCTGGGATCGAGCCCCATGTTGGGCTCTGTGCTCAGGGTGGAGTCTGCTTGAGATTCCCCCTCTGCCCCTGCACGCACTCTATCTCTAAAGTAAATAAATCTTAAAAAAAAAAAAAAAAAAAGATCTAATATACAGTGAGATGTACACCTACCCTAGAATCACAGACTTCCGTAACTGTTGATAAGCTTAGTATGACAACCTCATTTGACAAAGGAGAGGCACTGATGTGCCCAAGGTAACATGGTTTTTTGTTCATTTGTTTTACCAAGTTAGGGCACCCCTGAATTCCTCAGGCACGTGAACAGATGCAAGTTGAGACCCTCAAATGTTTGTTCTCACCTCCAGCTCAATTCCTCTCAGTCAGGCCTCTGATAACAGCCTGGGGGACAACTGGTTAGGAGGGGCCCCGGTTCTACCTTAGAATTCAGAGCCAACCTTAGCAGAGGGCAACAATGCACCAAGACCCGGGTAGCATCCACGCGACAGGCTTGGAGGTCGGCATTCAGGGCAACAAGTGCACCTAATCAAAATTCTCCCCCCTCCCGAAAATAACATTTTCCACAAAATACAGTACCTTTGTGTAATACAACCCCGCCCAGTGTTCAGAATTTCTAAAGGTATGATGTTTGATTTTGACAAGACACCAAAGCTGGACACTGATGTTGTTCTTCTCCTGTAAAGACTAGTAAAATTATTTCCCCTTGTGTGCATGTGGTAAAACACATGTCAGTTCAACATGCTTAGATACAATTTCATTGCAATGTCCAGTCTTCCTTCAACACCTTGATCTGCCCCTGTGACCCCTCACGAACTTCTCGAGTCTCCTTCCTTGCTCCACTCCGACTACCGCTGCCCATGTCTGATGTCCAGCATACATCTGTTGTCCGCGGACTGTTGCCAAAGACTAAACCCATCTTCCTGCTCCTTCAAACCCACTTTCACACTGCTGGTAACTCTGATCACACTGCACCCCCATTTAAAGCCTTTTAGAGACCCCCTCCCACCCCAGTAGCCTCAAGACAGAGGTCAAAGACCCTCAAAGAACCTCCTGGGCCCTTTGTGAAGCAGCCACGCCCCTTGCCCCTCCAGACTCAGGGCTGGGCCTTCCTTCCCCATCTCTTGTCCCTGATCCACCCATTTCCTTACCGTCATTCCTCAGCTCTACCCACACACCCCCCTCCACCCCCCATAATCCAGGCCCACAGAGGCCCCGCCTACCTCTCCTTTCTGGTCTCTTCCATTTCCCACCTTGCATCCTCTGCTCCAAGCCACACTCCTCCCGTAAGTGCACACTGCCAGGCCCAGCTAGGAAGTGGCCCAACTCAGACCCAAACCCTGCCTCACACAACCCGAGCTAGACCATCAGGCTACACTGCCCACAGGCATGGAGAGCAGGATATCAGCCGTAGCTTATGAGGGAAGGCTTCCTGGAGGAGGAACCCAAACCCTGAGGACTAGAGGCACTTGAGCAGGGAGAGGAAGGACTTCAGCCCCAGGCTCGCAGACAGCCACAGCAAAGGCAAATGGTTATGAAGGAAGTCACGCAGGTCTCTGTGGAAGATGCTATGTTCAGCTCTTTTATATAGAACCCTCCCCCACCCCCACCCCACGAGCTCTGGCACAGAAGAGTTTCGAAGGCTTAAGAAAAGCATTTTTCCTTTTCACTCACCTTTCAAAGTACTTCCTTCGATGATTTTTGCAGGGTCCACATGAAGATGACAATTTATTTATTCCTATTTTTCAGCTAGGCAAACTGAGGAACTAGGCTTTGAAGGGATTACCCAGGCTCTCCCAGACTTTGGCCAGCCTGGGAGCCCATTACTTGATCACCCTATTGTGGAGATGTTGTTTATGACATGGTTTTGCCATAAACACAACCTAACTTGTTATCAGAAGCTCTCAGCTGACACACCAGAAAAATACACAAGGCACCAGACCTCCCTGTTGGAAGAGAGGTGGCATTTTCAGCGTCTACCAAGACCCCTTCACTGTCAACAGCCAGGGCCCTCCTGCCTGATGTTCTGAGTCAGACTGACCACCCACCTTCCCCACTGCTAGTTCCCAAATTTGGGCCCCACAGGGGAACTTCCTCCGGCTGGGGCCCACCCGGGTCAGTCACAGCTTCACTCTACTAAATGATCTGAATCCAACCGAGATCATCATCTCCTTTCAGGTGTGCAATCAGCTCTGTCACCATCACACTCCAGGCCCTAGTGAGAGACATCCCAGCAGGAGATAGTCCTCAGCCGTCAGCTTAGCTGCCCTGGATCCTGGCTCTACTTTCCAGCCCGTGAAGCCAGCACTGCCTGTCCCATCCCGGAGCAACATCTCTTATCCTCCAGTTTGGGTCTCCCTTTTTCACATTTCCAAGGAGATATATACCACAAAGTCCCCTAGTAACTGGCTCGCCAGATAGACCCTGAACAGTGTATAGATCAGACCGTGTACAGCCCACAGAGGAGGCATGAGCCCAGTGCTTAGAGCAGAGGACCATCGGGAGGCTTTGCTCCAACTGTGCAAAGCAGGAGAGGCTGTTCAGACTGTCAACACACCCATGGAAGTGAAAAATAAATAATTTATTCCTTATTACCTGAAGGCTGTATTTAAGGAACTAAAAGCCCATTACACCTCTTTTTACCATTATTTATTCACACTTCAACCAATGATTCACGGGAGTATTGTTGTTGTTGTCGTTTTTTAAATCTCATCCTGAGGTCATTTTAATGCAACAGACCAGCACCAACAGGGCAGAGGGAAGTGCGGATGGCTGGAAGTGTGGATGGAGTGTTTCTCCACTCTCAATTGCACAAAGCCCTCACTGGCCAAGGGGTCTTGCCGAGACTTCTGCACACTTGAGGAGCATGTTCTAGGTGAAGACAAGGGGGGAGGAGGCAAGGCAGTCTACCCACTAGGAACCACTGGCTAGTCCTTCATTTACTTCATGTTTCCAACCACTCAACCAGGGTTATTGTGGAACTGTCAGGCTTCAGTGCTCACAGCCAATGCACCCACGAGGCCAAACACGGCCTAACCCTGAGCACAAGAGCTCATCAATGCCTCTGTGCTTTCTAAGATGTTCTTGAAGGGACAGTGCAAGAAATTGATCAGATCGGGTAGTTTTCAAGTGCTCCAGCTGGGGGCCCAAGGAGTCTGACATCCTGTTGCAATACAGAATAAGGAAAAGCCACCCCCCCCTTTTTTTTTTTTTAAAGTTCAATGCACTTACGTAAGTGCACAAAAAAAAAAAAATTAGGAGGATTTCCCCATACCCTCAAAGTTACATTTGGGATAAAATGGTCCAAATTCAAAGGCTCTTGCCAGTACTTGTTCATTTTTCTACAAAAATGACATTTGAAAAAATTTTCATCCCCTACAGGCTGGCCCTGAAAAGTCTAGCTGGGCCCATGTCCCCAGCTCTGGGAAGGAAAGAGGAGGATGGCAAAGGCCCTTAGCGTGGCCTGCATTCCTGGTCACTTGTGGCCATAAACCAACATCCGAGCCCAAGGTGCCAGCTCAGAGAGGGACGCATCAAACGAGGCTTGTACCCGTCACTCCCGAGGTGTTTACAGCTTCACTGGGGGAGATGCTGGCTTGCAAACACCGAATAGAGCACAGCAGAAAAACAGCATAATATGCCCTCCTGGGCTTCCTCCTCGGGTTCTCAACTTACTTCCCCTGGGAACCTTCGGACCCGCCTCAGCCACGCTTCACTCCGCGTACTCCGATCCCCTTGTACCGTAACGGACTGCAAGCAAGGCAAGGGCAGCCCCCACAACGGCTATGTGCAGCGCTAGGTCCCCGGTGCCCAACACCGCCTGCGCAGGGCTCGGTGAACGAGCCAAGGACCCAGTGCTAAACTGCAGGACCCAGGCACCAAACGCGGCAGGAATTCATAAGCGAGTAAAGCAGAGAGTTAGGAGGCCAGACTGAGGTGTGGACTACCCGGTACGTGTCAGCTACGACGAACACAGGCTGGTACCGTCAGAGGTCCATGTGGTGCTGGGCCCTGAACCCAGCTGGCAGTCGGGTCGTGGGCAGCCTCGGCAGTCGGTTTCTCTCGCAGATGCACAAGGACCCACCAACCACTGTCTAGACACCCAGCTCTTCACACCATCTGCTAGTACTGAACCTCCCCAACCCCCCCCTAAAATCCAGACAACAGGCCAGAGATAGGACACTTGGCAAACACAGGATGCGACGGGGCCCCCCAGGCTTGTGACATCACACACCTCAGTCGGGAGAGGGCTCTGAGGACTCAGGGCCAGGAGTCCATCAACATTCCTTACCAAGTCGCAGCGCATGGAAGTGGGGAGGCCCCGGGCTGCAAGGAGAGGCCCTCCATCAGTAGTCTGAAGACCTAAAGCCTGCTCGCTCCTCTTGCTTGGCCCTGGCTCCATGTCAACAGCCTCCACGCAAAGGACCCTTGCCGAAGCCCTCAGCCAACAGCATTAGCAGACACGG
>NC_138381.1:22108441-22152114 GCF_054177405.1 Leptonychotes weddellii | reverse complement strand
TGTGCAAGCACAAGGCACGAACAAATGTGTGGGCCACAGATTTGGCAAATGAATTGCTTGTAAGGGCTATAGTCGGCTACATCCAGCTCGCAGATCCACGGCCGGGAAGGCAGGCACTCTGCTCTCAATCTCCAGTCCCTCTAACAGTGCATGGCACAAAATGCATGCTCCTAGGGATTAACCGGAAACCCCCCTTCCTAGGAGCGTGGAAGTGGGTTTATAACACAGGCCTCCTGTCATCGGCCCACTACCTACACCAGTTCCTGGGGCTTCCTGGGCAGAGCAGGCCACGGCAGAATGAACAGGGAAGCCACCGCAGGCTGCCTGCCCCACCTTGCTAATTATCCACACAGGTAGACTGTGGCTTTCTCAGCACAGGAGTACGAATGCTGGCCTTGTTTTTTTTTTTTTTTTTTTTAAAGATTTTATTTATTTGCGAGAGAGAATGAGAGACAGAGAGCACGAGAGGGAGGAGGGTCAGAGGGAGAAGCAGATTCCCCGCTGAGCAGGGAGCCCGATGCGGGACTTGATCCAGGGACTCCAGGATCATGACCCGAGCCGAAGGCAGTCGCTTAACCGACTGAGCCACCCAGGCGCCCCTGGCCTTGCTTCTGATCTGGTCCGACAGCCAAGAAGTACGGAAGCAGTGTGATGACACCGATGTCAACTAGTTGAGGACTAGAAAGATAGGAGAGATCTGGGCTGGGAGCACTGGGCAGACTCCGCTGTGGTAGCTGGGCTGAGGAAACCCGAACCGAGAGCCACTATTCAAGGTCAGCAAAGGGCGATGGGGTCTCAGCTCACACAAACTGTCGTCATCAGATGGGGAGGGATGGGAGTAAATACAGGTGTCTAGTGCAATACCGTTGAGAAAATGGGGGGTGGGAAAACACCAATGGATCATCCAAATTGGCTCTACAACCAATTACCTGAGAACATATGTAAACCCTACCTAGTATTTGGAGAAATAAGAAGTGGCTTGCTGAGATCCCTTGTAGTTCTAGAAGCCTGTGGATGATGCTTGTATTTCCCAGGTTCACTCAGTTTAATTTTATAGGACATCCACCAGACCCCAGGGATGATGACAGGTGCACCTCTCCTCCCAATACTTCATTATCAACTCCCTAGAAAATGGCTCAGAAGCACAACCCTCCCAGATGATTAAGAGTATAACCGGCTGGACCTCTAGCCCTGGACCGTGAACCTCTGAAACAGACCCGAGCTTGACGCCAGCTTCACAACACGCCCCGTAACCGCAGGAACTGCATTGCAGGAGCCACACCCCCAGGCCTGACGTTTTGCCTCAGGTCCCCACATTCGACCTACAATAATCAATTGATGAGCACAGGATGCGTCTGAGCCTTACTCCTCAACAGAGGGTCACATGGAAAGGAGAGATAGAGACTGTCCGAAGAACTCAAGAAGCCTCCTTGGGAGTAAACATAAGGATGCTAGGAGAGTGTGACCTAGAGCAGCAGGGGCGGGGGGGCAGGGGTAAGCGCTGCCTGGCTCCCTGTGGCAACAGCACATACATGCCAAACTGAACTGCGAGGAGACAGAGAACACAGTATGGTCGGCACAAGAAGGCACAGACCCATGACACGTGCCACTTTCCAGCCGCAGCGTCAAGATGGGAACCGCTCTGCGCATCAGTGGGAAATGACTGCAGGGTCAGGCACTGGGCTCAGGAAAGAGAGTAGCTCCTACAAGAGGCAGAGAAGCCTGAGGAGCAAGCAGGCTATTCCAAAGTCAGTCATCAGGAATTCAAGAAGTGGGGCTGGCTTACATGACAACAAAGTGTCAGGAACTCAAGCGACGGAATCAAGGTGGGGAAACAAGAGGCTCTTGAGCGTGGGGAAGGGCGGGCAATGGCCAGCAGGGCAAACTGCTGCCTTATTTGATGAATATTAGATGTGATACTGACATGTAGACTCAAGTCAGGTAAATTCACCTCTTAGACCAACAAGCACCTTTTGACACCTTCCCTTAGACCATTCTCAAATATTTTTAATTGGAGATTTTTACATAGCTCCCCTGCACTTCTGCATACACCGGCCCCTCCCATCCCTAATTAATTGCCCGGCTAGGTGTACAACAGGTACACACATACACTATTTGGTCACAGCCCATAAGCTGGCCTTAGGGATGATGGACAACAGCCCTCTCTTGTTCTACGTATATTAGCTTTGCTTCCAACTCAAACAACTGGCAACCAGAATACGGGCATTAGAAACAAACTTGAACCTCATTTGCAGTAATTAGCTAGCTGACTTTGGACAAGGTCTTTCACCGATTTGACCCTTGGTCATCCCAGCCCAGTCCCTCATGACTAGGAGGCCCACCTCCTGCTTGTCTTCGTGGCCGCCTTGAGGTAGGTACCCAGGTCTCTGATGCATCCCCACACTCCTGCCCAATTGTGCAAAGCACAGTTCTCAGGTTTCTCCCAATCAGAACAGCAAACTGCTCACTGCTCGTTGAACCAAGTCTGAACGCCTTAGTTGAGCATTTGAAACCCTCTACAACGCATGCCCCCAACACTAAAACCCTTCCCAAGTGTGGCAGACCAGTGCCACAGACAAAACACTGGGCTTTTAGTCTAAGGACCTGGCCTGAGCCCTGGTTCTGCCACCAGTGGGCTCTTTGGAAACCTTCACACCACGTTGCAGAGCATATACCCATCTCCCTGATTTGCTGCAAGACAGCAGGAGATGAGCTCTACACTGTGTGTGGGATGATGGGAGTTCAGCCAAACTGGACTACCGGTCTCTAAAACCACACCCTTTCCCCGTCCTGCCATGTGTGGTTTTCCTTTACCTGACCTCACCTTCACCATGGACTTTCTCTCCACACAAAGCCCGCTCCATCCTGCCTCAGGCGGCCCAGCAGGCTATTATTTCCCCGTCTTCTAAAGCCCACATCATTGGCTTTGTACCGCCTTTTTTTTTTTTAAGATTTTTATTTATTTGAGAGAGAGAGAATGAGAGAGAGCACAAGAGGGAAGAGGGCAGAGGGAGAAGCAGACCCCCTGCCGAGCAGGGAGCCCGATGCGGGACTCGATCCCGGGACTCCAGGATCATGACCTGAGCCGAAGGCAGTCGCTTAACCAACTGAGCCACCCAGGCGCCCCTGGCTTTGTACCGCTTTTAAGACACTGTCACATTCCCCCTTATATTGATATCAGTCCTATCATTTTACCTGTGTGACTTTGGGTCATTTCTTTCCTCTGGGCTTCTGTCTCTTTACCTCTAGAGGACAGGCTGTGACTTGGGACTCCCCGAAGGATCTCCTCCGTCTCTGACACTGGAGGATTCTACCACCAAAATCCTAATAGGAAGTGTGGGTGGGGGAAAGCTCCCATTTCAAATTCTGGTTATTTAGGGCTGGTTTGGGGTTAGAAGTTTTTAAGTATGGAATTCTACCCAATATCCTTCAAAAACATAACTCATATATAGCTCCCTCCATTCAGCCCAATTATAGGCAGGACTTAGCTGGCAACTTGGGTCAATTTGCTTTTCAATGAATTATTTTCTCAAGTCCAGTGGAATTCCCTTTAGAAAAAGAAAACAACGGCCAAGGGCTTTCATATCCAGCTGTTATTCAGGTCCAGGCTGTCTTCAGGGAAGTATGCAGTAGCCCCAACAGGAAAAGTCACTCAAAGGCCTGTGCCTCAGACAAGAGCACAGCATCCTAAGGCACCTAGCCACCCTCCAGCATCCAAGCAGAACACTGACAACCAACTGACAACCAACCAACCCCCACCCCACCACACACACACACACACACACACAGAGCTGCTCCCCCATTTCACACTGGATCCTCTTCTTTGATACCTGAGAGGCAGAACTATTGCTAAACCACCTCTTGCAAACATTTCCTACCAAACCACTGCAGGGCTTTCAGCTCCCTGAGCAAGGTCGATCCCCACCCCCTCCCCATTTTGGAGGGGGCCCCCCCCGGGAAGTGCAGTGGAGGCAGATGGCCGTTAAGGCACCTGAGGTTGCTCCACTAAAGGAAAGCCCTGCTGATCAGCCGGACACTATAGGAACTTTAAGAAATGCTGCTGAAATGTTGTCTTGTTTGGGTTTCCTGTGGAGAATGATTGGTCACCTGTGGCCTCCCAATCACCAACATGTACACAGAATGCTCAGGGAGACGCTGTTCCAGCTGACTCTGATGGAGAGAAGCCCCGGAAGAGCTCCAGAGCAACCATCCCAGCTGGGACAGGCAATGCCAAGTGCCCCACCCGTGGTCCTATGTGGCACCTCTGTCCTCATACATGGCCCCGTGTTCTAGTAGCCACAGTCCACCCACACTAGTCACTGAATTGAGAACCATGGAGGGCAGACACTCACTTTAACCTTGAATCCCCGGGGCTCCTGGCACCAAAGCCTCTCTGTCCACGCCCCCCCCTACTGTGCCTTCTCCATGTAAGTGGCACTAGCCCCCACTCCCCGATGATAGCCACAAACCTAGGAATCATTGTCCCTACTTCCAAGCTCCACATTAGCAAGTCCTATTGTGTTATCTCCCAATGCAGTCTGTCCCCTTCTCTGTACATCTCAGTCCTGGACATCACCACCTCGGACATGCGTGACAAGGGCAGCCTTCTGACGTCCACTCCCTCCTCCTCCCTTAGCACACCCTCCTCACGTAGCCTCCTGTATGCGAATACTGGATCACATTGCTCCCCGGCTTTCAGCCCTCCGGTGGTCCTCTCTGCCCTCTGAGAGCCCAGCTCTCCTGCGCTTAAGGCCCAGTTTTTCACCGTCACTCTTCCCTTTGTTTGCTACATTCCAGCCACACAGGGCTTCTTTACCCCCTCCTACTTCATAGTTGCCTGAAGCTTTTCTAGCTCAAACTTTTATTTGGTCTCACAACTCTTCTTAATGCCTGGTACTCAATCACACTCTGCCTTTGGCAGCTCTTGCATTACTGCTCTTCAGTGCAATTAATTACTATTTACATCATGCTCGGATGGCATGCAAAACTGTTAGCCATGCACCCCATGCTTAGGATTCCTAAGACTACTGGGTGCCAGTCTTCCCATATTAAAAAAGATAAAGCTAAAGTTTAGAGAAGCCAAGCCATATGCCCAGAGTTCTCAGCTAGTGACACACCAAGCCCAGGCTTCCACTCAAGCTCAGGCTTCCACCTGTCTGCCCAATTTCCCAATGGGCTGTGCTGGGACAGGACTACCATTACACTCCTTGTGTAAGAAAGCATCCCTTAATGAACGTCCCCCCGGAACAAATCTAGCCTTCATATAAGAGATGAGACGTGAATCAGGCAACCTTAGCACTAGTTGGCTTATGACTTCAGCTGAAACATGGCTTCTTCAGAAGCTCTTCCCTGACCGCCTTGCCTTCACAGCATTCGCTATACAATTTACTAACGGTTTACTCGCTCTCACCCTGGTCTCTCCCACCAGAACTCAAGTCCCACGATGGCTGACCTCAGATGCAGGGGCCTGGATGGGCAGGCCAGCAGCTGGACTGTGTGAAGACCAGAGCCCCAGCAAGGACCATCACGTACAGTGGTCCATACAGGCTGTGCTCAGCAGCTGGTGCCCCCTAGAGTTGTGTGTTTTACTGCCCACAAAACCAAATTTGGTGGTCTCTGCCCTGTGCTCAGCCTCCCATGCTCGTTCATGGGAGGGGGACTGTGGGAGACTGAGTCTCAGGTTCAACTACTGGTCTGACTCAGGCTGAGAGAAAAGGAAGAGGTGGGAGCAGTATCTGCTAAAGCACCCCCCCGCCCCGCCGCCTCCCCCAGACACAGTGCCATTGCCCAACAGGAGGAGGGGAAGCCTGGCTAAGGCCCAGTAGGAAGGACACCCTGTCTCTGAACACATCATTAAGCCCCTCCATCGTTTCCTCCTCTAATGACAAATCATCCAAAAATTCGGGTGTCAGTAGAATGTATTCTGTTCACTAATGGGATCATCAATCTACTGTGTCTTGCCTGTCTGTTGGGTCTCTAATTATATTTTCAACACCCTCATCGCCACACAGATTATCTACTACAGTTTAAAAAAAACTACACTATAGGGGTGCTTGGGTGGCTCAGTCGTTAAGCAGCTTCCTTTGGCTCAGGTCATGATCTCAGGGTCCTGGGATAGAGCCCCGCACTGGGCTCCCTGCTCTGCGAGGAAGCCTGCTTCTCTCTCGCTCTCCCCCACTCCCCCCGTGTTCCCTCTTCTCCGTCAAATAAATAAAATCTTAAAAAAAATAGAGAATGGGGAGTCAACAAATTTGTAATTAATTTTTGTTTGGGGGCACCTGGGTGGTTCAGTCAGTTAAGTGTCTGTTGATTTTGGCTCAGGTCATGATCTCAGGGTTGTGGGATCGAGCCCCACATCAGGCTCTGCACTCAGCACAGAGTCTGCTTGAGATTCTCTCCCTCTGTTCCTCTCCTCTGCTCATGTGCATGTGCTCTAAAATAAATAAAAATCTTAAATTTTTTGTTCAACAAAGATATTTGTGTCAGTTCCATGTACAGAGTTAATAATTGGGAAACAGGCTAAGAAAATTCAAATGAACCTTAGAAGCAATGCTGACTAGAAAAGTGACAATAGTAACACGGTTTACTGTCTTTAAGAGCTCAAATACAAAGAAACCATACAATGTTTAGTGCTACACACACACAACTCCATTAAAACAAAATGATATCAAAACCCTAGAGTGAAGAAGTTAGGTGAAGTCAGGTGGACAGAATCAGGTTGGGGCAACCAAACTGGGTTCTGTGTGGAGCTAAGAGTAAGGCTGGGGGGACAGAGAGGTTTGGATGGAGGTTAAGTGAGGCAGGAAGGATACAGAAAATTAGTGGGGCAGATTTGGACTCAAAACAGAGCCACACAATTCCTCTGAGTCCGCGATTAAGGGCTTCCTCCCGAGGTGGGGGCAGTGGAGAGAACATTCTGCTGTGACAAGAGGCTGGCCCAAAAAGCTCCAAGCAAGAGATTCTATGACCCCTCTATAGGCCCAAGGCACCCCTGGTTTCTAGAGGGAGGGGGGTGGACGAGCATCCCTGGGTACCTCTGCCATCAGGCACGGATTTCTTACGCCACCACACCCTCCCCCTCCAGAAGGTAGGGCTGCGTGCTCAGGTGCCATCTACAGCTCAAGCCAAGTCATTCAGGAAGGCCGTCATAAATATTCATGAGAAACTGCTTAGTTCGTATTTAGCAGTTAAAGTTCTAAGTGTCTCCTTGGAAAGATGAAATCGAACCTTCTGACAGTGTAGGAGAAGTACTTAGCGCATTTAACAGCCTAGTATCCCTTCCCCACTCCAGTTTCACAGCGGCTGGTGGAGCGCCGAGTTCTGTTTATAAGCCTCCGAGGTGTAGCAGGATATAGGCAGGAGCAAAATGAATCTGTCCCTTCCACTTACGGGTTGTTCCCGAGAGAGAGGCGGCTCCTCTCTGATGTGACAGGAACACAGAAAGAACCTCAGGGAGCGTAACCAAGCCCAGCCCTCACCGGCAGATAAGCAGGTGCAGAGGGAGACTGAAGACAGGTGAGGGGCTCCTCAGTGCAAGTGGGAATGTGCCCACTTCTTTGCTCTTAAGATAAAGGGCTGGAAGAGGATCCCTAAGACCTGCTGCTACTCCTGCACTCAGAGCTGGGCCGTGTGATGCATTCTGTATTAACCACGGTTACCTACTGATGTCAAACATTTTGGAACTTGGAAACCCTGGGGCTTAGGGGAGGACGAGCACCAGAAGCAGAGGTTTTTCTACGATTTTATACTTTATAAACTTGTTTTGGTTAAATGGTGTCATTAGCTGGGGTGAACTACAACACACACATGGTTGTACCCTCTAGTGTCAAGTAAGCATCCCTTTTCAAACTATTTCATTTAGTTCTGGAAACTTGTTTCTCAGGGAACAAACACATTCTAATAAATTCAGCTACATGGTTTTTCATGAGTCCAGCTGGCCCCTGAAGCAAGGTGCGCGTGGGTACCCCAGTCTAAAGCCCGTTCTCTTCCTGTCCCGCACACCCCCTCCGCCAAGCTACCAGTAAGATACAAGGTCTTTGACTTTATATAGGTACTGCTCTATTCATTCATCTTTTAGATTTAGGGCACCTGTGGAGGCCCATTTCAGCATCTCCCCTCACTTCTCTGGGCAGCCTCTAAGGCGATCTCCTCTTCCCTCGTGACGCTAACTGGCACGTGGACATGGCTCCTGACAGGTTCCAGAGTCCCGCGTGTCCAAACCAGGGCTCTCCAGCTCCCCACCCTGCTCCCAACGTGGATGGTCTGGCGCTCCATGCGGCAACGAGCAGGGACCTTAGCAGTGGCCCTTGACTCCTTTCCCTCCTTTACCCCATCAGGCAAAGTTGGCTGTACTGCCTTCTTTAATTTAGACCCAGATCCTATTCCTCATCCCTCCTCTCCTGGACGCCCCCAAAGCACCCTAGCTGGTCATCTTGTGCTAATTCTGTTGCCTACTCGATCCGTTCACCCCTCATTGCTGCTGGAATGCTCTAGGAAGCTCATTCAAATGTGCCCAGGCCCTGCTCAGCACGGCTGCAGGAGACACTGTGGCCTGAAGGATGCAGCCCGCATCTTCAGCATTCCAGGCCCTTCGTGATCTGTTCCCAGAGCCCAATCCAGGCAGAGGCTCCAGGCAGAGGCGCCAGGCTGTGCAGAAGGTGGGAAGGCACAGTGTTCAGGGAAGAGGTGAAGTTTGGGACAATCAGATCCCAACAGGCAAGTCATGGTCTTTGGCGACATTTTGCAAAGAACCAGCATTTGTTCACTAACCCTGACTATGTTAGAGACAGCAGCAGAGATTATGAAACGACCTCAGCTGGATCCCACATCAAACCAATTGGGTCACCATCTACGGCGGTGGGGCCTGGGTATTTTGATTCCACACGTGATTCTCTCTTTTGCTACATTGGTCCTGCTAAGGTTCAGAACCACTGCTATACACTCGACAGCTTAATGGGTCACCAAACAAACATGTTCAGGTATGGCAGCATCTCTAATACCCTGTAACTTCCTTCTATCAGTATCAGCCTAATAGTGTAACACTAAACTTAAAACAAAGATTAGCTTTAAGAGGCTTAACAGAGTCCTTAAACATCCTTCCTGGGGGCAGACCATGGAAGCCTTTACATTTAATTCCAGTACTCTGGCAAACGGCTTATGGTAAGTCACCCAGAAACCGAAGCAGCGTCTCCTCATTAACTGGAGTTACGTTGTTGACACCCACACAGTTAAAATCACGGCACAGAGTAGTCAGCTCTGCATGCTAGAAACATACAAAGCACCTGCTGGTGCCTGCTGATGCCTGCAGTTGGGAAGAGTAAACAGTTCCATACCACCTCCTACGTCAGGGGTACTTGACCCGGGGTCCGTTGCGTAGAATTCGAAGACCCATGAACTTCGATGCACTAAAAACCATACCTTCAGTTTTACTGAATTCTAAGAACTTTGACATTTCCTTCAGTTGAGAATAGAGCAAAACAGCGTTAGCAGACCCTGTGGCTTTGAGAACCTATCACAGCTGCGGCAGCTCAATTTTTACACCCATCGCTGCAACGGTCGTTATTAGATCTGCCACGAACATTGATAAACAATCCTTCATGTCTGCTATATCAATTCTCCAAAATATTTTGATACCTTTCAAGATAATCTGTTTCTTCTGTAATTGTATATATTACATTTAATACATTTAAATGCGTTATGTGTATATTACATTTGATACATTTAAATGCGTTACGTGGAAAAAAGGTTTAGAACACCTGATCATCTTTTCCATCTTTTTTTTTCTGTGCCCAATTGCAAAACCAGGCCTCTTTACACAGCACTAGCAACACAACCTTTAAGGAGACCATGTTTACATTTCATTAGACCCTCTATTTCCCAAAGGCCGGTCACAAACACCATTATCTGTACCGGTATGAAGCAGGGTGGGGGGGCAGATTTCAGAGACCCCTAGGATATGGGGCAAGGTTCTCTCCACTGGAAGATAGCTTCAGCCGTAAAGCTGGTGTATAAACTTCCAGGCCTGGCAGTGGAAGCCTACCAGAATTTGAATGACACGCTCATACAGTTTGCATCCCATCGCCCTCAGTAGGCCGATACTGTCCCTTGAGAATGCAAATATTTTCCTCACAAGTTCCTAGGCGACGCCCGTCTGAGCACCCTGAGAATCACTGGATGAGATTTCTCCAGCCCTCTGCTGCTTTGACATTTTGGGATTTTCTTTCTTGGCCATGAAACCCTAACTCCTAGACCTAAAGCAGAACCTGCCTTGGTTATTTTGGCGTATCTGCTCTGTAGGGTAAGGGGCTGGCTCGAGAGAGACCGTGTGTATTCACCCGGCCCTCCACCCCTGCTCAGGCTCCCTGGGTTGTGTGTTCTCCATACCCTCCCACGCCTAAACACAAGCAACCCCAGCCCCCTGGCCTAGAGATGGTATCTTCAACCCTTCAAGCAGGAGACATTCAGGACTGGGTACTGGTGGGGAAACAGGACAGGTGCTCAGCACTGGGTGACGGTGGTAACTGAAGGCCCTAGGACATACTGTGGACAAACCAGAGTCTGGGCGCCCAGTCGTTCAGTAAGTATTTCCTGATGAACGAATAGATACTGGAGGTGAAAAGAGAACTCAGTTGGGCTATGGGAAGGGACTGCCAATTGTGGTCATTCATGTCAGCAGTGTAATATTTATGCTTAAATTATGTACCTTGATTATGAATATCAATGAACACCTTAGACTGATTTTGCTGCAGGATTTGATTCCAAAAATAAATGTTCAACCTACATAAGAGTTTTGCCCACATAGCTTAAAAATATTAAGCTCCTACTTCCAGGCACAAATCCACAGACCTGAAACACAGGGCAGCTAACGGTCTTAGAAATCTCATGGATGACTCCATATTCTGGCCACTAAGTGCAAGAGTTCCAGAGGCCGGTACCGGAAGGGGAATTGTGCAGGTGCAAATTTGAAAATGCATCAGAGCCTAAGCAACAATTAAGTCCAACTGCAAAGCTTCTAAGATGTGATAACAGAATAAGGGAAGCTCAGGTCAAAGAAAGTATTTGCAACTTGATTTCTCGGTCTTCCCATAAAAATAACAAACCTGACCGGATCAGAGGCTTCCCCAGATGAAGGAAGGCTCTAAGAGATCCTAGATAGGGGATTTGATATGGGTCAGAGGATTCACGCCTCTCTTGAGGGCAGAAGTCCACCGAGAGATCAGTAGCAAAACTGGGAAGCGAGCACGAGGAAGTTCGAAGGTCAATGTCCATGTTCTGGTACTAGATCTGAAGGGTAAGAGCTTTCCAATTTTTTCCCTTCAGTGGGGATTCCTAGGTCAGCAAGGAGGGTCTGTTCAGGGTTTTTAAAGAACACAGAATTGGAAAACAAAGGGCAACATTTTGCTTTTCAACATAGGTGTTTTGGACATCATACAGTATGGCAAGAGAGCATGGTCTCCGAAGTAGCCAGGACCTCGAGCAAGAGACACGTGAACCATTTCCACAACGGGCTCTAGGTTACGGAAGACCAGACTTAAGTTCTCTGTCCATTCCAACTCACCATCCTCTTTTCTAGCTTCTATCCCTCACGCCCCCCACCCCCACTTCCTGCTTCCAGCTTTCAGTTACTTCACTCACACAGCCCAAGGAGAGAGGACAGAAGCAGGAGGGGAGGGAACGTGGCACAGGGAAGGCCCCACTTGACCTCAGGTTTCCCTCAGCTGGCTCAAGTCCAGGCGCCACAGGCAGCAGCCGCCCAGCCAGGGTTGAGGCGGAAGTCCCACAGTGCTCCACACTACCGAGCCTCACCAGGATGCCACCGCAACAGACTTGCACGTGCAGGCTTGTGACAAGTGCGAGACCAGGAAACCGGGGGTTTCAAGCTGCAAAAACTCTGAGACGTCCTGGGGGCTGGTGAATCAGCTCGACCCCCCAAGCTGCACCACCACCGGGGCAGAGTGAATGCCGAGGACTACCAGTCATCAGGAAGCTGTCCTCAGTGCCACGTAACAAAATCTCAGCAGCTCTGGTCCAGTGGCACCATCCATGCTCTGCCACACTCAGCCACACGCTCTTCCTCCTCCTCCTTGTCACCTTTCCTTCACACAGAATTCTTCCTTCTCCATCTCTTTCCCTCAGCCTTGCAGCATTCAAATCCCACCCCCGTGGCATGCCCCCCAGCCGCCTCTCCAAGCCAGCTGGAAATACGTCTCCTACCATTTTCCTTTTCCTATGGAGGAAACAGGGCAAAGACACACAGGATTTGTTGAAAGCCACTCCGAGCTGCAGAGCCCCTCCTGGACATCCCATCCAGTGCTCTCCCCTTCAGCCACGCCAGGGCCCTCAAACACATCATGTGTCCAACCACGGGACAGGTTGCTTCGTGAAAACACCTGCTTCAGATGGGAGGTGTCCAAGTGAAAACAGAACCACCCCTGTGGCTTAGTGGATAATTCACATAATTGTTGTGCTCAGCAAATGTACACTGAATGGGGACTATTTATCAATAGCACTCTTACATTCATGATCTCTTTGGCACAATGTCCCAAGTCTGGATTCTGAGATAGAAATGAATTATACCCATCAGGTCTCTAAACACATTTGAATCCTCAAAACAAAGACTCACTTTAATGGGCTGGAAAAAACTTAATAATGGAAAGCCAATCAATCATTCATTAGGCTATCAGGAAAATTTGCTGAATCTTGGAAACACCTCTAGCAAAACTCAAGTTGTAGGGCTACTCCTCTCTTCTCTCTACACATAGGCCTCTAATATGGTCTTAGATGTGCACCATCTGGGAAATCCCACCGATGTGTATGTGTGCCAAGCCCCCTCCTCACAGTATTTGGGGCTCTGAGGTTGGCCAAGACTTCCTCCTTACCTGCACCCACTCCTTGAGATTTTAAACTTGCAAATGGATGAAACTATTTCAATAGATGAGAAGACCATACTTACGTCAAGCCTTGAACTTCTGTAATACCAGCCTCAGGCCAATAATAGACTGCCTTTTTTTTTTTTTAATTTTTTTTATTCTTATGTTAATCCCCATACATTACATCATTAGTTTTAGAGGAAGTGTTCCATGATTCATTGTTTGTGCATAACACCCAGTGCTCCATGCAGAATGTGCCCTAGACTGCCTTCTTGAAAGATCACAGATCTTTCATTACTTGGGCTGCGCAAGAGAGTAACCAAGATCTCGGTTCTAACAAACAGTTCCTATTAATCAATAGGAACCTCCCTGCTCCCTATCAAGTACCTTTTTATATAGCACAGATATAAGCAGCCAGGAGTTTGCAATAAAATAGAAGACCTAAGTAACACACATCATCAAAATTCACAGTAATCAATATCAGCTCTAGCCTACTACACCGTCTCATCTGAAAGTTCCGTTTAGCATTTCGCTGGCACAATAACCAGTACAAAGTATAAGTGATTTATCTAAAGCCAGGGTTTCCTTCACAGAGCCCAGTGTTGCTCCTCCACCCTCCACTGCCAAGCCCAGCCAAGAACGTGGCACCGAGTACTTTCCACAGGTTACAGCCCAAGCGCCCTTGGGCATGGGTGGTAAGTCAACAAGGACAGGGACCCCAGAAGTGGAATGAAGTCTGACTTGAGTGCCTACAACCCTCTCAGCATCAAGAAGGGGAGGAGAAAGGACATGACAAGGGGGACTCACCTGCCCACCAGTCACATGGCGATTCTTTACTGCTCACCCACATGGGGTAAAATCTTGAGCTCATTTCTAATTATGTACGTGAAATTGCTCCCATGAGGGGCTGACACTCAAGAAAGGGACATCTAGCACACCTAAAACAAAAGGCAGGGTTTGTGCTAAAATACCTACAAGAGATCGACAGCCTAAGGCTGAAGGAGACCTCAGAGAGGCCAGAGATGCTGGGGAAAGACCCCCCCAAGGGCTGTGTTCTACATCGACCTTAACAGCCCTAACCTTAACCTTGACCAAGACTTAACAGGTCCACAGATGGGAATTTGCTGTGCAGTGGGTTCATGTGACGGAGATCAGAGAGCTGAACTGAAGACTTAGAAGTTTTCCCTGGTCTTCTCTGTCACAGCAATTTAGGGGTACAAACGTAATTATGTAACGACCTTGTCCTCTGGGTGAAAGAATCCCTGTCGTAACAAACTCCCCCTTTTCTAAAAAATTCAACGACTCCCTATGAAACAGGGACCGTTTTAATGCAGATGATTAACCACTCCTTTGGAAAGATTTTTGGGTTCTGAAGCTTTGGGGGGCTGGGTAACGTAATTAAAGCAATCCTCAAATATTCCCAGGGCCAGAATTAATCCCTCCTGTTTATCTTTAAAACCTTTTTGGACTTTCCCTTTAAGTCCCTCCTCAGTTGTAAAACCCCAAAGGGTTTCTTTTTTTTCAATGCTTAGTGTCACTAAGCAAAATCCATAGTTCTAGGTTTTATTCTCCTGGAGCAGCAGGTGTCCAGGGTAAGGGACGCTGGACTTCATGGGAGGTACCATTCCTTGAAGTCACACTTTGGTAGCTCATCTCCTAGAGCCCTCTTGCTGCAGCTCACAAGGCTCCCCCTCTCTGTGCTGCCCACTGAAGGAAACTGCTCCTGCTAAGAACATCAGATCCTCCTAGATGCTCTCTGTTGTGAGCACTGTGATTGGAGTCCTCCTTGTGTTTGTCAAACGCTGACCTGGAACATATCAAGACTCTTGCCAGTACCCCCAGGGCTCTCTAGTCCTGGTCTCCTGGCATCCCACAGGCTCCAAGGCCAAACTGGGAAGATAACCTCGTCAATCAGCTAAGCAACCACAACTTCATGGTGCATTTTGCTGAGCCATGTTTTGGTTTCCTGACTGGTGGAAAAGGGACAGAGAAAGGAACAGAGAAAGGGCCAGAGGTGACGTGTCAGGCAGTGGGCCAGTCCTCCAGAACCCAGGAAAGCAAGATCAGACAGCTGTGCAACTTGCCACCAGTTGCTCAGATTTGTTTTGTTTTGTTTTTGAGAGCATTCCAAGCAGACCCCATGCCCAGCGCGAAGCCTGTGCAGAGCCCAACGTGGGGTTTGATCCCATGACTCCTCGACCATAGCCTGAGCTGAATCCAAGAGTTGGATGCTTAACCGACTGAGCTACCCAGGTGCCCCAGATGTTTCTTTAATCCCATTTTTTTGCTTTATTTCCTTGCTGTGTTGGACTGTCAACGCCACCAAGATATATAACTAACCAGACCTAGTCCTATATGAACCCAGGAACTAAAGGTTTTCTTTTTAAATCCTCACTTTAGATTTAATAAAGCTTAAAGATTAGCTTATGATTTGGGGGAAAAAGTCTCTTAAATAAAATAGATATACAGGCACATTGGTTAGCATGTGTGGTTCTGAATTCTTCTCGAGGTAACGCATACCTACTGAAACACTAATCTTTTGTGGCTGGGATTCTTTACGACAGATTATTATTCACAACTGCCTCCATGCCCACATCCCACCTGTCTCAACCTTGTTTTATCAAGTCTAGATTCAAATGATACCATCTAGGAAATTTAGTTTCTGTCCACCTTCTCTAAAATAGCACCTCTAAATCTGCTACCACTTTTATTACAGGGGGGAGCTAAGTTTTATTGAGATGTAACTCAAATACCATACAATTCACCCATTTTGAGTGTACAATGGTGTTTAGTAAGTTCAGAGTTGTGCGACCATCACCCAAATCAATGTCAGAACATTTTCATCACCTCAGAAAGCTGCCCTGTGCCCACTACCAGTCCCTTGCACCCCGCCCCAACACATTTGCTAATCTACTTTGTCTCTCTAGATCCCCTAATTCTGGCCTTTCATACAGATGCAATCACATGATCTTTTGACTGGCTTCTTTCACGTAGTATGATGTATGGCTGAACAAAAGAGTATTTCATTATATGGATATCCCACTTGTGTTTATCCATTTTTCAGTTGATGGATGTTGGGGTTGTTGCCACTTTTTGGCCATTATGAGTAAATATAAATATTCATGTGCAAGATTTTGTGTGGACATGTTTTAATTTTTCTCGGGTTATAAACAGCTTTGTGAAGCTTGAAGTAAAATGGATTTTCAGTGCCTATCAAAAGCTGTTCTGTCAAAGGATGGGACATAGGCTACTCTTTAGGAAAAATTCCAATCACTTTATTCTCCCAGTAAGTTGTTTGGGGACTTTTTAAAGCAACCAAGCTAGAAGTCCCCCAACTCTAAGGGTGTTTTATTGGGCAAATTGATTACCCTTCATTTCAAATGAATAGCAAATTGTCATACTCCTTCCCAGTAAACAAACACATTTGAATTTCCTGATTCCTAGAAATGCCAGTTAACATTAAATTTTACTTGCTTAGAGAAATTTCGAAAAATCCAACCACTCCTTAACAGAGAATCCCATTTGGGGATTTCATTATGACTGTTCAGGCACTTCCTTTGTTTCTTGCATCTGACCTCAAATAGGAGTTCAAGTGGGCTGGGTGAAGACAGTGTTTCCCCTAGTCACTCATATCCTTTTGCATGGTGACACCTACATCCTTTTTACGCTTTCCATAAGCTGTAAAGAACTTTACATTCCTTGCATGTAGTATATTTCTCTGCATATTCTGCTTTTCAAAGATGCTGAAAACATATCCACACAATCTGCATATGGGTGTTTATTAGCAGCTTTATTCATAACTGCCAAAACTTGGGAGCAAACAAGATGTCCTTCAGCAAGGGGAGGGATAAACTGTGGTATTTCGACACAATATTATTCAGCTCTAAAAACAAATGAGCCATCAAGCCATGAAAAGACATGGAGGAACCTTAAATGCCTATTACTAAATCAAAGAAGCCAATCTGAAAATACACTATTCTCAAGGAGTTAGTGGAGGAACTGCAACCCATTACGTAATTGAACTTGTAAAAAAAAAAAAAAAAAAATCACAGTGCTTAATATTTTCCAGTAGAGTTTATAAAAGATAGGCTGAGGGGCTGTTGCTAGCCTACAAAGAGCACAAACTGCTCAGGGCTCAAATCTGCCTCTGCTACCGTCCTGGCTTTCTCTCCAGATCCTTCCAGAACCCCACCGCACCTGCCCTTCTCTCTCATGGGCCACTCTATGTTGCTCCCAAAGACGCTATCCTCTGCACAGGATAGATCCTGCTCTTCACCAATCACTTGCTCTGTGGTCCTGCCCCTTCGAGGCCGGCATTCAGCCGGCCATTGCTTTGAAGAACGTCTCCCAAACTACTTCGCTCAACGTGATGCCCATCTTGGCCAAGGCACAAGGGGGTTTGGGCCTGAGGTCTTCATCAGTTTGCATCAAGATACACTCTGAGCAGAACCAAGGGGGTCTGACTGGGCCCAGGGGGATGGCCTTTCTGCTGATGGTTAGGAGGGGCACTGCACTGGGGGGCTGGGGACCCTGGGGGCCTCAGCACAAATTCAGGGCAGGGCCTAACAAGTCCCTGCTCCCCCCTTGGCACTCAGTTTCCTCCTCTGTGAAATAAATGAGTTGGACCCAAATCACCTAAGGATCCTTACAGCTGACAACATCGGATTCTCTTACACGCTCCACTGCCCTGGTGACAGGGGCAAGGGAACCCGGGGGAGAGGCAGGTTTTGGCCACTGACCAGGGCAGAGGTGCCAGGTCCACGAAGACGGCACACTGAAGACTGTCTTCACCACTCCAGCTCCCAAGTTCACCTGCCACAGCACCCTGGCCACCCTCTCTGTCACCTGTCCCACAAGACACACAGTCCCGTCATCTGGTCACCCACCTGCTTCTGCAGCGACTGCGCATTAGCTCCCAGCTCACCCTGCACATTCAGGGCATCTTCACCCCAAATATGTGACTTATTCCCATCCCAGCCATTTTCTGGGGGACATTGCCATTGTGAAAGACATTTGGGGGAATCCACGCATTATTCACTCAACATGTATCTGCCACATGCTAAGATAGGAATCTTGCAAATCGAGGGGAAAAGCCTAGAACAGTTCAATTTCCTGCCACCGCATCTACCAACCTTCCTGCTTCACCAGCATCTGGCTTCCTCCTTCCCCCTTCTCTAACAGGAGGATCCTGCCTTCGCCCCGGAGGTCAATTCCACCATCTGAGCCCAAGATCCCGTTCCCGCCATCTGGCACTCCCCTCCACCTGCTATCACCTTGCTCTGTTCCCATACTCGGCCCCCCATCCCCCCGCAGACTGCCTCCTCCCTGCCAGCACTTTAACATCCAGAGATCCTTTCCCTTAAAGCAAACACACACAGGAACCCCCTCCTCCCCAGCCACGCAGAGGACGGACTGGGGAGCAAAGCGTGGTCACGACAGAGCAGTTCAGAGCCCGCGGCAGAGACCCACATGAAGGATGAGGCCCTGAACTCAGGCAGCAGCGACAGGAATCAGAGCCCACAGACCAAGATGCATTTTAAAAGTGTGACATGTATGATGTTCTCGCAGATAGGATGTATATTTTTAAAAAGTTTATGACTCATGGGGCATCTGGGTGGCTCAGTCGGTTTTTCGTCTGCCTTCAGTTCATGATCCCGGGGTCCTGGGATGGAGCCCCACATGGGGCTCCTTGCTCAGCAGGGAGCCTGCTTCTCCCTCTCCCACTCCCCCTGCTTGTGCTCTGTCAAGTAAATAAAAGTTTCTGGCTCAGCTGAAAAGAAAGGTAACACTTTATATAAAGGGATAGGCCAGGGAGAGGAATATTTTAGGCAGATTTTTTTGGACAGCATCTAATATTACATAGACACTTGTCTACTTGGAGAACTTAAAGAGCTGTTGTCATCTCAAGGGCAGAAACCGATACCCAGGGCATTCCTGTAGCTCCCATCTTATGCTTTGGTCCATGGGACCCCCCGCCCCGAAGTCACCCACCTACCTGCAGACAGGGTATACCAAGTATGAAAGAAATGCTAAAAACAGGGAAAGGCAAAGAACGTATCTGCCTGAAACCCACCTCTGGCTCCGTACTTAGAGTAGATACGTGAGAATCCAGCAAGGTTGAATTCTCACCTGTTCTGGGACCATCCACAGAGCAGCAACCCGGGGTCCCACCTGGCAGCTCACACGGCCTCTCTGTGGACACGGTCATGGCTGCATGTGGGTAGCAGCCATGACAACTTCCCATCGGATGGAGCCAACGAATCCGTGCGAGCCCAGCGCCCCTGTGGGAGTTCAGCTGGAAACCCAGTTCTCCAGACTCAAGCCATCCAGAGGCACAGAAGAGAACAGCAAGAACACCCACCCCACGGTGGGTGAGGAGAGTGGGTTCCAGCACCAGCCTGTCACATACAAGGCTGGAGACTTTGGCCAAGCCCCTCAAGGCCTCAGCTCTCAACATGGGAAATATTAAAGCCCGCCCTTCCATACTGTTTTGGTGCAGAACCATTAGGTAAGGGAGACAAAAAAAAAAAAAAAAAAAATGCCTAAAAACTGAAGTGTAGCATAAATGGGAGAGTTACAAAGAATGTTGAAGATCGTTTTGGGCATATGAGGTGGAACAACAGGAGGCAATTCTTAGACACCCAGGACTGCCCTGCACACCGCAGGGTGCTCCAGACTCCTACTCGACGCTCAGTCCACGCAGGGGCACTCCATGCCCCCCCCAATCCATGTCCAACAGAAATCGTACATCTCCAACTGCCCTCAGAAAGGAGGCACCACTCCCATCACCTGACGGGTGCTTCTTTCTCCACCAGACCTTTAAATGCTAAGCCTACTCAGGGTTAGATCTGCGAAATTTCCTCCTCCCCAAAAATCTCTCCCAAAAGGACATCATCCATTCCCAAGGCTTCAAGTGCCATCTGGAGGCCAGCCTCTCTCAACTCCATCAATTCAGCTTGACAGCTCTATTTGGATGTCAGGGGAGGGTGGGGCGGGGGATCGTGAATGAAACAGTTCCCAAATAAACTCATTTCCAACCCCCTAGAGTATCCGTCCTTGACTTCCTTGTTTCTGCACAGAAGTTCCTTCTACACAGTTTCTGAAGCCAGAACCCTAGGAGTCATCTTTTCCGGGGAGACCATACTATAAAACGGAGTTAGTGCTACAACAAGTAATAACTTACATATCCCTTATGATCTTAGGAAACATTATTAGCATGCATACTGAAGTAGGGAAATATTTGAGATACATTAATACATTTTTACATTTCTTCTAAACATGGCATTCTCCTTCAACTTAAGGCATCGTCTCCAGAGGATTAGGATGATTAGAACGGAAGGTGAAGACAAAGTGCCAAAGTTCAACTTTTGACTATCAAAATAAGATTTCTGAGTTCCTAGCATGGTAATTGTCTTGAAATCCTGTCTGCTGGTGTGGAGAAAGGAATTTTTTATAGTTTAACTTTTCATTCAGAAATCAAGAGCCAAGCCTGGGGGTGTAGACATCAGTTTCACTATAAACCATGGACAGAGAGAAGTCAGGACATGAAGTAAGGAAGTCCACCTGTTGAGGGGAACCAGGAGAGGCAGACTGCAGAAAGGGCACAAAGGGAGGAAGGCAACCATGTAGTGTTATTCCCACGTTGGGCCTTTCACACCCCCAACCCACCTCCCAGCTTGGGCGGGGGGGGGGGGGTCCCATGGACCAATCTGAGGAAGAGGCCTAACCTCAAGGGGGAAGCCCAAATTCAGCTCCAGCATCCTTGGTTGAAGACGGAGAGCATACCAGTATTGATGGAGCAGGTGACTGATGACCCACAGGATGGGGCTGTGTGATGCTGGGAAGCAGAATTCGCTAGTTTCCTGAAGTTTCAAAGGGTCTTCCAGATAACTTCAAGGGTAACCCAACTATTCTTTTCTTACAGATCTAAGTGAGAAACTCCATGTCTTGTGGAAAAAGTCATGTTGGTTATTGACTACCATGACAGTAAAGAGGTCTTTGTTGTTTTTTAACTGTGCTGAAAATCAGTTTTATTATTATTTTTTTATCGCATTACTAGCACATCATTCCACGGACTTCAAACAGAACTTCATAATGATACTCCCACAAGAAGAGGTCTTTATTGTATACTATCATTGTATTTCTTAGGCTTTCAACGTTGACAATTTAACCAATGATGAGGGAAAATACACCCCATCCCCTGGCAACTTGGTCTTGGACTTCCCAGCCTCCAGGACTGTGAGAAATAAATTTTTGTTATTTAAGCCACTCAAAGACATCTTCGATTAGTACTAAGAATATTGCCTCATCAGCCCAACTCACAGAGAGGAAAGAGCACTAGAAAGTAGGAAAAGCTGGGTGTCAACACAGACCCTACCACTTAGCTCTGTGATCTGGACAGGGTCCAAAACACACCTCCCAACAGTATTACACCAAACTGTGATCATCTGTGACCACAGTGCAGGTAAGAAGCATTAGAGTATTTTGGTCAACTCATTATCAACCACCACAGCAAGAAGCTACTAGTAAATTTCTATTAATGCAGCCCCTGAAGATTTAGGTTCTAGGAGAACAGGAGATGGCCATGGTCTCCTCCTCTGGTCAGTCAAGATCTGTACTCCTGGCTAAATTACAGAGGCCACAGTTCCTGGGGCTATATTCTAAGTCTAGAATATAGCCAGACGTCAGTCGGAATGAGGAGCTGCTGCACGGGGAATGCTAGCCAGACCAGAAGGGTTTAGCTGGAGAAGACAGGACTAAGTGGGCGTTCCCAGAGCAGTCTGTTCTGGTGGCTGCTCCAGGAGATAAGCCCTAGGGTGGGATTAAGGGGAGACAGCTGTCCACCCAAATCTAAGAGTTTCAAACAGTGGAATGCCTGCCTTCTGAGGAGACAAGAAGTTTCTAGCCCAGGCTGGGGGTCCTAATACTAAAGATGCTGAAAAAAAAAAAGTCCCTGTGATAGAAGATTTGACCTCCAACTTCAAAGAGGGGAAGTCTTCATCATCCTATGCATTTCATAAACACCTACTCTGCAAAATAAGACACAAGGGGCTCTACAAATAAGGAAATAAAATGAACAGAGGTCTAGCAATGACAACCTCACAGAAACAGGAAGAAAAGTCTCTGCTTTGGATTGCTGAGTTAGAGTTAATACACATCAGGTAATCACGACAGATTGATATGTGCAATGACAAATGGAATAAAACTCTAGGAGCCCCGTGACCCAGTGGGGAAGCAGAACTGGAGTGAGCAGATATTGATCCCTAACATCCTAACAGAAGACTGGTACTACACATTCAAACTAATGCAACTAGACTCTAAATAGTTCACACATCTCTACTAACACGTCCTCCATCATCTGTCAGCAAACACAAGGTTAGCCACCCTACCAGCTAAGAATAGCTATTCCTCTAATCAGAGAAGTCACTGGGATCCCACCCCCAGGCTCCCTCTGCTACTAGGTGCAAGGCATTTCCTAAAAGACATCCCATAATTCTAAGTACTCTGAGTACTTGCTCTTCTCAAGAGGTCATCAATCATGAGGCATTTTATTCTAATTCTGGGAATACAGAGGACCTAAATAATCTCTGTCATTTTTGGCTATAGGTGCCCTTCCTCTGGCTTCCAATATCACTGGGGGCAGGCTCAGAAACCATTTGCTTTTAAGTCCGTCCACCGTGGTTCTAAAGGACCTACGTACACAGCTTCCTCCTGGTCATGCCTCACTGCCTGCAGGCTTTCTGCCACACCCATCACGCAGAGAAGAGTAGAAAACTCTGCTGTTGACACAGACGAGGGTCAAGTACCTGGTCACACAGGTGGTTTCCATGAAGTTCTCAACCCTGGCTCACACCGATGAGCCCCGGGCAGTTTAATAAATATCAACACCTGAGCATCGATGGATTAACTCGAGCTCTGCAGGTGAGACCCAGGCCATCTGAAACCTCCCAAGGATTCTCACAAGCAGGCAGGGTTGAACACCACAGCAGAGGCGGCTAGGCATGCACTGCAGCTGGAGGGTCCTCTACCTTCAAACAGACTTTCACATTCTGTAACTTCTTTCCTTGATCGAAACCCACCTCAGATCCTTAATTCATGCTGAGATGTCAAAGGTAACCTAGCAGGGATTAAGAAGCGGAGTGATATTCCTATTCCACAAGTTTCCTAAACACTGGTCCAAAGACTTTGCTCCTTTCTGAATCTCTCGTAGATCTTTAGAAAAAATGATTTGGTTCCACCTGTGAGATTCTGATTCGGGTTGGGGGGGGGTGGCGGAGGTGGGGAGGACAGTGAGTCCCTCAGGGATTCTGATACAGAGCTATTCAGGGGAACCTCTGCTTACTCCACCCATGGGGCAAGACCAGACCCAGTCAGATACCAGGATTCAATTCTAACTATCCCCATAATAAGGGCCTCCCCAAGGCTCTCTTCTTGCTCTTCAAGCCAAAACACTGTCCGCTGCTGTATACTTATGTGCTAATGTAATCAAGAAGCTACTTTAAAAAAGCAGTGCTCTTTAACGGAGTCCAGAAAGAGAACACTGATGGGAGGGGACAACAATCACGCACTCTCAACTACATCTCCGTAACGAGGATGAGCGGCACTTCGCCAGCCACCTTCTCTCACCTTCCTTCCTTCCTTCAGCAACACGCTGCAAGGAGCCCCACAGCCAGGGGCAGGGGGGACCACGTTTCCTCTGGATCAGGAACTAGTCTGAGTACTGACTTTAGACGCGGGCTCGGATGCTAGAATCGTCCTGCCTTCTGAACACACACCCCTATCAACATGGAAAACCGTGAGCATAGGCATTTTAACTTGCTTTCTGTTCCTGGCCTGCACCACACGCTTAGTCAGTGGTACCTGGCAGGCTGGCTCTCAACTGCCTCAAACAACTGGGTAACTGGTTCCTGCAGTGCCGTGTATTTCCTGTTGCTTCAGCTTACAGATGGCATTGCCAAAGGGCACCGGTGCCCATCTTCTAACACTACCCTAGGGCTGCTAAAGCAACAAGAGTGCAATTTCACTGTCAAGGCAAAACAAAGTTGTTGGTTATCTGTGTAGGAGAATCAAGAAGTTGACACAATGCAACTGAAACGCTGTATTTCCTCTAGACAGACTGGCGACCACCTATAAACTTCTACAATCTTCAAACCCAACCCTGTAAGAAAAAGCCCAAAAGGACTTTAGTGATCACATGGAATTGCCATCATTCACTCGGCCCGGGAGGTACTGCGTGTTCTGAGGGTGACCTACAAAGGGACTCCCACTCAGCTCCAAATTCTCCTTAGACGCTAGGATACACCTATTCATCCCAGCATGACCGCCATCACCGTCACGATGTCAGATGCTTATCGAACTCCTTTGTGCCAGAAGCCATTCTAAGCACTTTCCATTGATCAACTCATTGACTTCCAACACGCCTGTGAGTTAGACGCTGCACTCATCCCCATTTTAGAGATGCAGGCACTGCTGCAAAGTTAGCTCAACTTAAGGAAGTCGCCCAAAGTCACGTGGCCAAGTTTTGTGAAGCCAGGCAGCCCCATCCCCAGCTGCAAGCAACCTTGCTTCATGGCATATTCCTTTCCTACTCAGCACCGGCACGTCGGCAGATGGTGCAGCAGTTCTGCACGCTGGGATATAAATGTAAAAATACACAATTAAGAGTGAAAAAGAGTGGTTAACACACCACGAAAGGCATTACTACAACGTAAATAGAAATGCCACTTCATCATGCTAGGCTTCACGTTTTATTAGCTTTTTTTTACTGAAAATTATTACAGACACCCTGAAAAACGAAATCTTATTCACATGTCACCACCACCACCAATTCGGAAAGAAACCCATGCAGGGTGCTAAGCTTGACATGGAGATCAGAAAAAAACAAAAAAACACACCAAAGCAAATTAAAAAAAAAAAACTATGTAACAAGAATGGTGTGTGTAGTGAACAGCAGGAGCTTGCAGCCACTGGGTGCTGCCCGGTGCAGAGTTTGAGCATGGCGCACCGCACGCCTGGACCTGTGTGTTCCCTATGTGACCTAAGAAGGGGAGTGCACACATGCATCCTCTCATCCCTGCTGAGGAGTGACCTTGCCCAGGGAGAAGCACAGGAAAGCAGCAGGGAGGCTGGGATGCTAAGCAGGGTCTGTGCTAGCCCACCTCCTCACATGGGAGCACTCCAAAAACCCCATCTGGCCAAACCAGTGCGTGGTTTTTTATTTAATTTTATGTTATGTTAATCACCATAGATTACTTCATCAGTTTTTGATGTAGGGTTCCATGATTGTTTGCGTTTAACACCCAGTGCTCCATTTAATACGTGCCCTCTTTAATACCCATCACCAAGCTAACCCATCCCCCCACCCCCCTCCCCTCTAGAACCCTCAGTTTGTTTCTCGGAGTCCATAGTCTCTCATGGTTCACAGATATTGGTGAGGATGCAGAGAAAAGGGAACCCTCCTACACTGTTGGTGGGAATGCAAGCTGGTGCAGCCACTCTGGAAAACCATATGGAGGTTCCTCAAAAAGCTGAAAATAGAGATACCCTATGACCCAGCAATTGCACTACTGGGTATTTACCCCAAAGATACAAATGTAGGGATCTGAAGGGGTACATGCACCCCAATGTTTATAGCAGCAATGTCCACAATAGCCAAACTGGAAAGAGCCAAGATGTCCATTGACAGATGAATGGATAAAGAAGATGTGGTGTATATATATACAATGGAATGTTATGCAGCCATTAAAGAAAACATCTTGCCATTTGTGGATGGAACTAGAGGATATTATGCTAAGCGAAATAAGTCAATCAGAGAAAGACATGTATCATATGACCTCACTGATATGAGGAATTCTTAATCTCAAACAGGGTTGCTGGAGTGGTGGGGGATGGGAGGGATGGGATGGCTGGGTGATGGACATTGGGGAGGGTATGTGCTATGGTGAGCGCTGTGAATTGTGTAAGACTGATGAATCGCAGGTTTTAAGATTTAAAAATACAGGTAAGTACCTGAGTACATCTTCAGTTCTCTTAAACTGTTAGTTTCTAGACAAAGAACTCCCAGAATGTTACAGGAATCCACCCAGATTAACATTTCTTAATGGATACGAAGAGAGGTAATTGATTCGTTAAATTTGCGCATGTATCGAGCTAGGGAGAACTACCATATCAGATGCGAAAATCAGGACTCAAAAGGATCCACTTGCTAGACTGGAATGTAGGTACAAAGATGAAATTTAACACAGATAACTGGAATCCTGCTCAGGACCTAAAAAAAAAATCAATTGTGCAAATGCAGAAGGAGGACAACGTATCTTAAAATAAGCTTGAATTTATAGTGACAGAAAGCAGATCAGTTATCCAGGGGTGAGGGGTGGAGTTCAAAGGAACAGTAGGAAACCTGTGGGAGTTAAGGAACTGTTCGTTATCTGAATTGTGGTGACTCCGTAGGTATATACATATGTCAAAGTGTGTCAACTTGTTCGTGCAGTTTAATCTGTAACTGTGTTTTAAATGCATCTACTTTATTGCCAGTCAATTAAATCCAGTAAAAGTTGTAATAAAATAGTTCTTCTGCCTATGTGGGCAGGTGAGGGGGATGAGGCAAACTTATTAAAATTCAACAATATTAAATGGCTGCCAAAAGCCAATGCAACTCTAGGCTCCTCCAACTGAAACTCTGTATGAAAATTAACTCTTCATCTCATCTAGCAGACCACATGCAATGAGCACCAGTATCAGAAAGACCAGATGGGATCTAAGGGTGACTGCCCCGGGACAGGGTCTGAAAACCACGCTTGCAAGGAATGGCTGTGGGAGCCAAGATCTGGCCCCACGCTGGGGAGAGAAGGACCCATGATGGCAGGGGCTGCCATGTGTAAGAAAATCCCCACCCCCCGCTCCAGTACGGCTTCCCAGAGCTCAGATCCATGGGGGAAAGCAAACGGAGACCAAGCAGAGCACTGGGTAATAAGAGAAATTCCTGACAATGAAAACAGTTAAATAAGGAACACATTCCAGAGACACTTACCTGCACTGGGCATGTGCAAGCAGCACCCAGAGGACCTGCTGCTGGGACATGGTCTCTAGCGTTCTTACAGCACAACCAATTTCTACTCCGACTACAGGCTTTCTCCTAACATGCTAGGACGTCTCCAGATAAAATAAAGTATTACTAAACTAAAAAAATCCTTTAGCTCTATGATTTTTGATATGGGCCTTAACTTCACAAAGCATGCTGGGGACAATGCAGATGGACAACTAGTAACATTCATCACCCCTGTGTCATGAGCTAGACAGTCCAGTCCTATTCTTTTCTAAGTGCATCATTTTAAAAGCAGAGGACAATGTACACTATCAATTTCTTTTAACACAGGGATGTTATTAGCCACATTCACTGCACACTTAACTTTCCGTACACTTGGAAATTTAAACAGTCGAACTAGAATTTTAAACATGATAGGTAGAAATACAAAGAACGAAAAAAATCTAAGATTATAAAGGGTCAAAAGGCACTACAGACCTTTGGGCCGCGACGGCCCTTGGCAGGGGCAGGAGCGGGGGGAGGGGACGGGCATGTGCTGACGGGCAAGGCGGGGCAGGAGGGAACAGAGTCGGCGAGTGAGGGAAGAGGGATGCAGGTGAACAGCACATGGAGGAGAGCATCCCGGGAAGGGTCTAAACAAAGGGGAACTACTCGGGTATGTTCTAGAAATAAGAGATAATGCCAGAGAAGAAATTAAAGACTGTTTTCTGCATCCAGACATCCTGAGCATCTCCTAGAGCCACCTAGTCCTGACCAGTCCCAACTTGAAGCCATAATGAATGGGAAGGAATACAAAACTTCACCCATACATCAGGGTTGACCGAAGTCCTAATTTCAAAATTTACTGTAAAAATTCAACACGTCAGTGCTCCTGAGTTACTGGCCTTGCTGGTGATTCTGTCATTCATTGTATTCAAAAGCCACCAATGAACTTCCACAGCCACACCCCAGTGTTTACAGAGCTCAACAGCTTTCCAAGCCTGCTCATCATTTCTCACCGGGCCCAATGTTCTCTTAGAGGGGGAGTATACCGGGAACTACGGAGGCCAAAGTGTCGACAGACACACAGTAGGTGGGGGGACATTACCTGAGACCAACCCCTGGGTGCCCCCATACAACCAACAACTTACAGTGAGACCAAACCTGGCTCTGCTCTCCTCAGTATGATGTTCTCTGAATACATGAGCCCAATCACCAAGTACTTCACACCCCCAATTTCCCCCAAACAGTGCAAAAACCCCTGAACAACAAACCGTCTTACGTCATAAAGTACGGAAGAAACAGACATCATTCTAGTTAAAACTTGATCTCAAAGCAAAATGTGGATTTAGATTACTCATGTATAATTCTTTTTAAAAATTTTCCCAATGATCCCAGTTCCTGAGTCTGTGGCTAAAGAGATCCTGCCAAGTCCTGAGTCCCCTTCTCACAGAATCCAGAGCATTCCACCCTAACGACCAAGAAAATAAAGTTGTCAAATCTGTTGTTTGGATCTCCAAAGATGGAAGACGCAGAGCTTCTCTCTCTCTGGCGCAATGCACACTTCCAGCCTCTCGCTTCTAATTCTACCATTATCCCTTTAACTCTTCCTCCTCCTTACCTGAAAGGTTTCTAGGTTTCAGGTGTGTGGGGGGGGTGCTTTTTCACTATACTCTTTTCCATACTGCTTCCCTAAAAGGCCTTCAAATTCTCTATTCTCTACAAACTCTTCATACTTCTAGGTACACAAATCCACCAAGATACCTTCTCTAGGGACCCAAGCAGGTTTTATAAATTGGATTTCTTCTCCTCCTTGAGCACAGGCTTTCTGCTCTCAAGGAGCTCCTCCCCATGTCGGGGAAGGTCTCCCCACCCCTGCCCAACAAGAGTCTATTGCACTCACCCACTGGCCCCCTGCCACAGGCGGGCCTGCCTGTACTCCCCTGTCTCTGATCCCAAGCAATAGCTGCCCCATCTTTCACTATTAGTCACAGCTTGGCAACACAGCAGAGCCAGATGGAAATATGTGCGCTCAATTACCTTGGCTACCTGAGTAAAGAAATTTGCTCTGCACTCCCCTCTTTCAGAAAAATAACACAACTCAAAAAAGGGATCAGATCTGGCCAAATAAGAGGTCCCACTTCCACCGCCAAAGCTAGAAAGCACACTGAAACCCCAGTCTCACTGCAGAAACTTAGATGCTTTTGAACTAGGAAGGGGGAAGGTCTACACTTTGGCTTTCGTGGTGTCCTGAGGACCCGAGTAGTCTGCTCTGTTCTGGAAGACCATCTGGACCGGTCAGTAAGCACCACCGAGGGAGACAGTAAGGCTTCTCGGCTACTTCAGGGGGTTTCAGGGCAAACTGACCAGGCCTGGTTTCCAGCATCACCCGTTTACTCTCTTCATGACCTTGGAGGATTATTCAACATCCTCAAGTCTCTATCCTTGTCCGCATGATGGGGATAACTGACCTCACTTGGAGAAATTCATTAATATATTGATTCTTTCTATCCTCCCTTGACCACCAATTATATGCCCGAAGGCAAGTGCTAGTGATACAAGAGTAGAACATCACACACTGAGCCAGTGTCTCGCACGATAACTCCCTTTCATTACATAGAAGTTATTTACAACAGACAAGTTATATCCATAACCACCTAAGCTGCTCACAAGATGTCCCCCATCCTCAGAAATATAGGAATGTGCAGAAAGATTATGAAATAGGACCCACTGGACGAAAAATGTTCTTTGAACATTCTTTGCATCCTACTACTTCTTCATCTAATAAGCTCTAAGATGTCTCCATGCTCTAGGTCAGTTTCCCAAAGAGTGATGGCAGTCCCTTGAGAATTCCTGAAAACCTTGTTGTTCTAAGTATGATTTGCAAACCCAGCCTAACACATCCCCACCTTGGAGACTCAGAATGCATGTCAACATCACTGCTCTGAGCAGCTCCATGTTAAAGTTGCTTCACACTGGATTAATCCAGCTGTTCCCAAACTTGTTTGGCCATCTGTTAACATCCCTGTTAATAGCATGCACCCTGTTCTCCCAAAGTCAACCCCAGCCTTCACTCACGGGTCTCCAGTCTGGCCCCCCACTGTACAGTCCACAGCCCGCTACAGACCCTCTCACCGTGTAGGTTACACTTACTGGGGTACTGGCCCCTGATCATACCTTCTGTTTTTAATAGCTTGAGATAAAAATCCCCAGAACACACAATTCACTATTTTGAAGTATACAATTCAAAGGGTTTTAAGTAAAATTTAATTGTACACCCATCACCACAATTTTAGAACATCTCCACCCCCCCCCAAAAAAAAATACCTGTAAGCAATCACTACCCATTTCACCTCTAACCTCAAGCCCTAGACAAATAATGTGCTCTCTCTCTAGATTTGTTTGTTCTGGACACTCATAGAAGTGGAATCATACAATATGTGGTCTTCTTGTGTGTCTGGCTTCTTTTGCTCAGGTTTTCAAGGTTCATCCACGTGGTAGCATATATCAGGACTTTGTCCCTTTTTATGGCCAAATATTCCACTATATGGATGTACATTTCATTTATCCATCAGCTGATGGTTATTTAGGTTGTTTTCACCTTTTGGCTATTATGAGTAAGGCTATTACGAACATTTGTATATAAGCTTTTACAGGAACCCCTTTTCATTTCTCTCGGGTATATATCTAAGAGTGGAATTGCTGAGTCCTGTGGTAATCACGCTTAACCTATTGAGAAACTGCTAAAGTATTTTCTAAAGCAGCTACACATTTTACGCTCCCACTGGCAGCATAGGAAGATTCTCATTTCTCCACATCCTCACCAACACCTGTCATTATATCTTTTGGATTTGACATCCCAAGGGGTGTGAAGCAGTAGGTCATCGTGGTTTTGTAAGCCTTTGATGCCCCACTCCTGAGGTGGTGAGCTCTATTCCAATCATGCAGATGCCGCCTTCTCACTATGTATCCTATGAATTCATCAAGATCCACCTCAAACGCTACTATTTTCTTGGACCATCTGTGACCGTTAAGACTCCAAGCCCAATTCCGACAACCCCATGCATGGCTTTTGTTTACACTTCCTGCAGTTACAGGTGTTTTGGCTGACTAGGGCTTCTCTCCCCAATCAGACTGTGCGCTCCTTCAGAGTCCAGGAATGTTCTTAAAGTTTTGAGTGTTCAGTAAGGAACCTATCAAATAATGGAACCACACAAATGCCTGCGGATACAGTTTAGTGCAGGAGCTGAGGTAGGTAAAACTGGAAGGGTGGGCATTCTGGATCTTGGCCTGGGAGGAAGGAGAAGTAAAGTAGCAAGCAGTGGAGGTGAGTCCCCTCTCTTAGAGGGAATATAGGTTCTCATGCAGAGGCTGGAACTCATGAATGTGAGGTTTCATACGATTTTAACTTTTTTTTTTTTTTAAAGAAAGATTTTATTTCTTTGAGAGACTGTGCATGCATGAGGTGGGGGGTGGGCAAGGGGCAGAGGCAGAGGGACAGAGGGAATCCCAAGCAGGCTCCCATGCTGAGAGTGGAGCCCGATGGAGGGCTCGATCTCACGACCCTGAGATCATGACCTGAGCCAAAACCAGGAGTCGGACACTCAACCAACTGAGCCACCCAGGTGCCCCTAACCTTTTTCTTCATTGTGGATCTCCATTTACTCTCAAGTCTAGTTTTGCTGAATTCAACAGGGGTAGGGACAGTGACCAATCATTGGGTGTCCTTGTATTTCCTCCTTTCCTCCAGCATGGCCAGACTCTGCAGTAGCTCTCAGGATGGGTATGATGGTCTGTATCTATCCCTTTGAGCTTTGACAGGATCCCCCCCACACCCACTCAGAGCTACAAGAGTTGGAGAGTCCCTGATGTGAGCCACATCAAGAAAGAAAATCTATATGGTCAACTAATTGTTGACAAAGCAGGAAAGAATATCCAATGGAAAAAAAGTCTGTTCAACAAATGGTGTTAGGAAAACTGGACAGCACCATGAAGAATGAAACTGGACCACTTACACCACACACAAAAATAAACTCAAAATGGAGGAAAGACCTAAATGTGACACAGAAAACCATCAAAATCCTAGAGGAGAACACAGGCAGCAACCTCTTTGACCTCGGCCACAGCAACTTCTTGCTAGATAGGTCACCAGAAGCAAGGGAAACAAAAGCAAACATGAGCTATTGGGACCTCATCGAGATAAAAAGCTTCTGCACAGTGAAGGAAACAGTCAACAAAACTGAAAGGCAGCCTACAGAATGGGAGAAGACATTTGCAAAGGACATAGCTGATAAAGGGTTAGTATCTAAAATCTATAGAGAGCTTATCAAACTCGGTATCCCCAAAACAAATAATCCAGTTAAGAAATGGGCAGAAGACATGAATAGACACTTTTCCAAAGACATCCAGATGGTTAACAGACATATGAAAAGATGCTCAACATCACTCATCAGGGAAATACAAATCAAAACCATGATGACGGGGCGCCTGGGTGGCTCAGTTGGTTAAGCGACTGCCTTCGGCTCAGGTCATGATCCTGGAGTCCCTGGATCGAGTCCCACATCAGGCTCCCTGCTCAGCGGAGAGCCTGCTTCTCCCTCTGACCCTCCCCCCTCTCATGTGCTCTCTGTCTCTCTCATTCTCTCTGTCTCAAATAAATAAATAAAATCTTTAAAAAAAAAAAAACCATGATGAGATACCACCTCACACCTGTCAGAATGGCTACAATCAACACAGGAAACAAGATGTTGGCAAGGATGTGGAGAAAGCGGAACCCCCTTACACTGTCGGTGGGAATGCAAACTGGTGTAGCCACTCTGGAAAACAGTATGGAGGTTCCTCAAAAAGCTAAAAAGAGAACTACCCTACAATCTAGCAATTACACTACTATTTACCCAAAGGATACAAACACAGTGATCCGAAGAGGTACATGCACCCTGATGTTTACAGCAGCATTATCAACAATAGCGAAACTATGGAAAGGGCCCACGTGTCCACCAACTGACGAAGAGATAAAGATGTGGTATAAACACGCCCACACACAGGAATATTACTCGGCCATCAAAAAGAATGAAATCTTGCTATTTGCAATTACATGGATGGAGCTAGAGTATATTATGCTAAGTGAAATGAGTCAAAGACAAATGCCATGTGATTTCACTCATGTGGAATTTAACAAAACAGATGAACACATGGGAAGGGGAAAAAAAGAGGGAAATAAACCATAAGAGACTCTTAACGATAGAGAACTGAGGGTTGATGGAGGGAGGTGGGTGGGGGATGAGCTAAATGGGTGATGGGTATTAAGGAGGGTACTTGTTATGACAAGCACTGAGTGTTATACATAAGTGATGAATCACTAAATTCTACTCCTGAAACCAATATTACACTCTATGGTAACTAACTAGGATTTAAGTAAAAACTTGAAAGAAAAAAAAAAAATCAAATCAAATCCCTGGTGAATCAAGAGAAAGAACTGAATTCAAGGCCAACTAAGTCAGTCTCCCAAGACTGGAAGTCATTATCTTTGGTTTCTTACACCCTTTATTTCACCCAGCTGTTAAAGGCTCAGAATGCAAAGCACACTGTGCTAGGCCGTGGCTACTTGAATCGCATAATTATTTCAACAACTACTGATGAATCGAGGAAGGGCACAACCCAGCAAGTATTGTTAAATGAATGTGTTCTAGCATCTGGAATTGACAGAGAAGGTTCATGCTGGAAATACAGCAACAACTTTCCTGCACAACAAAGATTCTGCTGGGGCTTCCAATGCCTGTCTCAGATCAGTAACAGAAACCCTGAGCTGCTGACACCAGAATATTCAAAAATAGCTCTCTCCTACGGCCACATGCGCTGATCTTACACTTCTAATGCACGTTCATGAGCAAAAATTGCATAAGAATTTCAGCAAAATTACTTGGCTACAAGCTAGGACTCAGTGAATAAAATGAATATAAACCTTAAAACCCTAAAGGAAGCAATTCCTGGTCCAACTTTAACATCCAAGCCTCTTAACCGTCAAATTCATAACCCTAGGCCAAGACCGTATCACCACCACCCTGTACAACCACATCCCCTTCCCTCTACTGGGCGTGAACATGGACCTAAACAAGTGAAATAACCCAAGTGTAGAATAACCATGAGCCCAGCTTTAGGCATTGGAAGGGAAGAAGGGAGGCATTTAGGCAGAGGACCTATGGTGTGGATAGCACTGGAGCCTAGGAGAGTCTCAAAGCTATCGGGGGCACCCCAAGATGTCTTTAGTAAAAAAACAAAAACAAAAAAACCAGCAACTTCTGCTACATCTAAGTGCAACTGGGTAAAAGAAGAATGGGACAAAAACAATGATCAATGACATCCATCAAAAGACAAGTCAAAGAGCTACTACAACCTTTACCATGGTAGGAAGTCATCAGAACCAACCCACACTCACCTCCGGTTTTGTTTGTTTTTAAGATTTTAGAAAGAGATAGAGCACATATGCACTTGAGGAGAGGGGCAGAGGGAGAGAGCCTCCAGCAGACTCCTCACTGAGCGCAGAGCCCGATATGGGCTCAATCTGACAACCCATGACATCATGACCTGAGCCCAAACCAAGAGCCGAACATTCAAATGACTGAGCCACCCAGGCACCCCTCACCTTCGGTTTTATACCCACAAAGAAATCATCCTCCAAAAAGGAAAGAAGATCGTTGAAGACTCAGCTTAAGTGATTCTCCCAAGGCATGGGAGCCCGTGCCGACCCCAGGTCTCTCTCCACTGTGCCATACACTTGACCTCCCACAGTAATACCCGAGTAGGGCTGTGTACTAACACACTGAAGCACATTAATCCATTCTTCTCTCCACATGACCCTGACCTTGAACCATGCTTTCAGTCAGGAGGTTTGCATCAATAAGTTATCAAGCTAAGTGATTTCTGGTCAAGCCCTGAAGTAGATTGATACAGTATGTGGTCTTTCTTATGGCATTAGAGATGTCAAAGGTGGAGACCACTTTAGCCCCCCTGTCTCCTACCACACTTCAGAGAAGTAAAATGGTTATGGATCATTCTATTTGTTGAATTGCTCAGTTCTCCCATCACTGCTCATGTTGAACATGGTCAGTATAGATCCATAAGGAAGCAGAACTTTTTATATACTGAGTTCCACAACCAGCAATAAAACACTCAATCAGTAAACAAGCCTACGAGCACAGCCTTCCTTTGTGAAAACTGTCACTGGGCTGAAAATTATACTCTGAAATCCACTGAAAAACAGACCATCTTAACTGAGATTCTCCTCTCACTAAATTAGCCAAAGCAGCCCTCCTGCCCACAAAGGACTTTCCTAAGTTTGTTAGCTCCATAAGGAGTTCTCTAGAGATAGCAAGAAAGATTTGGTTGAAAAGATCCAGCATGTTAGTGTTAATAGGAATATGCACTTCTACCAAAACTTCAGTGAAACTAGCTTTCCCCACCTTAAGCCTGAATAGTTCAAGACCATTGGTGTGGTGATTAGTTTTGTGTGTCAACTTAGCTAGGCCATAGTACCCAGACACTTGATCAAACGCTTGCAAGATAATGCTGGTGAAGATATTTTTTAAGAGGAGATTAGCATTTCAATCAGTAAACTTTTTTTTTTTTTAACCCATTACCCTTCATAATGTGGGTGGGCCTCAACCAATCAGATGAAGGCCCTAAGAGGTGTAAAAAAAAAAAAAAAAAAACCTTCCCCAAAGAGAGAATTATGGTAGCAGACTGGCTTCAGACTTGAAATACAACATCAGCTCCTCTGTGGGTCTCCAGCCAACCCTGCAGATTTTGGACTTGTCCAAGCCTGCCCAACTATAGGAGACCATTCCTTAAAGTAACCCCACAACCCCCTACACACCTACACACACACACACCTACACACACACACACTTTCTTTCCCTGCTACTGGTTCTGTTTCCCTGCAGAACCCTAATAGAATCACCTAGCCCATTTTCCAATGAAACAGACCTGAACTCATAGAGCAAAACTGAGGAGACTTACTTTAGTCCCTAAAGTGAACTCTAAAGCCAAACAAAAAACCTCAAACCACTATGCATAACTCCTATTTTGAAACTCCTTTTTCAAGTATTTGGTATCTCAGGAATTTATTAGAGTCCTGGTTCCTTCAAAGGCAGCGAGCCTTCAGCGGGATCTGTGAAACAAATGGTGATGCTAGAAAATGAATTTGTTACACCAGGAGGGGAGGAAAGAAGTCCAAAAGGCAGTCAAGGAGAGATGAAATCCCACGGCATTTGTTTATTTCATTGCTCAGAAAATGAACTAAGTCTTAGGAGAAACTGTTCTTCAAGCATAGATTCAGGTTCACAGGATGAAGACAACGCGAGAGGAAATGCAGCGAGAACTAGAACCTGGGCTGGTTCTGTTCCCATTACTTTTACTCAATCTGGAATCACCACTCAACCACTGGGCAAAAGCAGCCAAGAAAGGTAGAAACTTCCCTTTCTGCCCTCTGATGACCCAAAAGGACTGCTGGACTGAGGTTCTTCTTACCTGGCCATCTGCTTGTAGGCTTCTTCCGCCACAGCAAAGATGTGGGGGTCCATGTCCCCCATGTTTTGGCCGCTGTAGGCATAGATGACATCTTGACCATAGATTGGCAACTGTTCGTAAGGATTAATGGCAACAAGCACGATACCTGCAAACAGAGAATGCAGTCAGATTCTGAGAGCAAGACGGCCACTTGGCATCGGCCTTTTAAAGGCCCTTGTTTATATACATCAAAACTAAACAAGGAGTAAGAGAATGAATCATAACCAATCACTCAACTAAATCAAGACGTATCTGAGTCTTCACCAGGCACTGTGCTAGGCCCTGGTGGAGCAAAGAAAGCTGGGCCTCCACATACCCTAGAGCATGGAATAAGCACATGTATGTACACGCATGTATACAAATGCTCAATGAACGACACTCCTAAAATACATGTGAAATGTTGCACAATCAGATCTTGTCTCAGCTGGTTAACAACTGTGGGACTCTGGCAAATTACTTATTCTCTAAATGCCTCAGTCTCCTGGACTATAAAATTGGGAATAGTAATTACCTTTACCTGCTGGTCCTGAGGATAATGATTAATAAAGAACTCTTGGACCAGCATCTTGCATAGTAAGAACAGAGTGTAAGATTGTTATTAGCTCACATCACTTTGTATCATGTATTTTTTTTTTTTTAAGTTTTGTAGCCCCCGAAAGTATGTCACAATGATGGCCTCAATGAATACATGTTGCATGAAGAGTCAGCAAACCGTCTAACATCCTAGATCTTTTATGGAAGGGCAAGGTAATATTTGAGAATGTAAGAAGAAAAATGAACTCCAATCTTTAAGAAATTCATGCCTTTTTCTTTCCCATAAGAGCATAATCGGAATCTCAAGAAAACCACTGACAGGGGTACAAAAAAAAATGTGAGCTTTTCCAGTCCTGTGGGGAAGCAGAAATAAGAATGCAAAGATCACTGCCAAGATGGGGATTGCCTACATTGTGTCCCCCTCTGGTGTTTGGAAAGGTACACGAGAAAATAAGAGAATGGGGAAAATATTTCCCCCCCCCAAAAAATGTATCTGATAAAGGAGTGATATCCAAAACAAATAAAAAGAACTCTTAAAACTCATCAGAAAATGATCCACCTGATTGAAAAATGGGCAAAAGATCTAAAGAGATCTCACTTAAGATTTAGAGATGGCGGGGCACCTGGGTGGCTCAGTCGGTTAAGCGTCTGCCTTCAGCTCAGGTCATGATCTCAGGGTCCTGGGATCGAGCCCCGCATCAGGTTCCCTGCTCAGTGGGAAGCCTGCTTCTCCCTCTCCCACTCCCCCTCTTGTGCTCTCTTTCAAATAAATAAATAAAATCTTAAAAAAAAAGATTTAGAGATGGCAAATAAGCACATGATACATCATTAGGGAAGTACAAATTACAACTCTAAGGAGATACCACCATACACATATTCGAATGGCCAAAACCCAGAACAGGGACAACACCAAATGCTGGTGAGGATGTGGAGCAATGGAAATTCTCCTTCGTTGGTGGTGGAAGGCAAAACGGTATAGCCACTTTGGCTGTTTCTTACTAAACATACTCTCACTGTATGATTCAGCTTTCACACTCCTTGGTATTTATCCAAAGGGGTTGAAAACTTACATCGATGCTAACACCTGCGCGTGGATGTTCACAGCACTTTGACAACTGTCAAAACTTAGAAGCAACTAAGAGGGCCTTCCGTAAGTGACTCAAACTGTGATACATGCAGATAATGGAATGTTAGTGTTATAAAAAGTGGTTTATCAAGGTGTGAAAAGACATGGAGGAAATACTTAGTGGAAGGAACCAATGCGGCAAGTCTGCGTGATTCCAACCCTATGATGTTCCATAAAAGGCAAAAACGGTGGCAGCAGGATAGATCAGTGGTTGCCAGGGACTGGGGGGAGGGAGGAATGCAGAGGCAGAGCACAGGGGATTTGAGGGCAGTGAAACTACTGTTAGGATACCATAATAGTGGACACACGTCATTATACATTTGTCCAAACCCACAGAATGTCCACCACCAAGAGTGAGCCCTAATGGAAACTACAGACTTCGGGTAATAATGATGTGTCACTGTGGGTTCATCAGTTGTAACAAACGTACCACGCTTGAACAGAATGTTAATAGGAGGTGAGGCTGAGCACGTGTTGGGGGCAAGGGGGTGTTATATGGGAAATCTCTTCTACTCAATTTTGCTGTGAACCTAAATACAGTTGCTTTAAAAAGTCTGTTTAAAAGAGAAAAAATACCAGAGAATACTTGGAATCATCTGGTGTACTACATTTCAGGTTAAGGGAGAGAAAGAACACCCACCAACTTTTCAAATGGAAGTTGGCCTGAAAAGACAACCCGGACCAAAAAATAAGGCCCAGCACTGTTATATTCCATCTAAAGCTAAGGACTTGGAGAAGTGTCTTAAAAACAGCCTTAACATGTTGTACTGGTTGTTAGAGGATTGTATAAAAGCCTAATTCATGTAGCATTCAAATTTTGGTATTACACTCTAAGGTCACACATTTTCCTAAAAGGTGTGAAATTTTCCTAAAATGTGTGAAATCAGACATTTCCTAAAATGTCTGAAAGCCACTTTCAGAGCAGAAAGGAGTGCTTCTTGAGGACTCTGTATTCTGTGCCATGTTGGTTACTCTGAACAGCTGAAGCTGGAGGATCCAAGGGGCATTTGGAGAATTACGTACAGACACCAGGACGTCTTTTAGAAGGGAGGACTTTAAAAAATGAAGCTGATGGTGATTTATTCCTTTCTCCCAAAAAGGGAGATTTTATTTTTTTATTCTTTGGAAAAAGCCCAACTTATTGAAGCCTCTGATAACTGATGGTCTTTTTCAAATAAAATTCCACTAGCAATTGGGCTAAAGGAGTTTTGGGGAAACTACTTCTCAAGCACTGAAAAGCTAGCAGAAAAGCTCACCAGAACTCAGTAGCCAACCAACTGATTCCAAACCAAAGTGGAACAGCACAGTGAGAAGAACTCTGGTCCTGGGCCCGCCTTGTGATCAAGAGGGAAGACCAGGGCTCTGAAGCACAGCAGGGATGAACCCCCCCACCCCCGCCCCAAAGCAGTCCGCAGACTGACTGCTCAGTCACACCCTGAAATGGTTTGCTCCTCAGACAAGGATTTACAGGGCTCTGGTTTTCACTATACCACTTCATACTCTCATAAAAAAAAAAAAAAAAAAGGAATGTGGGAAATTGAGAAGTTTCAAGAAAAACAAAAATGAGAATTTTAGGACTTCTAAAGCATTTGTCATGTTCTCTGCTCATGAGTTCGACACATATTCATCATGCATCATGTTTGTACATGGCAAGGGAGAGGGTCAGACAAAGACAGCACTTTTCTAGACTGAGAACAGAAGCCAGCCAGGCATCTATTTCCAGGAGTGTGCTCAGTGAGGACAGCAGACACCTGAGCTAGGACCCTGGGATGCCTTTACTCCTCTCCTACAGACTCTAGGACTACGCCGAAGTCGGTCAAGCCACATGGTGTGGCCCATTTCTTCCCTGGTTGGGCTGTGATTAACACCAATCATCCCAGAGATGTAGGGCAGCCTCATTAAGCCACATTCTCTGATTGCAAACCTTTCAAGGGTCACAGATGAGAGGTACTTAAGAGAATGCTAGTAGGATTCCTAACTATTAGAGAGTTGAACACGTAAAGTCTGAAGATTGTAAGTACTCTCAAACCCACGCAGCCAACAAATGCACATCACTTACCACAGTAAGTGTAGATATGGTTCGACTCCAGGAAACGGACCTTTAAATTATGCAAAACTGCAGGCTCGTGTAGGTAGCTAAGGGCAGTTAGGTCATTTTCTCCCACCAGGATATCCGGATTCCGCAGAAAAGGCAGCTGGTTGCTTTGGACATCAATGGGGTATTCCCGAATCTAAAGAAATGCAAGTAATAGACACAAAAAGGCAGGGTTAGGAACCATGTAGCCTGCATTCAATGTCCTCTCGTGTCCTCTAGGATCACTGCCCTAACATGATGGTAAGTGATGAAGACCAATAACCCATTTTAAACAAGGGCCAACTGAACAAAATGCTTGTCTTGCCATAAGAGACCAGCCCAGGTGGAAAGTTTGCTGGTGACATAACCCCAATGTATCAAGGTAAAAATGAATGAATGACATGAGAGATTTGGAAGCACAGTGAGATTTAATGACATATTCTACTGGCTTGAACTGATCCTTAGCGGGTCTTTAATCCTGGTTGCAATAGGAGTACTGTTCCTTCTCCCACGCGGCAAACCCTCTTTGGCCCCATTTAAGCCTGCTGCTTTCCTCTCCGCCATCAACCGACCCATTCACTTTTTATTGGGATTGCCTTGCAACTAAGTGCTCTGCATAAATGCCCTCAAGTTGTACATATATTCTTCGACAAGCTGACTACAAGCTACTCCAGGGAAGTCATTTTACTTTGACATAACATAGGATAGAAGCGGGCGCCTGGGTGGCTCAGTTGTTAAGCGTCTGCCTTCGGCTCAGGTCATGATCCCAGGGTCCTGGGATCGAGTCCCACATCGGGCTCCCCGCTCTGCGGGAAGCCTGCTTCTCCCTCTCCCACTCCCCCTGCTTGTGTTCCTGCTCTCGCTATGTCTCTCTCTGTTAAATAAATAAAATCTTAAAAACAAAACAAAACAAAACAAAAAACACAGGATAGAAGCTTGATACACACACATGCCTGTCATCAGGGAGTCTCAAAGGCAAAGTGCTATCCTTGTATCCTTAGCATAACACTTGGACGTGAGTACTCCAAAGATGTTTACTGTCAGGATATATTTATAACTGGCCCGTGGATATACATATTTATGTAATAAAAAGAGGATGTTCTTTAGTGTGTAAATAGGAGAATCTTGGCTATGGCTTACAATGTTTTATCTAAGTTTTTTATGGTGTTCTTTAAAATCTGAGAGCTTGTAAAAAACAGTTTCTCAAACACTACTTCATGTGTAGGCAGAGTCTGGGGTGGGACCCAGAAATCTGAAATTAAAAAAAAACCCACAAGTAGTTCTGCAACAGGTGGTCTATAGATATTTTAAGAACAACTCTTCTATATAAGCCTCTCAGGAAATTCTATGGGTATAGCCCCAATTTACTTTAAGTTTTTTTTAAGAACATAAATATCAATGTTCTCTCCTGTCCCACTCTTAGATGGTCTTGCACAACCAGATCTTAAGGTATATTATAGCCGGCAAGCACAGTAATGGTGCTAAAATCGGCAGATAGAGGAAACCTAATAGCAGATCCAGAAATAAATGAAGGCACAGAAGGAGAATTTGTTTGTAACACTGAAGTCATTAAAAGGAATTTCCACTGTAACAGCAGTAGGTAAATTTGAAGCTATTTAGAGAAAAAGAATTGAGCCAGTGTTCTATTCTCATTCCCTCATACAAAGTTTTAGATAAAACAAAAAATAAAACCAAAATAAAGAAAATGTAGGTAGTTTTAAAAGCTTCGGAAGGAAGTACTTTTAAAGAATGATGAAGAGTCAGAAGCATGTTACAAAATTTTTGTATTTTGACTATCAGTAGAATGTTTAAGCCATCATAAAACACACCAGAAGTAAAATTAGAGAAGGGGACAATGATTTTGCATTACGTAACAGAATTAATCCTAGTAACCAAAGATTTAAGAAGCCAAAAAGAAATCCAATACCCCAACAGAAAATAATGTAAGGGATACAAGCCACAAAAAGAACTACAGACAACACGAAAAACTATTCAATTGCCATTAACCAAAGAGATACAAGTAATAGATTAGCAGCACCGTTATCCACCACATAAGCAAAGGTGTAGAAACTGGTAAGACCTTCAGTACGAAGGATGCAGCCAAACAGGTGTACCACGCCCAGGTTCAGATGGATTGACCTTTTTAGAAGGCAACTGGTAACACCTCGCCAGACCCTTTCACGAAGACTCTTTCTTGGCCTCAGGAGACGATCTCACAAATATGGGTAAAGATCTCAATAATCTATCCATCGTGAAAGTAACACCTGACGTACACCTGTATTCATAGGCCAGCAGCTACCCACAGCATCCCGCTGAATTTACGAAGAGGCAGGTGACAGAATGAAATGTAGGAAGTCTCTGTGGAACGACATCCCACAAATTATCAACAGTTAGCCATGTTAGTGAGGTTTTCTTTATACAGGTTCCTGTGGGGGGTATGGGGGCACTCTTCTTTTTGTGAAAAGGTCTTTTATCAAATTTACTCCGTACAGAGATGGGGCACGATACAAAATTTCCGGAGGGTAGGCAACAAGGGGAAATGGAGTATGTGGAGATTTAAGTTCTAGAGGGGATGGCTCCCCCTGCCACCTTTCACCTTTAGCTGAGTCCCTGTCGTCACTGGGACTCTAACATGACCCTCCCTCCCCCTGAGTCTTTCTGCAGACCTCCCCATGGAGATGCCCTCGCCCCTGGAGCAGCATGTTCGCTCTGCATGTCCCATGTGGCTCTGCATCCCCCTCCCACCCCAGGTACACAGCACAGAACTCAGCCAAGGGCAGAACCGCAGGGCTCACCTAGCTCAACCCCTCGTTTTTCAGATTAGGAAGCGGGAACCTGGGCTCCAAGCCTTTAAACCCTGAGACAGAAACGCTGGCATTCCAGCTTTCCTCAGATGAAATACTCCCTCAAAAACTCTCCCTCAAGCGCACAGAGGGAAACGCATATGCGATTTTGTGAAAATAAGGTCCACAAATAAGCCAGCGGTACTGGTTACAGTAGAATTGATAAGTAAACATGCCCAGAGCTGTAGCAAGGACGGAGGAGGTGCAAGCTCAGCATTAGACGGAACAGATTCTGTGGTGTGTGTACATCCAGAGGGAAGCAGGGAATGAAAGACTTAAGGGGTTTTTTATTTTATTTTTTTTATTTTTTTTTATTTTTATTTTTTTATTTTTTTAAGATTTTATTTATTTATTTGACAGAGAGAATGAGAGAGAGAACACATGAGAGGGGATAGGGTCAGAGGACAAAGCAGACTCCCCGCCGAGCAGGGAGTCCGACGCGGGACTCGATCCGGGGACTCCGGGATCATGACCTGAGCCGAAGGCAGTCGCTTAACCAACTGAGCCACCCAGGCGCCCCTGTTTTTTTTTTTTTTTTTTAAATAGGATTTTGATTCCAACACTGCTGTTAGTATCGAACGTTCACAGCCAACATGGTTTTATTTGAAATCTAAGCATTTAGGATGTGATCAGGGACCAC